>NC_044317.1:49429312-49767229 GCF_007474595.2 Lynx canadensis
CCTGTGCGTTTGGGGCGGTTCGCGAGTCTCCCCCTCCCCCGGCCTGGAGGCGGACCTAGATCCTCAGGGTTTGAGGGTCTTCCAGCTCTCCGCTGCCCTGTCCGGCTCACCTTCCGCACGCTGTCACTTCCTAGAACTTAATCTTTCTGTGCCTCAGTTTGCTTTTTTTTTTTTTTAAGAAAAAAAAAATTTTAATGTTTATTTATTTTTGAGACAGAGACAGAGCATGAACGGGGGAGGGGCAGAGAGAGAGGGAGACACAGAATCGGAAGCAGGCTCCAGGTTCTGAGCCATCAGCCCAGAGCCCGACGCGGGGCTCGAACTCACGGACCGCGAGATCATGACCTGAGTTGAAGTCGGAGGCTCAACCGACTGAGCCACCCAGGCGCCCCTGAGTTTGCTTTTTTTGCAAACGGCGATATTACGAGTACCTACTTTACACATTTGTTTTGAGAATTAATGGTATAATACAAGTAACAGGTTTAGAGCTATTCAGCCGTGTGGCAAGGTGTTAGCTGTGAATATACACTCTGTGATAGTGATCAGGAAGGTATGTCTCTGGAAGCTTTTCGAAGAGGCCCTGGCCCTTCTTACTGATCCGTATGGGAAAGGAGGCTGAGCCTGGACTACTTCTGACTCGTTTAATAAGAAAGCGCGTCACCCCCGGATTATCTTCTGCGGTTTTAACAGGGCCACCGACAAGATCATAGTATCTCGGCCTCCTTTCTTTCCGCTTTCTTGACTTCTAAAAGAGGGGTCCTGGCAGCAAAGCCCCACCGAGACGGAACTTAACATTCCTCTTCCTTTTCTGCGGTGGTAGAAGATATTTCATTCATTAGCAAAATGTTTCCGTTACAAGGGTGCTCAGTTAAACAGTTGGGAAAATCTGTAGAATATGTACAGGGCACGAATGATGGTCATAATGATTAAACGTTGAGCGCTAAGTGTCATCCTAAGGGCTTTATAAAAATTAACACCTACAGTTTCCACAAAGCCCTTATGAAGTGAATAATGTTATTACCTGTATTTTACAGCTGAGGAAATGGAGGCAGAGGAGCATAAGTTACTTACCATATGTCACACTGCTAGTAGGAACAGTGGGATTTGAGCACAAGGTGTGTGTTCCTTATGTCTGCGGATAGATATCCTTGGTCCCAAAGCATAAAGTCCCCAAGTTGGAATTAGGACACAAAACAGAAATATATGCTACATAAGTATTTAACTGTAGAAAACTGCCTGCAGAAGAGTCATTCGGGATCAAGTTGTGGAGTTTCGTTGGACTTTTATTGCAGTGGAATTTGAAATCAGCATTTGTGAGTTTGGACTTCTTTATAAAATTTTGGAAGCATTCTCATTTAGTTTTATTTCAGAGAGTGTTTGTAATTCATGTTCTCATTATGGGAGATATGCACACTCAGGGGCGCCTGGGTGGCTCAGCGTGTTAAGCTTCTGACTTTGGCTCTGGTCATGATCTCACAGTTGGTGAGTTCGAGCCCCATCTCAGGCTCTCTGCTGTCAGCACCCAGCCTGCTTGGGATCCTCTGTCTCCCTCTCTCTCTGCCCCTCCTCTGCTCATTCTCTGTCTCAAAATGAATAAATAAATACATAAAGAAGATAGGCACACTTACTGAAGGGAATTCAGAAAATATAGAATATATAAAGCATTAAGAAGAACTCAAAAAAAACACCTCATAGTACTACAAAATAGACAGTGTTTAACATTTTAATGCACTTCTGTTTAGTAGTTTTTAGTTGTGTATTTATTTTATGAAATTGTTATCACACTATTCATAGTTACTACCTTAAGTCTTTACTATGAAAATTTCCAAACATACCCAAAGTGTAATGTAATGAACTGCTATGTAACCATCCCCCTGATTCAGTCCTTGCTAATTTTGTTGCTTCTCTGCTTCTCATGTACACATTTTGTTCTTCTAGAGTATTTAAAAAATTTTTTTTAATGTTTATTTTTGAGAGACAGAGACAGAGCAGGAGCAGGGGAGGGGCAGAGAGGGAGGGGGAGACAGAGTCAGAAGCAGGCTCCAGGCTCTGAGCTGTCAGCACAGAGCCTGATGTGGGGCCCAAACTCACAAACCACAAGAGATCATGAGCTGAGCCACCCAGGCGCCCCTCTCCTTGAGTATTTTATTTTATTTATTTATTTTAAAATATATAACTCTTGATTTATTTTCTGTCTCCTGTTGGCTGTAGGGACCACTGTTTCCTGGACCTCATCATACTTTATTCAGAGTGCCTAGCATGAGGTGATCAGAGAAGAGTTATTCAGTGAGTGTGATTCACATAGCATTCCAAAAGGGAGCCGCAGCCTGGGATTACAGGACAAAATAGAAAGATAATCTGGGCAGTTGGGTGACTCAGTCAGTTAAGCGTCCGACTTTGGCTCAGGTCATGATCTCACAGGTCATGAGTTCAAGCCCTGCATGGGGCTCCACGCTGTCAGCTTCGGATTCTGTCTCCCTCTCGCTCTGTGCCCCTCCCCCACTCATGCTCTCTAATGTTCTCAAAAATAAATAAACGTTAAAAAAAAAAAAAAGAAAGATAATCTCTATCCACATTCGTTGTCTTTTATCTCACTTGGGGTGGGCTATAGAATACATCAGTGCAGAAGTTGATGTACAATTGTGCATAATATGTCATGATCTAAAACAGATGTCCTTAGAAACAAATCGGTGTTAATGTTTCGGTTTTTGTTTGTTGCGTGGAGATCATTGGGGGCGATTAGAATAGCTAACATTTGTTGGGCAGCTCTCATGACTTGGAGAATTTCTAATGCTTTACACGTGTTAACTCACTTATTTTTCACTACAATGCCATCATTATTATTCGCATTTTAATGGTGAATAGACAGGCAGAGACAATTGAATAAATGACCTGGTGGCACAGTTGGCGGGAAGCAGAACCAGGGTCAAACTTCAGCAGCTAGGTTTGAAACCCAGCTCAAGCACTCTGTGACTGGATAACCTTGGGCACATTATTTAACTTCTGCGTGCCTCACTTTTCTAACCGGTCCAGTAGGGATAGCAGTACCTCCCTCCTAAGGCTTTTGTGAAAATTAAAAGAGCCATCTATGTGGGGTCCCTGGGTGGCTCAGTTGGTTGGGTGTCAGACTCTCGATTTCAGCTCAGATCATGATTCCAGGGTTGTGGAATCGAGCCCCGTGTTGGGCTCCACGCTGAGTATGAAGCCTGCTTGAGATTCTCTTTCTCTCCCCCTCTCCCCCTTTCCCCTGCTTGTTCTCTCTCATGCTCTTTCTCTCTCAAATTCAAAAAAAAAGGGGGGGCACCTGGGTGGTTCAGTCAGCTGAGCATCTGACTTCGGCTCAGGTCACGATCTCACGGTTGATCAGTTTGAGCCCCACATCAGGCTTTGCGCTGCTGGTGCGGAGCCTGCTTCAGATTCTCTGTCTCCCACTTTCCGTGCCCCTCCCCTGCTAATGCTTTCTCTCTCCCTCTAAATAAACATTAAAAAATTATCTTAGGGGCGCCTGGGTGGCTCAGTTGATTGAGCGCCGCACTTCGGCTCTGGTCATGATCTCATGGTTCGTGGGTTCGAGCCCCGTGTCGGGCTCTGTGCTGACAGCTCGGAGCCTGGGGCCAGCTTCAGATTCTGTGTCTCCCTCTCTCTCTGCCCCTTCTAGGCTCACACTCTGTCTCTCTCTCTCAAAAATAAATAGACATTAAAAAAATTTTTTTTAATTATTTTAATTAAAGATTTAAAAGAGCTATGCTATGTAAAGTGCTTGAAATAGTGCTTGGCATGTTGTAAATCCTCCATGTGTTACAGACTGAAGTTATCTTACCATTATAGATGACTTTACAACATGGAAAATGCAGCCAGTTATTGAAAGGGCAAAAGGAGATTTTAAGGTATTCGTTTTTTTCATGCACCTTCTGCTTTCACTACTTCGGTTCTGTCATTCAGCTGAACAGAAATGGTTAGTTTCTGTAATAACCATTGGTTAAACTTGCAACTGACACGAATCTGCTGTCTTTTGAACCTAGAGAGTCCCTGGGAGATGGTTATGTGGTCTCTGTTGCTTTAAAAAGGTTCAAGTCTGCAGTATCCAATATGGCAGCCGTCAGGCACATGTGACAGTTGAGCACTCGAAATATGTCTGGTGCTGAGATGTGCTGTAAGTATAAACCATAAAATGGCTCAGGAATTTTTATAGCAATTGCAGATTCAAGTGGTAATATTTTGGGTATATTGGGTTAAATAAAACATATTGTTTAAATTAAGCCCATTTGGGAGCACCTGGGTGGCTCAGTCGGTTGAGCCTCCGACTTGGTCACGATCTCGCGGTTTGTGAGTTCGAGCCCCACGTTGGACTCTGTGCTGAAAGCTCGGAGTCTGGAGCCTGCTTCGAATTCTGTGTCTCCTTCTCTCTCTGCCCCTCCCCCACTCATGCTCTGTCTCTCTGTCTCAGAAATCAATAAACATTAAAAAAAAATTAAAAGTAAATAAATAAAGCCCATCTGCTTCTTACATTTTTTTAACATGGCTACTAGAAACATTTGAATTACACGTGGGGGCACCCGGGTGGCTCAGTCGGTTAAGCTTCTGACTCTTGATTTGAAGAGTCATGATCCCACAGTTTGTGAGTTCAGGCCCTGCATCGGGCTCTGCGCTGACAGTGTGCAGCATGCTTGGGATTCTGCCTCCCTCTCTCTCTGCCTCTCCCCTGTTCTCTCTCTCTCTCTTCTCTCTCTCTTTCTCTCTCTCAAAAATAAATAAATAAATATTTTAAAAATAAATTACACACAGAGCTCGGATTACGTTTCTATTGGGCGGCGCTGATTTCAACAGAACCTCCATTTTCACTCTGGGGATCTGCCTGCAGGGGAGTCTTACAACAGAGAGAAGCAGGGATTTGGGAAAGCAGGAGGCCTGGGTGCCAGGTCTCACCCTGCCCTTGACTTTCTGGGTGCCCTTGGGCAGTACAGAGAACTCCATGAGAGGCAGAATAGAATAATACAGTGGTTCTCAAACCTTGGTCATAGCAAAATCACGTTAGGGAACTCGATGCTGTCCTGCTCACTCCCTGTTCACGCTGTGTAGGAAGGAGAGTCCTTGTCCTGTGTAGGGTGAGATGCTGAATGGGTGACACGTGACACCGGGGAGGCGAGATGGGCAGCAGCTTACCCGCAGCCTTGTGGGGAGGACACTGCGTGTCCTACAGGGCCATCCAGGGTCCGGCACTCAGGAACAGAGCGAACCAGCAGGGGCCAGGGAGGTGGGTTTTGTAGTGACGAGGTACGGTGACCCTGGGCTCCTGCAGGAAGATGTGGCCAGCCTGTCTGGCAGGGAGGTGAGACCTGTTAGGTTGATGACTGAGTAGTGTGCAGCTGGTCCGGTTAGTAGGGGGAATTGTGTCAGGTCTTAAGTTATAAAGGTGATTGAGTGACAACATGGAGAGGTTGATGCCATTGAGAAAGAAGGTTTTTAATTCAGTTCTGCCAGAAACGAGAGACACAGCCTGCCACACAGGACCACATGAAGCCTGTCACACGCAGGGTCGGGAAGCAGAGAGGGCCTGGGCTCTGCCTTTATGACGATCGTGACAGGAAGTAACTCGGTGGAGACACCCACCTGGGGTACTAGTGAAAATAGGCTGGGCTCAGTGGTTGGGGGAATTATATGACTCCTGCGTGCCCTCGGGAAGCTGGCTTTGGTTGACAGGCTGGCCTTGTGATTCAGCAGACTTATGCAGAGGTTAGGAATACCAGATGTCAATAGCCAGTATAGAACCTAAAACCCTGGTTGATACATAGGAGGAGTAGCTGGGGTGGGAGCCTCTCCCCCCAGGGTCAGGGCCGTATCTGGAGACAGCAGAGGAACTCCTGGCTAGGCCTTTGGGCCCCAGGAAGCTCAAAGATGTCCAGGCAGCACATGGAATTTCAGGCCCTACAATTCAGTTGCACACTGGAGTTTGAGAACCACTACACAAATAGGACAAGGGCCTGGGCCTAGGCGACCTGTTGCCTGGGTTCTTTAGTGCTTGGTTCAGTGTCCTGACTGGCCAATGAAACTGTGGCCTGAGACAATGGGAGGGGTGTAGAAATGCACTTGTCAGCCGCCCATGCCAGACCTGATTTGATTAGTTGTGGCTGAGGCCTGAACCTTTTTGTTTGTTTGTTTTAAAGTTCCTTCTGAGTCTACTATGCTGTCTGAGTTGAGAACCAAGGTCTTAGTAGTAGATGAGGCTCTGGGTGAAAATCTTGACCCTTCCGTAGGGCACTGGTTAATCATGAGCCAAGCTACTTCTTTGTGCTCCATGTTCTTTATCTGTGAAATGGGGATAATCATTGTCTCCGTTTCTAGATTTGTGAAGATCAAATGACGTAGTGCATGTAAAGCATTCATGTAAGTAGCGCCTTGGTAGGTAGTAGGTCAGTTGCTGTGTCAGTTGCTGGAACTATTACTGGGAGTATTTTTATGAATGGTGTGGGGTTTCCTTGTGGGTAAAATTAGGTGCTTAGAGTTGCTCTTGGAGTGCTTTCTGATCTTAACAAACCTTGATTCTAATCCTGTTGTTAGAACCCTAGAGAAAGAGAAGTTTGCAACTTGTGTTTACTTTCTTTAACTTTTTTGCTCTTAGGCAACAGGGCAGTCTGTTGTAGTTAGTAGAAAAGGTGGAGGTGAAAACCTCGAGTCCTGAATCTGATGGAAAATATCTGGAGGTTTGGTTGTTTTTTTTTTTTTTAATGTTTTATTTATTTTTGAGAGAGAGACACAGAGTGCAAGGTCGGGGGGAGGCAGAGAGAGAGGGACACACAGAATCCACAGCAGGCTCCAGGCTCTGAGCTGTCAGCCCAGAGCTCCACGCAGGGTCAAACTCACGAACCGAACCGTGAGATTATGACCTGAGCCAAAGCCGGACGCTTAACTGACTGAGTCACCCAGGCACCCCTGGAAGGCGGTTTTTGACTGATACTACTCAAATAGTGACCCAGAAACCAATGGCATCAGCATCACCTGGGATATTGCTAAAAATGTAGATTCTCAGTCCAAATCCGTGATCTCCTGATTTAGAATTTCTGGGGTGAGACACAAGTACCTGTGCCTTCCCAGAGTCCCCCAGGTGATTCATGGAACATTAAAATCTGAGAGGAAATAAATAAATAAATAAATAAATAAATAAATAAATAAATAAATAAATAAATAATCTGAGAGGCACTGGTAGAGAGAACAGACTTGTGGCTTTTTAATAAAAACAATTTTGTTTCTCTCTGGCTGAATTCCGTATCCTTCAGATACCAGATAGCCACATGGCTCTCTCTCTCTCATGATTCAAGTCTCTGCTCAAATGTGGGAGAAGCTCCGTGACAGAAACTTATTCTGTAATGGCCCCTCCTTTCATCTCTTCTTCTCTCTCTTTTAAAATGATCATATGGTTTTTATTGATTGATTTTTTTCAAATATCGAACCACCCATGTAACAGGAATAAATCCCACTTGATCGTGGTGAATGACTTTTTAAATGTATTGTTGGATTTGGTTTGCTGATATATGCCGAGGATTTTTTGCATCTGTGTTCATCAGAGAGATTGGCCTGTAGTTCTCTCTTTTTTTGTGATGTCTTTGTCTGGTTTTGGTATTGGGGTAATGCTGTCCTAATAGAATAAATTTGGAAGTTTTCCTTCCTTTTCGGTTTTTGTTTTTGTTTTTGTTTTTGTTTTTGGAGTAGTTTGAGAAGAAGTATTAACTCTTCTTTAGATGTTTAGTAGAATTCAGGGTGCCTGAGTGGCTCAGTTGGTTAGGCATTTGACTCTCGGTTTCAGCTCAGGTCTTGACCTCACGGTTTGTGGGTTCAAGCCCTGTGTCAGGCTCTGCTGATGGCATGGAGCCTGCATAAGATTATTTCTTTCCTTCTCTCTCTGCCCCTCCCACACTCTCTCCCAAAAATAAACATGAAAAAAAAATAAATGTTGAGTAGAATTCACCTGTGAAGCCTTCTAGTCCTGAACTTTTATTTTTTGAGAGTTGGTTACTGATTCAATTTCTTTGCTGGTGATAGGTTTGTTCAAATGTTCTGTTTCTTCCTGTTTCAGTTTTGGTAGGTGATATGTTTCTAGGAGTTTGTCTATTTCTTCTGGGTTGTTCAATTTGTTGGCATATAGTTTTTCATAATATTCTCATATAATTGTTCATATTTCTGTGGTTTTGGCTATTTCTCCTGTGTCATCTGTGATTTTATTTGAGTCCTTTCCCCCACTTTTTTCTTTATAAGGCTGCTAGACATTTATCAATTTTACTGATTTTTTTTTCCAAAGAACCAGCTACTGGTTTTATTGATCAGTTGTTTTCTTTTTCCACCATTTAGTTCTACTCTGATCTTTAATATTTCCTTTCTTCTGCTGGTTTTAGGTTTTATTTGTTGTTCTGTTTCTAGCTCCGTTAGATGTAAATCTAAGTTGTTTGAGATTTTTCTTGCTTCTTTTTTTAAAAAAATAAAATATATTTTTTTTACCATTTATGCATTTTTTGATAGAGACAGAGAGTGAGTGGGGAGGGGTAGAGAGAGAGGGAGACAGAATCTGAAGCAAGCTCCAGGCTCTGAACTGAGAGCACAAAGCCTGATTCAGGGCTCGAACTCACGGACCGTGACATCATGACCTGAGCTGAAGTCGGAAGCCCAACCGACTGAGCCACCCAGGTGCCCCAGAGATTTTTCTTGCCTCTTGAGGTAGGCCTGTATTTCTTTAAACTTCCCTCTTGGGGGCGCTGAGTGGCTCAGTGGGTTTAGTGTCCGACTTCAGCTTACGTCATGATCTCAGGGTTCATGGGTGCAAGCCCCATGTCGGGCTCTGTGCTGAAAGCTCAGCCTGGAGCCTGGTTGGGATTCTATGTCTTCCTCTCTCTCTGCCCCTCCCCTGCTCACGCTCTGTCTCTCTCTCTCTCAGAAATAAGTAAACATTAAAAAAAAATTAAAAAAAAAAAAAGACTTTTAAACTTCCTCTTGAACTGCTTTTGCTGCATCCCAAAGGTTCTGAATAGTTGTGTTTCCATTTTCATTTGTTTGCATGTACTTTTGGATTTCTTCTTTTATTTCCTGTTTGACCCGTTCATTGTTCAGTAGCATGTTATTTAACCTCCCATGTATTTGTGGTCTTTCCAGGTTTTTCCTTGTGGTTGACTTCTGGTTTCATAGAGTTGTGGTCAGAAAGATGCATGGTATGACTTACTGAATTTATTAAGGTTTGTTTTGTGGCCTTAAATCTGATCTCTTCTGGAGAATGTCCCACGTGAACTTGAAAAGAATGTGTATTCTGCTGTTTTAGGATAGAATGTTTTGAATATATCTGTTAAATCCATCTGTTCCAGTGTCATTCAATGCTATTGTTTCCTTGTTGATTTTCTGTTGGGATGATCTATTCATTGATGTAAGTAGGGTGTTAAAGTCCCCTAGTATTATTGTATTATTATGGATTAGTGCCTTTATGTTTGCTCATAACTGTTTTAGGTATTTAGGTACTTTCATATTGGGTGCATAAATATTTACAATTATTATATTTTCTTGTTGGATTATCCCCTTTATTATTATACAGTATCCTTCTTTGTCTCTTGTTACAGTCTTTGTTTTAAAAGCCATTTTGTATTTAGGGTATTGCAATTCCAGTTTTCTTTTGACATCCATTTGCATGATAAATGTTTCTCCATCCCCTCACTTTTTGAAACATTAATTAATTAATTATTTTTATTTTTTAAGTAAGCTTCATGCCCAGCATGGAGTCCAACACAGGACTTGAACTCGTGACCCTGAGATCAGGACCTGAGCTGAGATAGTCAGACATTTAACCAACTGAGCCACCCAGGGGCTCCACCATCCCCTCACTTTCAGTCTGCAGGTGTCCCTTCACTTTCAGTGTTTAGATGTCGGTCTCCTGTAAGCAGCATATAAATGGGTCTTATTTTTTTAAGCATTCTGTCACCCTGTGTCTTTTGATTGGAGCATTTAGTCCATTTACATTCAGAGTAAATATATATTTATTGCCATTTTATTACCTGTTTTGTCATTGTTTCTTAAGGTTTTCTCTTGTCTTCTCTTCTCTTCCTTTCTTGTCTTTCTCCCTTTTGTGGTTTGGTCATTTTCTTTAGTGCTATATTTGGATGGCTCTGTCTTTATTCTTTGCATATTTATTAGTAGTTTTTCATTTGTGGTTACCATTAGGTTTGTATATAATCTCTTTTGCATATAGCAGTCTGTATTAAGTCGATGGCCTTTTATGTTTGAACCCATTCTTTTCTCCTCTCCTCCCCACGTTTTAGGTCTATGGTGTCATGTTTTACATCCTTTTCTTTTGTGAGCTCCTTTTTTTACCTTTATTTTACAGAAGTAGTCAATTTTTACTGCTTTTGTGTTCCTACCTTCTTCCTGTCACTTTTGGTATTCCCTTTCCACTCAGAGAGTCCCCTTTAATGTTTCTTGCAGGGCTGGTTTAGTGCTCATGAACTTCTTTAGTGTTTGTCTGGAAACCTCCTTATCTCCTCCTGTCTTTTTTTTTTTTTTTTTTTTTTTTTTTAGAGAGAGAGAGTATGTGGATGGGGGAGGGACAGAAAGAGAGGGAGAGAGAGAATCTTAAGCAGGTTCAGTCCCCTGCGGTGGGCTCCACGACCCTGAGATCATGACCTGAACCAAAATCCAGAGTTGGACACTCAACCGACTGAGCCACCTAGGTGTCCCTCTCCTTCTGTTCTGAATGACAACCTTGCTAGATAGAATATTCTTGGCTGTAGGTTTTCTCCAGTCAGCACGTTGAATATATAACGCCACTCCCTTCTGGCTTGGAAAGTTTCTTTTTTCTTTTCTTTTCTTTTCTTTTCTTTTCTTTTCTTTTCTTTTCTTTTCTTTTCTTTTCTTTCCTTTCCTTTCCTTTCCTTTCCTTTCCTTTCCTTTCCTTTCCTTTCCTTTTTTTTCTTTTCTTTTCTTTTTTAAACTTTTAACGTTTATTTATTTTTGAGACAGAGAGACACAGAGCATGAATGGGGGAGGGGCAGAGAGGGAGGGAGACACAGAATCCGAAGCAGGCTCCAGGCTCCGAGCCGCCAGCACAGAGCCCGACTCGGGGCTCAAACTCACAGACCGTGAGATCATGACCTGAGCCGAAGTCGGATGCTCAACCGGCTGAGCCACCCAGGTGCCCCTCTTTTCTTTTTTTAAAGTTTATTTATTTTGAGAGAGAGAAAGAGAGAGACAGACAGAATCCGAAGCAGAGTCCATGAGGTCAGTGCAGAGCCCGACACGGGGCTTTGACCCACAAACTGTGAGATCATGACCTGAGCTGAGATCGAGAGTCAGATGCTTAACCAACTGAGCCACTCAGGTGCCCCGGGCTTGGAAAATTTCTGCTGAAAATCCCTTGATAGCCTTATGGGGCTTCCCTTGTTCATAAAGGTCTTCTTTTGTCCTGCTGCTTAAAATTTTTTTTTTTAATTTTGTATGTTTTGCCATTTTAGTTACAACATGTCTTGGTATGGATCTGCTCTTGTTGATTTTGTTGGGCATTCTCTGTGCCTCCTGGTTCTGGATATCTGTTTCCTTCCCCAGATTAGGGAAGTTTTCAGCTGTTATCTCTTCAAATAAATTTTCTGCCCCCTTTTCTCTAATTCTGGGACGCCTATAATGCAAATGTTGCTAATGTTTGATGGAGTTGTAGAGTTCCCTGAGTGTGTTCTCGTTTTGCGTGATTCTTTTTTCTCTCTTTTGTTCAGCTTGATTGCTTTCCATTACTCTTTTAGGTCATTAATTCGTTCCTCTGCTTCTTCCAGCCTGCTTTTCATTCCATCAAGCGTGTTTCTCGTTTCATTCATTGAGCCCTTAATCTCTATGTTATTCTTTATCTCTGTGATAATGGTCTTACTGAAGTCTTTCACTCTTTTCTCAAGTCCAATGAGTATCTTTATGATCATTCCTGTAAATTCTCCATTAGGCATGTTACTTGAACCTGTGTCACTATTATCTCTGGCTACGGGCTTGTTCTGGTCTTTCGTTTGGAACAGATTCCTCCGTGTTCTCATTTTGTCTGGGTCTCTGCGCCTGTTTCTCGGTGTTAGGAGAGTCAGCTACATCTCCTGTAGTTGATGGTTATGGGCTCACGAAGAAGAGGTCCTCCAGTTCCTGCAACGTAGTGTCCTCTGTTTTCCCAGGGCCTGGTGCTTCCAGAGTGTCTCCAGTGTGTGCTGTGTGCCCTCTGCTTGGTTTAAACAAGAGCTTAAATTTAAAGAGTGTCGGTGCTGCCCTGGTTCCTGCAGGTGGCTCTGTGTTTACGCTAAGGGGCGGGGGGTGAAAATGGCACCTGCCAGCTTCTTTGTTCCGGGAGGGCCTCTCCGTGAATGCTGCCTCTCTGGAACACACTCCGAGATGAGCTAATAACCTCCCCACTGTGTGTGCCCCAGGCGCGCTTCAGATTGCTGTTGCCACGTTGGGTGTCTGTGGTCTGGTTCTGTGCTGCCTTCTCTCCGAGAGCAGTCCCGGTGTCTCCCGGCTGTCCCCGAGCCAAGCCTGCTGACCTTTAATACTCCAGGCTTTCAGGGCGCCTGGGTGGTTCAGTCAGTTAGGCGTCCGACTTTGGCTCAGGCCGTGATCTTGTGGTTCATGGGTCCGGGCCCCCGTGGGGCTCTGTGCTGACAGCTCAGAGCCTGCAGCCTGCTTCGGATTCTGTGTCTCCCTCTCTCTGCCCCTCCCATGCTTACTCACCATCTCTGTGTGTGTGTTTCTCTGTATCAAAAGCAAATAAGCACTGAAACGAAACAAAACAAAAAAACCCCACCAGGCTTTCAGCCTCGCTGGTTGCAAGAACTCACAAAATTCAGCTTCTCTTTCTTTCCAAGCCCACGGCTCTGGGGATTCATTGTCCCTGTGCGCTCCCCTGCGTGCCAGTCTGTCCCTCGCCTTCTGTGCAACTGTGGCTCCCCCTTCACCACTGAGGCCATCATCTGTTTCTCTCCAAAACTGCATCTCCACACTTCCTAACATCTTCAGCCGGGCTTCTCCTCCACCCTTAGTGGAATTTGTGCTACCATTGTTCAGGTTGATTTCTGGGGCATTTAGGATGGTTTCGTAGTTACCTAGTTGTGTTCGTGGGAGGAGGCGAGCTTAGGGTCCTCCTGCTCCGCCCCCATCTCCCCCTCTCCAAGAAGGAGGTGGTTCTTGACGTGGCTCTCCTAACAGTGCTCTCTGGCCCCAGCCACTTCCCCCTCGAGTCTCTCTGCTGAAAGAGTAATCTGTTTCCAACACAGAAGGAATCTTTTTACCCTCCCTTCCTCAAGGCCTTTGCAGCTTTCCTGCTGAAATGCAGATAAAACTGGCACCTCACCATAGTTTGTTTTTATGTTTACTTTTGAGAGACAGAAGCAGAGTGTGAGCAGGGGAGGGGCAGTGAGCGAGGGAGACCCAGAATCCGAAGCAGGCTCCAGGCTCTGAGCTGTCAGCACGGGGCTTGAACCCACAAACCGTGAGATCATGACCTGAGCCAAAGATGTCTAAGCCACCTGAGCCACCCAGGTGCCCCACATCACCATAATTTGAATCCTGCTTACCTGCTTATCTGTTGCTGCCTCTTGTTTGTAGTCACTCCCGTCATAACATATGTTCTCATGAGGTTTTCTAGCAATTCTGCTTCTTTTTGGCTAACAGAACTCCATCGTCCCCCACAGCTCAGCTAAAGCCCTGTTTATGTAGGACCTGCTGTGTGGGCCATGGGGCACCAGACCCTGTGCCCTACTCTGCCCTGTAGCAGTGTGTGATCACCAGACCGTGAGCAAGTTGGCACTGGGTAATTGTCTTCCTTTCAGGGAGGTTTCCCTGAGTGTTCAGTGAATTAATAAACTCAGTTATTTAATGAAGAGTTTATAAATTAGCCTGTCTAATGCTTAACTATATAGGCAGTGGGTTGGTGGTTCTGAATATTTTGATGGACACATTCTGTGGATTTTGTATCAGAAGTTCATGTAGGCACTGACTGTGAAGAGCAGACATCACCTTCTAAGATGGCGTTTAAGAAAATTCAGAGGCTCTTTTCCTTCCACAGATGACCTTGGTCTTCCAAATATCGTGAAAGAGCTGGAGGAAAAAGTTAGAAATAAAACCCCCACTCTCCAAATCCTCCCAACTGGGATCAGCCTCAAAATTTTACAACTCACAAAAAAATCTCAGACCAATGAGTCTTGTCTTCCGTGTGCCTCCGCCTGTCTGCCTGGTGGCAGGTTCATTCGTCAAGACACTTACACTGACTGCTGAGTGACTCCTGAGCAGTTTCTGTTACAAGCGCTGTTTCAGGTGCTTGAGCTGTAAAGCTGGGTAGGTGTTAATGACGAGGTTGATTTACCGATTATGTTCCTCCCCCCCATACGTGATGGAAAGATCTCCCCACGGAGCCCTCTTAACGAACAGAAGTTGTTGGGCAAGCAGTCAGAACCAAGTGAATCACAAATCCCGAAAGGGTATTTCTTCCAGGATTAGGAAGTTTTCCACTGCCCTTTTCCATACTAGCGTTCTTGTATCTAAAGATGGCACAGTCACTAATAGTAATTAATAAATTGTCCAGCAGTGAACCAGCAATATAACCTGAGTACTTTCAGTTTCCACCCTCCCAGAATCAGAATCCTACCCTGAGAGCTACAAGGAGAACTTGTATTCAGGCCACCAGTGTGGTTGGGTGGGTCGTTCACTGCCGGGGGAGGGGGGGGGGGTCTCTTGCCTGGAAGGGGAGTGGTCTCTGGAATCTAGCGCATGCACTGCTCAGCAAACAGTGCTCAGCTGCATCCACCCTGAGGTGGGGGGTGGGGGGGTCCTTGACGGTTCCATGTAAAGCGGCTATATGGGTAACCCGTATTGAATGTTTTAGCTGCAGACTCTGTTTCAAATGTTTGATGTATAGTCACGTAGGCTGAGTACCCTTCCCCTGAGGTTGGTAGTATTATTGTTGTCATTATCATTATTGTTTCCAATTTATAGATTGGAATTTGAGGCACAAAGTAGTAGCAAGTTGGGAATGCCACTGTTCCCTTCCTGGTCGTCTGATTCCAGAGCCTACGCCCTTCACGACTCTGTTCTCTTCTCCCTAAACTAGATCCTGTGGCTTCAGAGTCCTCTCCCCGTTTCTGTGTCTATCATCCCCAGCTCTCAGGCTCTCGTGTCCCTTTCTGTGAGACCTTAGAGTCCCGTCTGCTTGTTTTTGTCTTTACAAACCACAGAGGGACAAGACCTAGAATGCTGGTTCTGGGGTGAGAGCTGGATTCCGATTCCGCCCCTGCATCTTGACCTTACCAAGCCTCAGCTTCCTCGTCTGTTAAATAGGAGCGACTGTCCTCATCATCATCGTTGATTGAGAACTTCCTAAAATGCCAGGTACAAAGCCAAGGGCATTGCGTGGATCCGCTTATTTATTCTCCCACAATACTCCTATGACTGAAATTCTGTTTTTATCTCCTTGTTAATAGCTGAGGATGGGCTCAGACGTGTAGGTGATTGGACCAAAGTCACACGACTTGTACAAGAGTAGCTTCCTCACAGGTACGTGGGTAGCACCTCAGTGAAACTGCGCATGCCAAGCGCTCTGCCAGGTCCCTGACGTGTACTCGGCGCCCATGTAATGTCACACATTGCCATTTTTGTTGTTTTTAACCATTTTCTACGATTACTGTAGCTCGTGAGTTCGAATGGCCTATTGATTGCCTAACTGTAGTTAAACGAATCTTGCAGGGTCATAGGCTTTTATTAATTTGTCTTCCGTCTTCATGATAGTTTATACATATATATATATGTATATATTTTAATTTATTTATTTTCAGAGAGGGAGAACATGAGCAGGGGAGGGGCAGAGAGAGAAGGAGAGAGAGAGAACCCCAAGCAGGCTCCGAGCAGTCAGCACAGAGCTCGACATAGGGCTCAAACCCGCGAACGTGAGCTCACGGCCTGAGTCGAAACCAAGAATGGGACGCTTAACTGACTGAGCTGCACAGACGCCCCTTGATATGGAGTCCTTTTTAAGGCCCTACTGTTAAACAGAGTAAACTTTACAAGATCTCATATCTTTCAAAAACCAGTCGTCCATAAAAACAAAACAAAACAGTTGTCTGCGTAGTCAAATTCACAGAGAGAAAGTAGAATAGTGGTTACCAGGGGTAGAGGGGAGGGGTGATGGGGAGCTGCTGTTTGATGGATACAGAGGTTTAGTTGAGGATGGTGAAAAAATTCTCGAGTTGGATGGTGGTGATGGTTCACAACAAGAGGAATGCATGTAATGAACTGTACAGTACTTTAAAATGGTAAATTTGGTGTTGTGTATATTTTACACAGGGAAAAAAGTCATCCACATAGTCTTAAATATTATTGCAAAGACATCGTGTTAAGAATGACCGACCAAGATGGGGCGTCCGGGTGGCTCAGTCAGTTGAGCATCCGACTTCGGCTCAGGTCATGATCTCGTGGTTTGTGGGTTCGAGCCCCACATCGGGCTCTGTGCTGACAGCTCAGAGCCTGGAGCCTGCTTCGGAGTCTGTGTCTCTCTCTCTCTCTCTCTCTCTGCCCCTCCCCCACTCATGCTCTCTGTCTCAGAAATAAATAAACATTAAAAAAAAAAATTAAATCAATAAAAAAAGAATGACCGACCAAGAGAGAATACTATATTTCAGAGGTTACAGCCGGTTTTCATAGGACAGAACAACAGCCTCTAAAGACACCATTGATAGAAACCATTTATGGGGACAGGTGTTTTTTTTTTTAATGTTTTTATTTATTTTTGAGAGAGACAGTGTGCGAGTGGGGGAGGGGCAGAGAGAGAGGGAGACACAGAATCTGAAGCAGGCTCCAGGCTCTGAGCTGTCAGCACAGAGCCCAGTGCTGGGCTCGATCCCACAAACTGCAAGATCATGACCTGAGCCACAGTCGGACACTTAACCGACTGACCCACCCAGGCGCTTTGGGGACAGGTTTTATATTAGCGAATATTACCTGCTTTTCTGCAGCTACTAAGAAATAAGGTACTCTGAAAGGGTTCTGTGTGCTTTGTGCCTGCTGGTTTAATTCTTAAAACAGTCCTGTGAGGTAGGCATTATTAATCCCTCCATTTTTGCAGGTGAAGGAATTCAGGCACGGAGATATTAATAATTTGTCCAAGATTTCACAACTAATAAGTAGCAGTATCATGAGCCTAAAATTTGGCCCCAGAGACTGCTCTCTTAACTTGACTGTCAATTTCCACCTTCCCTAGGATCAGATTCATACCCTGAGAGTGACAAGGAGAACTTACATTAGGACCACCGTGTGTGCTTAGGTGGTTGTCCATTGTTCAGAGGCTCTCGGCTGAGGGGGTGAGTGGTCTCTGGAATCCAACCCACGCTCTGCTCATCGAGCCCCCTGAGGAAACGGCGCTTTTGCAAGTTCATATAAAGCATGAAACCTAGGTAGTGATGTATGTTAGCCATATGGGTTAGCACCAGTCTTGGCCAGACTCTGATGGTTTTGTTTTCTCCTTCCTCTTCCCTTTTTTTGCCTTCTCAGGACTCAGCCCTTCCCTAGAAGTAGAAGGAGGACAAAATGACCAAGTTCAAGGTGAGTTGGGCTTCCTTTCTAGATTTGAAATTACTGTCTCATTTCTCAATGATTAGTTGCATCCTTGAAAACAATAGATTAATAGGCCTTTCAAAACCTCTTCTGTGCCAGAGGATCACTACTTCCTACTTTGGTGTGGTTTAATTTTTTTTTTTAATGTTATTTATTCTTGAGAGACAGCAAGCCACGGAGGGGCAGAGAGAGAGAGAGAGAGACAGGATGCGAAGCAGGCTCCACGTTGTCAGTGCAGAGCCCAGCGTGGGACTCAAACTCACGAACTGCCAGATCATGATCTGAGCTCAAGTTGGATGTTTAACTGACGGAGCCACCCAAGAGCCGCTGACACAGTTTAATTTTTGTTATTTTATTTTATCTTTCATAATTTCATGAATAAAATAGAGGACAAAAGTGAATAGCAGTGAAAAAAGCCTCCCTAATTTTACTACTATTTTCCTTATAAAAGCTGTTTTCATTTTCCCATGTCCTTTCCCTCATAGGCATTGGTAACTGTATATATATATTTTTTAATTATTATTTTTTTAACATTTATTTATTTATTTTTGAGACAGAGAGAGACAGAGCATGAATGGGGGAGGGTCAGAGAGAGAGGGAGACACAGAATCTGAAACAGGCTCCAGGCTCTGAGCTGTCAGCACAGAGCCTGACGTGGGGCTCGAACTCACGGACCGCGACATCATGACCTGAGCTGAAGTCAGCCGCTTAACCGACTGAGCCACCCAAGTGCCCTGGTAACTGTATATTTTTAATAGTTACATAAAAATTCTCAAATTATGCCTTTTCTAATTAATACAAATATATTTTCTACATTTATTTTATTTTTTTTACATTTAGTTATTTTTGAGAGACAGAGCACGAGTGGGGGAGGGGCAGACAAAGATGAAGACACAGGATCCAAAGCAGGCTCCAGGCTCTGAGCTGTCAGCACAGAGCCTGATGCGGGACTCAAACCCACGAACTGCGAGATCATGACCTGAGCCAAAGTCGGACGCTTAACTGACTGAGCCACCCAGGTGCCCCTATTTCCTACATTTTTAATGGCTACATTGTATTCCCTTATATTGATGTAGTCTGTGTGTATGTCTCATAACTTTTACCCCATTCACGGACATTCAGGTAGTTAAGAATTTTTACTATTTTATTTTTTTTATTGTTTTATTTATTTTTGAGAGAGAGTGCAAGTCGGGGAGGGGCAGAGAGAGAGGGAGACAGGATCCCAAGCAGTGAGCAGTGACAGCAGTGAGCCTGATGTGGGGCTTGAACTCATGAACCGTCAGATCATGGCCTGAGCCAAAGTTGGATGCTCAACCGACTGAGCCACCCAGGCGCCCCCAGAATTTTTACTATTTCAAAGGACATTGTTATGATGAGCACCAGCTATTGTACAGAAGTGCCGAATCACTGCATCATACACCTGAGACTAATATTACACTGTATGTTAACTAACTGGGATTTAACAAAAATTTAAAAAAATGAAAACTAGGAAGGTAAAATTATAATGAATTCTGATTTTGGCATACTTAAAAAAGAACATTGTAGTAACAGTAACTGTTACTGTAGTAACAGTAAAGGAATTTTGAGGGGTTTGCCATTTGTTGTTCTTAATGTTTTTAGGAATGTAAATTGAAAAAGTACCTTTGATAGGCAAAATCCTCAGGGATATTGTATGTAGAATACTCAGATATGACAGTGCAACCAGGTATAACTGATGCTTTGCACAGAGAGAACATTCTTCCATATTTTCCCATAAGAAAGCTAGATGCTTGGGGCGTCTGGGTAGCTCAGTCAGTTAAGCATCCAACTTCAGCTCAGGTCATGATATTGCGGTTCACGAGTTCAATGAACTGTGCTGACAGTCGGGCTCTGTGCTGACAGCTCAGAGCCTGGAGCCTGCTTTGGATTCTATGTCTCCCTCTCTTTCTACCACAACCCTGCTCACGCTCTGTCTCTCTGTTTCTCAAAAATAAATAAACATTAAAAAAAATTTAAAAAAAAGGAAGCTAGATTCTTTCTCATCCATGTCTGAATCCTATCATGTACATTTTTTTTTTTTTTCCAACGTTTTTATTATTTTTGGGACAGAGAGAGACAGAGCATGAACGGGGGAGGGGCAGAGAGAGAGGGAGACACAGAATCGGAAACAGGCTCCAGGCTCTGAGCCATCAGCCCAGAGCCTGACGCGGGGCTCGAACTCACGGACCGCGAGATCGTGACCTGGCTGAAGTCGGACACCCAACCGACTGCGCCACCCAGGCGCCCCGATTCAGTTTTTTTATTTAAATTTTCGTTAGAATAGTGTTGGTTTCAGAAGTAGAATTCAGTGATTGATCACTTACATATCACACCCAGTGCCTTTCCCAACAAGTGTCCTCCTGTACCCATCACCCATCCAGCCCATCCCCCTCCCACCTCCCTCCATCAACTCTCAGTGTGTTCTCTATCATGAAGAGTCTTTTATGGTTTGTTTCTTCCTCTTTTTCCTTTTTTTCCCCCTCCCATATGTTCATTTGTTTCTTAAATTCCACATATGAGTGAAATCATGTGGTATTTGTCTTTCTGCTACTTACTTACTAGCATAATACCCTCTGGCTCCATCCGCGTCGTGGCAAATGGCAAGATTTCATTCTTTTTGATGGCTCAGTAGTATTCCATTAGAAGGTACTTAATTTTATAAAGTCTAGTAGCACAGGGAGACATTCCAGATGCTTTTCTTACTGCGTTTAGCTTCCGACTGACCTTAAGAGGCAGTACTTTGTCTCCTCTGCATTTTAATTACAGAGACACAGGATTGTAGAATTTCAGAAAACGGTTTAAGTTCACACAGGAAAGCAAAGGTCTAACTGATCCAAAAAGACTCCGTGGATTTTTGTTTGGATAAAGAGGGAGGCAAGGGCAAATAATTCTCCAGTCAGGGTCTTGGTCCTTCTACGTGCACTTGGTTACCCTATGCATGGAAGACAGCACAGATAATACTGCCTCTACATGGTCACTCTTCAGAGGCTCCTTCTTTAGGATCTCTGATGCTCATTCAGGACGCTTGGATGTGCAGGGCTCCGGTGATGAACACACAATTCTCATATGAAAAGTTAAGACGGGGGGGCGCCTGGGTGGCTCAGTTGGTTAATCGTCCAACTTTGGCTCAGGTCATGATCCCAAGACTTGTAACTTCAAACCCCGAGTCAGACTCTGTGCTGACAGCTCACAGCCCGGAACCTGCTTCGGATTCTGTGTCTCCCTCTCTCTCTGCCCCTCCCCTGCCCTCATGCTGTCTTGCTGTCTCTCAAAAATAAATAAACATTAAAAATTTAAAAACAAGAAAAGTTAAGACAGTACCATACATCAGCAATTCTTGACCGTGGGTGATCTTTGCTCCCAGGCAGTGTCTGGAAACATTTCTGGTGTCACCACTTGAGGGAGGCTTCTGGCTTCCAGTGCATAGAAGCCCGGGATGCTGATAAACATCCCGCGGTGCGTGAGACAGGCCCCCGCCCCAACAACAAACATTATCTGGCCCAAAATGTGTGTCGTGTCAAGGTCGAGAAACCATGCAGTGCACGAAGCTATACAAGAACAATAGCAAAACGTGGGTGACAGTATTTAAATATGTTTAAAAAGAAAAAAAGCTTCAAATCTCTAATAGAAATTTTGCAGTCATAAAGTAAAACTCTGGTTGGACTATGAGCAAAGAACATTAACTGGCAATGTACTGAAGCAAAAAATAAAGATGGCCAGTAAATATATGAAAATACGATAGCTCGTTAATTACCGAATTAGTACGAAAAGAACAAGTTGCTTTTTGCTGATCAAATTTCTTAGGACTCAGAAACACTGGTTATATTCAGTGTTGCGTATGATGTGGAGAATCAGGGATATTTATATTCTCTTGGGGGAAGCGTAAAATACGGAGAAAGTTGAAAAGAAAACCTGGCGTTGTACATAGTAGTCTTGAAGTGGCATATTCTTCAACACTGCAATTTTTACTCCTTGGAACTTACCCTAGGAAAAGAATTAGACGGGAGGCTAGTATTTATGGAAAAGGTTGTTCTTTTCAGTATTTATTTTGAAAAGAAAAGAAGGCCAGGTAAGATAGTATGTATTATTTGAAATGTTTAATCAGATAGTAGTGAAAATCTGTGGTCTCTGAAAATTTGGAACCACTTTGTACCCACCCTTTCCAGTTTTCTCCGTGCTCTTCCTCTGAGTGGCCATCGGGTGCAAGATTGAGCTTATGTGTGCTTGATGTTGTAGGAGGCAGTGACGTTCAAGGACGTGGCTGTGGTCTTCACCGAGGAGGAGCTGGGGCTGCTTGACCCCGCCCAGAAGAAGCTGTATGGAGACGTGATGCTGGAGAACTTCCGGAACCTGCTCTCTCTGGGTGAGGACAGGTGCTCTGTGACTGAATGTCACCCCCTCTGTGTGGTTTATTTACCCTCCAATGTGTGGGGCTTTGGAGCTCTTGACCTGGTTTCCAGTGTTCTAATCAGCATAAGACGCAGAGAGGGCATTTTTCTGGTCTTCCACACCCCCCCTCGCCCCCAACAAAGTTTGTGTTTTGTACATGAGCCATAAATTGACGCCTGACTGCTGTATCCACATTTTTGGCTTTTCTCCAAGTTGTGGTCATTTCCAATTAGTGGGTCATGACACATATTTAGGGTATTGTACCAGCATTTTTAAAGTTTATTTATTTATTTTGAGTGACAGAGCGTGAGTGGGGGAGGGGCCAAGAGAGTGGGGGGACAGAGAATCCCAAGCAGGCTCTGGGCTGTCACACAGAGCCTGATGCGGGGCTTGAACTCACGAACCGTGAGATCATGACCTGAGCCAAAAACCAAGAGTCAGACGCTTAATTGACTGAGCCACCTAGGCTCCCCTATACCAGTATTTTTAATGAAATACAATAGGGTAGGACACCTGGGTGGCTCAGTCAGTTAAGCATCAGACTTTGGCTCAGGTCATGATCTCACAGTCTGTGGGTTCAAGCCCCGTGTTGGGCTCTGTGCTGACAGCTCAGAGCCTGGAGCCTGTTTCAGATTCTGTGTCTCCCTCTCTTTCTGCCCCTCCCCTGCTCACACTCTGTCTCTCTCTCTCTCTCTCTCTCTCTCTCTCCAAAATAAGTAAACATTAAAAAAATTAAAAAGAAAAAAGAACTACAATAGGGTAGAAAACGTCAGAGCCCTTGGCAATAACTACACATTGCAGCAGCAAAAACTACAGCCAGTTGCTGAAAATTGTGTGAGCAGTGGCGGAAAAAATCTGAAGAAAACAGACATTTTTTTACTCCAGTACTTCACACTTAGATCTACATATCCTGGATTTTTGCAATAAAATGTTGTCCTCTGATGCATCATAATTAACAGTTTGGAAAACACTAATTCTGATGTCCTAAACATGGTGTGGTGAAAACGCACGTGTTGTGATTTTGGCCTCTGCTATATTAATTTAAAATGTTTGTCCTTGCCTTTCCACAGGGCACCAAAACTTCACACCAGATGCAGTACCCCAGTTCAAGAGGGGAGGAAGGCTTTGGATGATAAAGGCAGCAACCCAGAGCCACGGCTCCTCAGGTGAGAGCCATGCAGCTCAGTCTGTCACGTCTCTTGTCACCTCCACAGCTCTGGAGCGGGTCGCGGTCAGTGCCTTGTCTCTGAATTTCTGCAGCAGTTTTTAGCACTCTCCCTCTCTCCTTTGCTCATTTACAGTTGTTCTCCACTGGAAGTGACTCTTTTTTATTTTTATTGTAGAGAGAGCGAGAGCAGGGGAGAGAGGCAGACAGAGAAAGAACCTTAAGCAGGCTCCATGCTCCACACAGAGCCCGACACGGGGCTCCACCCCACGACCCTGGTATCATGACCTGAGCTGAAATCAAGAGTCAGGTGCTCAAGCGGACAGAGCCCCCCAGGAGCCCCTCGAAGTGATTCTTTTGCATGTTTGTCAGGTCTTGTCAGGCCTCTGCTTGAACCTCTGGTAGCTTCTTACCTGATTCAGAGCAGAATCCAAGTACTTACAGTGACTTCTGATGTCCCACCTGTCTGCTCCTTGCTCATCCTCCATCCCTCTGCAGACGTGACCTGTCGCTTTCCCCCTTGCCTGTCTGTTCTGTCCAGTTTTGTCGCTCTGCTATGCTACCCGTGGCCCGGCCTCGTCACCCTCTACCTGTTCTCCCTTCTGTCATCCTCTTGGCCCCTCCCTTACTTCGCGTAAGTCCTTCTCAAACCCTAACATGCATTTTATCCAGAGAAACCTTTACTTACAAAGCACTTTTAATATTTTACTATTCTGCTAATGCTTGTCATAAGCCACTAAATTTATTTCAGACTCACTGAGTCCAACCTGTAGCTTGTAAAACAGTGGTGGTGTCCATACAGGAACATGTTTCTGTATCCATCAGTTTGACAGCCTGCTTTCGGAGTTATTATTCCTGAGGCTCTAAATATTGACTCCTATATGAAGAAGGAAAAGTTTTATACACATAGGAAGAGATTACAAAAATTCAGAAGGGGGTGCCTCAGTGGCTCAGTCGGTTAAGCATCTGACTCTTGATGTTGGCTCAGGTCATGATCTCACAGTTTGTGAGTTCAAACCCCATGTCGGGTTCTGCACTGACAGTGTGGAGCCTGCTTGGGATTCTCTCTCCCTCTCTCTCTGCCCCTCCCCCTCGTGTGTGTGTGCTTGTGCCTTCTCTCTCTCAAAAATAGATAAGTAAACATTGAAAAAAATTTTTTCACAAGCAGTTGATCCATAGGCCCCATGGCCACTTGTATGCCTTGTGCTTTTTTTTTTTTCCTTCTTTCCTCTCAAGCGATTCTTGCCATGATTTTATGATCAACATGATTTTATCATCAGCAACATTCACTTAGGTTAGCCCTGCCTCTGGTGAAGCCTTTCAGCTTCCCAGCAAAGTTGCTGCTTCCATTCCTGTTATGGGTAACTTCCTTGAAAAAGCTCTTTTACTTTTGTAACAGAGCTCAGACTCTCGCAAAGAAGTCAGACCGGGGCTTATTTGTGTGTTCAACATGTACTTACGGAACGCTGCCATCTGGGAGTGCTGATAAAGCAACGAATGATCTAAGTGCTCGTCCTGGTGGATATTGCTTTCAGGTGGGAGAAGACATAAAACAAAACGATAAAGGGCATAGATAGTGCATCTGATGTAATACGTGCCACGTAAAAACAACACAGGGTAAGGTGAATGCCGAGAAGGTTGCTGGGGGTGTCAGGGGATAGGGAGAATTTCCTGCTGGATGCTGGATGGTGAAAGAGGCCTCACTGATGAGGTGTTACTTGAAGAGAGAGCTGAAAAGAAGTAGGTAGCAAGCCCTATAGTTTATTGACGGAACAGAGTCCCAAGGAGAACATAGCTCTTCCTGACTGATCCTGACTTGGAGAATCCACGCCATGCCCTGCTCCTTCTCACAGGTTCTTGCTCTGTTCTAAAAGATGAGCATCTCAGGGGAACCTGGTGGCTCAGTCAGTTAAGTGTCCGACTTCAGCTCACGTCATGGTCTTATGGCTTGTGGGTTCGAGCCCCGCATCGGGTTGTGTGTTGACAGCCCAGAGCCTGGAGGCTGCTTCAGATTCTGTGTGTGTGTGTGTGTGTGTCTCTCTCTCTCTGCCCCTCCTCTGCTCACGCTGTGTCTCTCTCTCTCTCTCTCAAAAAAATAAATAAACATTAAAAAAAATTTTTTTAAATGAATGAAAATAAAAGATGAGCTTCTGATTTTCCACTCTTTTTCCCCCCCGAGGTGATAGGAACTTTATTGCTATGAGGTTTTAGAATAATATATGTTAGTACCGTAAACCTCTTCCCCGATTGCCGTCCTGAAGGACATTTTCCTGCTTATACTCTGAATTTCAGGCACTTGGGTGATAAGGTCTGTTCTCCCAAACACCTGTCTTTCCAACCAACCCAGTACATCAAGGCTTCTAACATGGAATAAAGTCCAATGAAATAATTTGAAGCAAAGGTTTTTCAGATGTGTCTTCAGCACATCTTCTGATCGTCTGTCTGTAAGGGTCCTGCTGGACATTTTGAGCATTTGGTCAGATGTGCATGCAGTAGGCAGAATTACGTGGAGACTATTTATCGGACACCTGGTTTAGCAAAGAAGAGAAAGCTTTTAGGTGGGTGCAGCTTCGTCTTTGGAAAGATTCCCTGGGAAGTGTTTTTCTTGATCTGCAATCACCAAATTTCTAACCTGTTTCTCACATATAAAACTTAGTATGATTCTAACTGGAATCATACTACATACTACATATCTCATTAAGGTGTAGTGAATAGGAGCCTAGTGGACCACCTCTAGGTTTTCGATGATAAAAATGGCAGGGTGTCACAGACTTTGAATCTGGAGTTCTCTCTTGTCCAGCAAGAGAGCGGACGCAGACTTGAATATGAGAGAGGCTAATGTCCGGGAGGAGACAAGCATCCCAAGTAAGGGTCCTTGTTCCGTATTTATTAGGATCGGATGGCTTACAAGTGTGATGGACATGCAGAAAGCGACGGTGAAACAGTGAACGTTAACTCGTGTGTGAGACAAAGGGAGTTTCAGAGGTATGAAGTGTTAGGGGTTGGGTTAAGACAAATCAGAGTCCTGGTGCCGAGCAGACAGCCGTTTACTGCAGGCACCAGGCACCGTGTCTGTTTATCTTACATTTCTAGGGGCCAAGACAAATAGAGCATGCTAACTCAGGGCTAACAAGGCATTTTTCTCACCAGTTAGCTCTGGGCACTTCCACCTGGTGGCGGCTTTCCACTCTATGCTTTGTTTTACTTCATGATAAATCCTGGGCACTTTTGCCCTGCTGTGGCGGCTTTCTGCCTCTAACTGTTCCCCTACCTGTTCTTAGACACTTGCATCCTTTGGGAGCGGCTTTCTGCTCTATGCTTTGTTCTGTGCTTGGCTTTTTCACCCTGTGGCAGCTTTCCACCTCAACCTTGTTAACCCATTGGTGCAAGCTCAGGGAATTCTTAAACTTATTCCCTACAGTGTGGCGCCTGGGTGGCTCAGTCGGTCAAGTGTCCCACTTTGGCTCAGGTCATGATCTCACGGTTCATGAGTTTGAGCCCCGCATCGGGCTCACTGCTCTCAGCACAGAGACTGCTTGGGATCCTCTGTCCTCCTCCCACCCCTTCCCTGTTCCCGCTCTCTCTCAAAAATGAATAAACATCTTTAAAAAACGGTACCTTCTCCTGGTTCATGTTAAGCCTTCGGGTGTGGGCCTTAAGTTTATAACCTTGGTACCTCTGACCAAAGCATTTAATGTGCCCCATCTCTAAATTCTCTTTATCCTTTTAGGAGACAGGAATCTAAATGATGCGGAGACTCTTCGGGAAATTGGATTAAAGTACCTGCCACATGAAGAGCTTTTCTGCTCGCAAATCTGGCAACAGGTTACAAAGGAGTTAATCCAGAGCCAAGATGCCATGGTAAATATTCAAGGAACTGGCTCTCAGCTGGAAAAACAGGGTGATGCACTCTATAAAGATGGGGAGTTTGGTAAAGGCTTTAATCAGACTTCGTGTCTTCAAATTCACCACAGAGACCACATAGGAGGAAACCCCTATAAGGGGGGAGAGTGTGAGAATGGTTTCATTGAGCACTCTCATCTTCAGACTCACCAGACAGCCCATGTGGGAGAGAAGCCCTATAAATGTGAAAAATGTGGAAACACCTTCCGCCGACTTTCAAGCCTTGGAGCCCATCAGAGAGTCCACAGCAGGGAGAAATCGTACAAACACGATACATCGCGTAAGGGTCTCAGACAGAGGTCACATCTTCGCCATCCGCAGAGAGCCCCCCCTGGAGAGAATCCACACAAGTACGAGGAGTGTGGGAGGAGCGTCCGGAGAAGCTCCCAGTGTCAAGCTCCTCTGATAGTCCGCACGTTGGAGAAACCTTATAAATGTGAGGAGTGCGGGCAGAGCTTCAGTCAGGGCTCGTATCTTCAAGTCCACCAGAGAGTCCACGTTGGAAAGAAGCCCTATAGATGTGAAGAGTGTGGGAAGGGCTTCAGTTGGCGTTCACGACTGCAGGCTCACCAGCGAATCCACACAGGAGAGAAACCATACAAATGCGAGGCCTGTGGCAAGGGCTTTAGTTACAGCTCACACCTTAACATCCATTGTCGAATCCACACAGGAGAGAAACCCTATAAATGTGAAGAGTGTGGGAAAGGCTTCAGTGTGGGCTCACACCTTCAGGCCCATCAGGTCAGCCACACTGGAGAGAAACCTTACAAATGCGAGGAGTGTGGGAAGGGCTTCTGTCGGGCCTCAAATCTTCTGGACCATCAGAGAGGCCACACTGGTGAGAAACCGTATCAGTGTGATGCCTGTGGAAAGGGCTTCAGTCGTAGCTCGGATTTTAACATTCACTTTAGAGTCCATACGGGAGAGAAACCCTATAAATGTGAGGAGTGTGGGAAAGGCTTCAGTCAGGCCTCAAATCTTCTGGCCCATCAAAGAGGCCACACTGGAGAAAAACCGTACAAGTGTGGTACGTGTGGGAAGGGCTTCAGCCGGAGTTCAGATCTTAACGTTCATTGTAGAATCCACACGGGAGAGAAACCCTATAAATGTGAGAAGTGTGGTAAGGCCTTCAGTCAGTTCTCGAGTCTTCAAGTGCACCAGAGAGTCCACACTGGAGAGAAACCGTATCAGTGTGCGGAGTGTGGGAAGGGCTTCAGCGTGGGTTCACAGCTCCAAGCCCATCAGAGGTGCCACACTGGAGAGAAGCCGTACCAATGTGAGGAGTGTGGGAAAGGATTCTGTCGGGCCTCGAATTTTCTGGCTCATCGTGGCGTCCACACGGGAGAGAAACCGTACCGGTGTGACGTGTGCGGTAAGCGCTTCAGACAGAGATCCTATCTTCAAGCCCACCAGAGGGTCCACACTGGGGAGAAACCATACAAGTGTGAGGAGTGCGGGAAGGTCTTCAGTTGGAGCTCATACCTTCAAGCCCATCAGAGAGTCCACACTGGAGAGAAACCATACAAGTGTGAGGAGTGCGGGAAGGGGTTCAGTTGGAGCTCAAGCCTTATAATTCATCAGCGAGTGCATGCTGACGATGAGGGTGACAAAGACTTTCCCACCTCGGAGGATTCACGCAGGAAGGAAGCTCCAGAAAAGTGATAATGTTTTAATACCTCAAATGGGTGCTGAAACAATCCCGTTACCAGACCTGTCATAGGAGACAAAACATTTGTTTAAAGAGAGTCCATATTTCAGCCGGAGCTCCACATGTCCCAGTGGTTGGGCGACCACATAGCAGAGAAGCCTCATGAGAGCGGAGACTTAAGTAAGGGCTTCATTTAGAACGTTGACACGTAGCAGACGTGACACAGAGGAGAGGCTTAGGAGGGATGAGTCCATCTTCCGCTAGAATATAAGCTCCAGGAGAGTAGAGATGCGTCGGCTGCCAAATCTATTCAGCCTTTCAGTGCCTCACACGTTGAAGGTGTTCGGTAACGTTCAATCAGTGTAGGGAGAAGAGTCATCGTTGAGATTTTTTCTTCGGTTCGTCTCGCAAAATGTCTATGAGATGTACTTAGAAGAGGAAATCTGCAAGGCTTAGAGGACACGTAAATTAGGCATGTGGGCTCATTTCCCCAACCCTGCAGGTCCTGTGAACTGGTGTTTCTCAGCCTGTCAGGAGGTCCAAAAATCAATTCAGTGGGTTGTGACCAGCACTTATGTGTGCGGATACTTTATTGAGGTATATTTTGCATGCAGTAACATGCATAAATCTCAAGTTTACAGCTTCCTGAAGTTTTGCAAATGTATAACACTTGTGTAATCCTCACCCAAATTGATGTGTGCAGTATTTCTATTAAACCAGACTGTTTCCTTGTGTGCATTTCTAGTCATTCCCACCTCCGGTGGCGACAAGGATGGTTTTTATACCTCACGTTGGTTGAGGCTGTTCTTGGACTTCCTGTGGCTTCAGTATGTACTCTTTTACGTCTGGATTCTTTGGATCAAACATCATCAAACATGAAAGCAAAGTTGAAAAAATTCAGTATCTATTCATGAGAAAAATTCCTCAGGGAGATAAGAGCCTTCTATGAAAATTCTACAAGTTAGCATTCTTTAAATTTTTTTTTTAATGTTTATTTATTTCTGAGACAGAGACAGAGCATGAGCAGGGGAGGGACAGAGAGAGAGGGAGACAGAGAATCTGAAGCAGGATCCAGGCTCAGAGCTGTCGGCACAGAGCCCAACGCGGGGCTCGAACCCACGAACCCTGAGATCACGACCCGAGCCGAAGTCAGACACTTCACTAACTGAGCCCCCCGGGCGCCCCAACAAGTTAGCATTCTATTTAAAATTATTATTAAGGATTAATTTATATGCAGTAAATTGACTCTTTGGTGTAGGGTTCTGTGTTTTGGCAAATGATTACTATTGTTATCACCACCCCAACAGTCAAGACATTTAACAGTTCCGTGACCCCCTTGCCCTGAAATTCCTTTGTACTCTCGTGGTCAGCCCCTTCCCTATCACCCCTCCCTACCTTTGGCAACCATCTACCTGCTGTCTGTATGCATAGTTTACTTTTTCTGGAATGTCCTAAAATGGAATCATTCAGACTGTAGTCTTTGGAGTCTGGCTTCTCCCACTTAATGCTTCTGAGATTCATCGATCTTGATGTGCGGATTGCTAGTCATTCCCCTTGTCGCCGAGTCGTGTTCTGTTACAGGGATGTACCACGTTTGGTTTACCCATTTATCACTTCAAGGATATTTGAGTTTCCAGTTGTTAGTGGTGATAAAGAAAACAGTGACTAGTGTTTGCATACAGGGCCGTGTATCAACACAAGTTTTCTTTGTCTTCGTAAATACTTAAGAGGGGGGTTGTATGCATGTTCAACTGTATGGAAAAGCTAACGGCTCTAAAATAGATGTACCGTTTTGTATTCCCACCATCAGTGCGTATCAAAGTTTTGTTTTGTTTTTAGCATTTCGCTAGGTTCATAGTGGCATCTTTCTTTGGTTTTAATTTACATTTCCCGGGGCACCTGGGTGTCTTGGTTGGGCATCTGACTTCGGCTCGGGTCATGATCTCATGGTTTATGGGTTCGAGACTTGCGTTGGGCTCTGTGCTGACAGGTCAGAGCCTGGAGCCTGTTTCCAATTCTGTGTCTCCCTCTCTCTAACCCTCCCCCGCTCACACTCACTCTCTCAAAAATAAATAAACATTAAAAAAATTTTTTTAATTTGCGTTTCCCTAATGACTATGTTAGGCATCTTTCATATCTGAATGTTTGCTATACATGTGTCTTTTCTTTGGGGGACTGTTCTCTTCTTGAATTTTGAAAGTTTGTATGTTCTGGATGTATGTCCTTCTATGTTTTGCAAATGTTTTATCTGTGCGTGTGGTTTATGTTTTTATTCCATTGTCAGTATTTTTTAAATTATTTTTTTAATGTTTGTTTATTTTTGAGAGAGAGGAAGACAGTAAGTGACAGGGGAAGGGGCAGAGAGAGAAGGAGACACAGAATCCGAAGCAGGCTCCAGGCTCTGAGCTGTCAGCACAGAGCCTGATGCGGGGTTTAAACCCATGAACAGTGAGATCATGACCTGAGCCAAAGTTGGACGCTTAACTGACTTAGCCACCCAGGCGCCCCCATTATCAGTATTTTTCACGAAGCAGGTGTTTTGTTTTTGATGAAGTTCAGTTTTCATCTTCCGTGGATTCTGCTTTTGGATTCAGATCTGAGAACTCTGCCTAATCCAAGGTCACAAAGATTTTTCTCCTTTTTTTTTCTTAAGTTTATTTATTTTGAGAGAGTGAGACACGTGTGTGCGTGTGGGTGGGGGAGGGGCAGAGAGAGGGGAAGAGAGAATCCCACGCAGGCTCCACACTGTCAGCACAGAGCCTGACATGGGGCTCCATCTCATGAACCATGAGATCGTGACCTGAGCTGACATCAAGAATCTGATATTTAACCAACTGAGCCACCCAGGTGCCCCTCTCCTCTTTTTTATCTAAAAGTTTGTTTCAGGTTTAACATTTAGGTCTATGATCCATGTGAGTTAGTCTGTATAAAATGTGTGGTCAAGGGCCAATTTTTTGGCATGGAAACATCCAGTTAACTATCCTTTTAACATCAAATTGCTGTTGTACCTTTGTGAAAAACCTGTAGATCATACATGTGCGGGTCTTTTTCTGGCCTCTCTTTGGTTCCACCAATCTACATGTCTATCATTTTGCCAATATGTAGCTTTATACGCTAAGTCTTGAGATGAGATAGTATGGGTCTTCCAACTCTATTCTTTTTCAGAATATTTTGGCTATTTTTTTTAAGTTTAAATTGCCTTTTTTTTTAATTTTAGTTTATTTAATTTTGAGACAAGAGAGAGAGTGTGTGAGCAGAGGAGAGAGGCAGAGAGAGAAGGAAAGAGAATCCCAGTGGGCTCTGCATTGTCCGTACAGGCTTAAACTCACGAACCATGAGATCATGACCTGAGCTGAAATTAAGAGTTGGAATCTTGGGGCGCCTGGGTGGCGCAGTCGGCTAAGCGTCCGACTTCAGCCAGGTCACGATCTCGCGCTCCGTGAGTTCGAGCCCCGCGTCAGGCTCTGGGCTGATGGCTCGGAGCCTGGAGCCTGTTTCCGATTCTGTGTCTCCTTCTCTCTCTGCCCCTCCCCCGTTCATGCTCTGTCTCTCTCTGTCCCAAAAATAAATAAACGTCGAAAAAAAAAAATAATTAAAAAAAAAAAAAAAAAGAGTTGGAATCTTAACCAGCTGAGCCACCCTGGCACCCCCTGTTTTGGCTATTTTGTCTGCTTTTCCATAATTTGTAGAATAAGCTTTGTGACTAAGCTTTGTGAAATTAAGCTCATTACTGCGGATTTTATTGAAATTGCATTGAATATATATAGGTGAGTTTAGGGAGACTTAGCATCTTATCAATATTGGATATTCTCTCTCTCTCTCTTTTTTTTTTTTAGCAATATTTAATATTCTAAACCACAGACACCATGTATCTGCCTATTTGTTTAGGACTCCTTTAATTTCTTTTATCAGTAATTTGTAGTTTTCAGTACATAGATCCTGCACATATTTTATTAGATTTATACTTAAGTGCTCTGGTTTTTGGTATTAAACTAAATGGTACTATTTTTCAAATTTCAACTTCCAGCTGTTCATTGCTAGTATATAGAAATGCAATTGTTCTATGTTAACCTTGTAGCCTACAATCTTGTCAAACTTGTATATTAAAGTAGCTCCTCTATATAGATTTCCTGGGATTTTCTGTAATCAGATAATATCATCCACAAAAAGATCAATCTTTCCATGCCAGTTGATGTGCATGTTCAGCAACTTCACTGTGACATAAGGAAGCTTCCCCACCAACATTAGGTTTGGGTCACAAAACTCATGGCAGACACCCTTTGGGATGATCAAAGGTGGAGAGAACACTTGTCTAGGAGAAGGTCCAGAGCAGAAAGAACAGTCAATGTTCAGGTATTTTATCGAGTAGAAGTCCTCTCGAAGTTAAGTTTAAAAAATGAGTGGTGCCTGGGTGGCTCAGTTGCTTAAGTGTCTGACTTCGGCTCAGGTCATGATCTCGCGGTTCGTGAGTTTGAGCCCCGCGTCGGGCTCTGTGCTGATGGCTCGGAGCCTGGAGCCCGCTTCAGATTCTGTGTCTCCCTCTCTCTCTGCCCCTCCCCCATTCATGCTCTGTCTCTCTCACTCTCAAAAATAAATAAATGTTAAAAAAAATTTTTTTTTTAATGGTTGGAGGTTGCTTGTACTATGTGAGTGAACCTTACCCCAGAACCTTACCAGAATTGTGAAGGAGGCAGAGGACATGGGCAGGAGATGAAGCTTATACGTTGCTGACACAAAATCAGATGTCTATGTTTCTTTCCGATGGCCTTCACAATTGACTCCTTTTTTTGTTTGTTTATTTATTTTGAGAGAGAGAGAGAGAGCATGTTGGTGCACATGCGCGTGGGTGGGGGAGGGGGCAGAGAGGGGAAGAGACAGAATCCCAAGCAGGCTCCATACTGTCAGCAGAGAGCCTGGCATGGGGCTCGATTTAATGAACCATGAGGTATTTGATATGACTTCAGTATTAAAATTTTTAGACTTCTTTTGTGATATAACGTGATCTTTCTTGGAGAATGTTCTGTGTGAGCTTCAGAAGAATAGTCTGCTGCTGTTGGATGGAATGTTCTATGTTGGGTCCCTTTGGTCTAATGTAGTTCATGTTCAATCTTTCCTTATTGATTTTCTTAATTTTTTTAAATGTTTATTTATTTTTGAGAGAGAGACACACACAGAGTGCAAGTGGGGGAAGGTAGGGAGAGGGAGACGCAGAATTCGGAAGCAGGCTCCAGGCGCCGAGCCGTCAGCACAGAATCCGCAGCAGGGCTCAAACTCATGAACTGTGAGATTGTGACCTGAGCCAAAGTCAGACAGTTAACCGACTGAGCCACCCAGGTTACCCTCCTTATTATTGATTTTCTATCTGGATGATCTATCCATTGTTAAAAGTAGGGTACTGAGGTCCCCTTCTAGTATTGCATTTTTATTTCTCTCTTCAGATCTGTTAATATTTGCTTAATATATTTAGTTTCAATGTTGGGCACACATTTACACTGGTTTTATCTCGATAAATTTACCCCTTTAACACTGTATGATTACTTTCTCTGTCTCTTGTTACGGTTTTTGACTTAAAGTCTGTTTTGTCTGATATAAGTATAGCTGCTTGTGCTTTCGTCAGTTTCCATTTGCGTGAATTATTTTGTATTCGTTTCTTCATTTTCAACCTATGTGGGTCCTTAAAGCTGAAGTGAGTCTCTTGTACGCAGCATGTAATTGGTTCTTCTTTTTTGATCCATTCAGCCAAGACTCTGTGTCTTTTGGCTGGAGAATTCAATCCATTTACATTTAAAGTAATACTGATAGCTAAGGACTTAATAATGCCACCTTGTTAATTATTTTCTGACTGTTCTGTAGTTCCTTTGTTCCTCTCTCCCTCTCTTGCTGTGTACTTAGGTTATCTGAGGATTTTCCATAGTGCTGTATTTTGATTCCTTTCTCTTTCTCTTTCGTGCATCTACTACAGGTTTTGTTTTGTGGTTTCCATGAGCTTGCATAAAACATAACCATTATACCTTTGATCACATATAAGACTTTGTGCTTTTCTCCTTAGATTTTATGTTTTTGATGTCACAATTTATATATTTTTATATTATGGAGCCACTAATAAATTTTTGTTGCTACGTATTTTTTCAAGCTTTTATTTAAATTCCAGTTAACATACCTTGTAATATTAGTTTCAGTTGTAGAATTTAGGGATTCATCACTTACTTACGACCCCTGGTGCTTTTCCCATGTACCCGCCTTAATCTCCATCACCTATGTAACCATCCCTCCCTCAACCTCCACTCTGGTGACCATCAGTTTGTTCTCTGAAGTTAAGAGTCTATTTTTTGGTTTTCCTCTCCCCCTCCCCCCTCCCCACGTTCATTTGTTTTGTTTCTTGAAGTCCACATATGAGTGAAATCATGTAGTATTTGTCTTTGTCTGAGTGACTTATTTCACGTAATACTTGCTAGCTCTATCCATGTCATTGCAAATGACAAGACTTCATTCTTTTTATGGCTGATTTGTATTCCATGGTGTGTATATACTACATCTTCTTTATCCGTTCATCACTTGATGGACACTTGGGCTCTTTCCATAATTTGGCTGTTGTTGAATCAAATGCTGCTATAAACATCTGGGTGCATATATCCCTTCCAATCTGTATTTTTGTATCCTTTGAGTAAATACCTTGTGGTGCATTTGTTGGATCATAGGGTAGTTCTATTTTTGACTTTTTGAGGAACCTATAGTTGTTTTAAATGCTTTTCTTTTTTAACCCTAGAATTAAGGAATTGATCACAACTAGGAGAATTTGACAGTATACTTCCCTTTCTTTACCAGTGAGGTTTATACTTACGTGTTCATTTTACTAATTCGTATCCTTTCATTTCAGCTTGAAGAACTCCCTTTAGCAGTTTCTGTAGAGCAGGTCTAGGGTTGATCAACTCCTTCGACTTTTGTTTGTCCGGAAAAGTCTTTATTTCTGCGGCACAGCTTTGCTGAGTAGCGTTGGTTGCCATTTTTTTGTTTTTTGTTTTTTTCCCTTTCAGCACTTGGAATACATCATCTCTCTCCTAGCCTATGAGGTCTTTGATGACATATCCTATGGTGATGAGTTTCTTTTCCTGTGCTGCTTTCAAAATTCTCTCTTTAATTTTTTAGTAGGTGTATTATAATGTGTGTCAGTGAAGTCCTCTTTCAATGGAAAATGTTCCAGGACCTATGAAGTTCATGTACCTGGGTGTGCATATCACTCCCCAGATTTGGGGATTTTTCAGCCATTAGGTAATTTTTTTTAACACTTTTATTTATTTTTGAGAGAGCGTGAGTGGGGGAGGGACAGAGAGAGAGGGAGACACAGAATCCGAAGCAGGCTCCAGGCTTTGAGCTGTCAGCACAGAGCCCTACAAGAGGCTCGAACCCACTAACCGTGAGATCATGACCTGAGCTGAAGTCAGACACTTTACCGACTGAGCCACCCAGGCGCCCCCCGTCAGCCATTATATAATTTTTTAAAATAAGCTTTGTTTCCCTTTCTTCTTCTGGGACTCCCATGATGTGTATATTGTTTATCTGTATTCGATCCCATAATTCACATAGGCTTTCTTCACTCTTTTTCATTTTCTTTTCTTTTTTTTTTTTTTTAATGTTTGTTTATTTTTGAGAGAGAGAGGGAGACACAGAATCCAAAGCAGGCTCCAGGCTCCAAGCTGTCAGCACAGAGCCCAACAGGGCGCGAACCCACGAACCGGGAGATCATGACCTGAGCCAAAGTCAGATACTTAACTGGCTGAGCCAACCAGGCACCCCTCACTCTTTTTCATTTTCTTGTCCTCTGACTGAAAATTTCTAATGACCCCTCTTTGAATTAACAGATTTTTTATTCTGCTTGATCAACCCTTAGGTTCGTGCTCTCTGTCGCACTTTTCATTTCATTTATTGTATTTTGGGGCTCCAGACTTTGACTTTGCTTCTTTTTTTCCAACTTGTATCTCTCCGTTGAACCTGCTGTTTTGTTCATGTATTCTTTTCCTAATTTTGTTGGGTTGTCTATCAGTGTTCTCCTGTAGCTCACTGAGCTTCCTTAGAAGTTATTTTGAATTCTTTGTCAGGCGATGCTTCACTCTCCATTTCTTTGAAGGTACTTACTGGAAAAGGAGCGTGTTCCTTTGGTAATGCCAGTTTCCTTGATTTCTCATACCCCTTGAACTGTGTTGCTGTCTTCTCATGTGAAGAAGCAGTTACCTCCTCCAGGCTCTACCGACTGGCTTCAGGGGAGAAATGCTATCACTATCAGCTGGCTGGGGATTCTGAGTCTTTCTCAGAACTTTTCTATCGATGTATCCACTCCACACTCGTGTTCCCTCTTGGTGGGGGAATTTATAAGACTGTATGCTTTTTCCCAGCAAAGCCAGGCTTGGTGATGAGAGCGTCCCTTTTTCTCCCCCTTCGAGTGTTGTCCCGAAACGCTTACATTTGTGTCCCTTTTCCCAATCCTGCAGAATTGGGATGACCGTCTGTGTGTGCCAGAGGTGCGCAGAGGCTCATGCTCATCATCTTCTGGGGTGGGTGCAGGCAGCTGGCCACAAAGTGGAGGAAATGAGGCATGTGGCGTGTTGGGGTGCTAATGGGCAGTTTGGGGAGCCTGCAGGAGAGGTATCCCCAGCACTTGTGGGCAGGCTTCCTGGCAGTCTGTGATGCACTTAGTAGAATCTGTGTACCTTTGGTGAGTTCCAAGCCCTGGTTGCTGTGCTCCCAGCCTCTCCCAACCCTTCGGCCATACAGATCACCTCGGTATTGTGGGTAGAGCAGGAAAGAAGTGGGCCTTTTGAGTAGCAGCTCACACAGCTGGGGAAGCCTAGCTCTTGACTCACATGATCTTACTTCCCCACCCACATGGGAGAAATTGCAGGCCAATGGGATCTGCCTTCACGGTGAGCTCTGCTGTCGTGGAGGAGAGGTGACACAGGGAAAGAGAAACTCTTCTCCCCTTCACTGCATCTGTTCTCAGATTTGTTGCTGCTCCACCCGTGCTGGAACTTTTCTGTTGGAATACGGAATGCCTACAAATGTCCTCGTATCCAGGAGTGATTGCCCTCAACCCCCTGAATTTTGCAAAGTCGTCCTTGCTGCTAGAAGCAGCCATTCTGCTACTGCCTGAGGAAAATGACCCCTTTTGTCCCCAAAGGGCATGTAATGGCTTCCTCTGAGATAGAGACCTTGAAAGACAGGGGTGCCTGGGTGGCTCAGTCGCTTAAGCGTCCGACTTCGGCTCAGGTCATGATCTCACAGCCCGTGGGTTCAAGCCCCACCTCGGGTTCTGTGCTGACAGCTCCGAGCCTGGAGCCCGCTTCGAGTTCTGTGTCTCCCTCTCTTCTCTGCCCCTTCCCTGCTCATGCTGTGTCTTTCTCTCTGTCTCTCAAGAGTAAATAAACATTAAAAAAATTTAAAAAAGAAAGACACTGCTGATTCTCCTCAGGACCGAATCCTGCCACACCTCTTTGCTTCCACAACTATACGTAGATTCAAGTCACACCCGGTACCAAAGCCTTAGGTACAAATGACACTGAAGTGGTACTCTGCACATTGAAAGAATTTCATGATTCTTCAGCTTAGGTAGATAAATCTGGGAACGTGTCTGGGGGTGGATCTTTGGGATATGGGGTTGTGACACAAGGAGTATAAAATTGGATGAGATGAATATATTGAAACAGGCTCATTAAGCATTCTGAATTCAATATTTCAGCTCCATTGGTTAGAAAGGTGTGAGTTTTTTGTTTTGTTTTTTGTTTGTTTTTTTTTCGCTTTGTTGTTGTTGGTTGGTTGGTAGGTTGAAAAATGGATGGGAATGTAGCTTCACTAAATTGAGTTGAAATTCCAGAATTTCTTTGATACGATGTAGAGGGAAGTGTTCAAAGTCTTGCGGAGATTTGAATGTTAGAGCAGATTTATCATGTTAGACATGTCACCCGCCCCTGGAGGAATAGAGAAATCATAATTCATCATGACCTTGAGAAATAATTTGAGAGGAACTTCAGCATCTTTGAAGAGCTCAAGGTTTTTTGTGCTCTGTAGAGGAGGATCTCGAAATGAAATGATGAGATCCTAGTGTGGTATTGGTCAAGTGGTGGCATTTAATCCCAAAGGCAAGTTGGATAGGGATACTATAACGGACAGCAGAGCCAACATCATACTCAGAATAGTCTGATATGTGACATTGGCTATTGACTTTGATGTCCCTGAAACATAAATAGACGTGAAGTATATGTGATATGTACAAGCGGAATAGTTCTAGGTCATGTGAACAGAAGTCTACCTTTATCCTAAAAACAGAGATTGACTACCCCTTAAACAGTATCCAGACATGAGCCAGTTTTCACACCCAGAATTTAGTGGATTAAGAAAAGGCTGGGTGCGCCTGGGTGGCTCAGTCGGTTAAGCGTCCAACTTCGGCTCAGATCATGATCTCGCGGTTTGGGGTTCGAGCCCCGCGTCGGGCTCTGTGCTGACAGTTCGGAGCCTGGAGCCTACTTCCAATTCTGTGTCTCCTCTCTCTGCCCCTCTCCCACTTGTGCTCTCTCTCTATCAAAAATAAATAAACATAAAAAAAAAAAGAAAGAAAAGGCTTCATCTTCCTAAGTACCCTGCTACCCTGCCAAACATTGCAATGTTACTCTTTCTCCTGGGCTTCCCTCAAGGGGACCATTTGGCTGGGATTACTGGATCATGGCTCTGAACTGGCCCATTGATTGATGCTGATTGGCCCTGGTGAGTGGGAAGTCAAAGTTCTCCTAGGCATATTGATAAGACTGTGCCAGGGGATGGGAAATAAATTCCCTAAAAATCTAGGTGCCTTCTACTTAAGTAAAGTTTCTAAGGGGTCATTGGTGTTGGCATGTTGAAATGCCACTTCTAAAGTAAAGGACGTGTTGCATCCAGGTCCTTCCTACAACCAAAAGAGAGTCACCATGCCTAGTGTGCTCCCTCAGATTTTTGAACATGCATATTTCTCATTGGGGTGTTCTACTATGCCCTTTTATGTGTGACCTGAAAACCTTCTGCCTGGAGCCCAGAGGAGAATAAGGCTCTCAGGTCCAGGCTTCCATGGAAGCTCTCTGCCACTTGGGCCATATGACCCAGCAGATTAAAAGGTTCTTGAAATGTCAGTGGCAGACAGAAATGGTGTTTGGAATGTCTGGCTAGCTCCTAAAGATAATTCACAGCACAGACCCTTAGAATTTTGGCATCAAGCCCTGCATCCTCTATAGACACCCACCTCTCTTTAAGGAATAATTTGGGGGGGCACCTGGGTGGCTCAATCAGTTAAGCGTCCCAATTCTTGATTTCAGCTCAGTCATGATCTCAGGTTCGTGAGTTCAAGCCCTGCATCAGGCTCTGCGCTGATAGCATGGAGCCTGCTTGGGATTCTCTCCCTCTTTCTCTCCCCCTCCCCCACTCATGCTCTCACTCTCTCTCAAATAAATAAACTTTAAAAAAGTTATGTGTATTATATTATACATAAAGAAACCACTTTGGTTTTGTCATTGCACTTTACTAGACTGAAGAGTTAACCATGGGCTCCCAAGTTACCACACACTCTGACTCTCCTTCACGGACTAGGTGTCAGCTCACCAATGTAGGCTTGGATTTGACAACAGAAGCACTCTGTTGTCAAATGGAAGAGATTTACATGAGAAGTAAATGGAAGTATATTTATATGAAGCATTGGAAGCATCAGTAAATGGCCCAAATGCCCACGGTCCATACTTGTATTATGTTACTTTCTCCCAGTGTGCCCCTATAGCTTCGGGGAAAGTTCCTTATGACCAGTTGGGCGAGGAAGGGAAAGTTCACTCCTGGCCCATTTGCAGATGGTTCTGCACGGTAGGTAGACAGGCACCGACCTGAAATTGTTCAACTAAAATATAACAGCTTCTTTCTGGGATGTCCGTAAAGGGCAGTTGTGAAAGGAAAACCTCTTAATGGGCAGAACTTTGACCAGTGTGCCTTCGTTGCTCTTTTGGCCTAAAAGAACAAATGGCTACAATTAAGAGTCTGTATAGTTATACAGGCTATGGTCAAAGGTTTGGCTGGATTTTCATGTTCTTCAAAGATACGTGATTGGAAAATTAATTGCAAGGTATCCTAAGGGAGAGGTATTTTGGATAGACCACTCTGAGTGGGGAAAGAATGTGAAGATAAGTGTGCTCCACGTAAACAACCACCGTATGGTACTTTCAGTAGAGGAGGGTTTCAATAAACAAGTAGTTTGATCCAATGTGTCTCTCTCTTTTAGCTTCTGTCAACAGCCACTTCTGTCATTGCCCAGTGAACTCATGAGCCAAGTGGCCATGATGGCAGGAATGGAGGTTATCCATGGTTTTAGCAATGTAAACTCCATGTACCAAGGCCATCCTGGCTATAGCTATTGCTGAGTGCCATGTGCCAGCATCGGAGACCAACATTGGTTCCTTGATATAGTCCCTTTCCCCAGGATGATTGGTTCCATTAGACCATTTCCATCATGGAAGGGGCAGTACCTTGTTTTTAATCGAATAGGCACTCTGGATATGGATTCACCTTCCATACCTGCAGTGCTTTTGCCAAAACTACCAACTAGGTACTCTAACAGTCCTTTTCCACTATTTTTGTGGTATTCCACGCAGCATTCGTTCTCTTTTTTTTAAACTTATTTTTATTTCAATTCCAGTGTACTTAACATACGGTGTTATATTTATTCAGATGTACAATATAGTGATTCAGCAATTCCGTATATTACTCGATGCTCATCAAGATAAGAGATAAGTGTACTAGGGGCACCTGGGTGGCTCAGTGGGATGAGCATTTGATTCTTGATTTCAGCTTAGGTCGTGATCCCAGGGTTCTGGGATTGAGTCCCATGTTGGAATCTGCGCTGAGTCTGGAGCCTGCTTAAACTTTCTCTCTTTCTCTCTCTCCCTCCCTCCCTCCCTCCCTGCCCCTGTGCCCCTCTCCCCCACTTGTGCCCCCTTGCTCTCTAAAGTTAAAAAAGGGAAGAAAAAAAAAAAGGTAAGTGTACTCTTAATCTCCTTTACCTATTTCAACCACCCCCCACCCCACCCTCCAATGGTAACCATCAGTTTGTTCTCTGTAGTTAAGAGTGTTTCTTTGCTTGTCTCTTTTTTCCCCTTTGTTCATTCGTTTCTTAACTTCCACATGTGAGTAAAATCATATGGTATTTGACTTCTCTGAGTGGCTTATTTCATTTAGTATTGTACTCTCTAGATCCAGCCCTGTTGTCGCAAATAGCAAGATTTAACTTTTTTTAAATGGCTGAATTAAAAAAAAAAATCACATCTCCTTTATCTCTTCACCTATCAACGGACACTTGGGCTACTTCCATAATTTGGCTATTGTAAATAATGCTGCAGTAAATATAGGAGTGCGTATATCCCCTCGAATTAGTGTTTTCACGTTCTTAGGGTAAATACGCAGTACTGCGATTACTGGATCATATGATGGTTATATTTTTAATTTTTTGAGGAACCTGCACACAGCATTGCTTCTGATAAGGAATTCACTTCATAGCAAATGAAGTGTGGCAGTGAGCCCATCCTTGCGGAGTGCATTGTTTCGATCCTGTTCCCCATTACCTTGACATATTTGGATTGATAGAAAGTGGACTAGCCCTTTGAAAATTCAGTTACATTACCTGGTAGGTGGCAGTATCTTGTTGAGCTGTGGCAGTGTTCTCATAGATACTGTATATGATTTAAATCAGTGCTCAGAATATGGTGTCCATAACCAAGCTTCCCAAGATCAGGAATCCAGGGGTAGAAATTTGAGTGGCTCCACTTACTACTACTTCTAGTGTTCCAGTAGCAAATATTTTGCTTCCTGTCTCCACGAGCAGGCTCTAAAGAGATCTTAATTCCAAGGGGATGAATGATTTCATCAGAAAACACAACAATGATTCCATTGAACTTGAACTTGATATTTCAGACTGGGCACTTGATGTCTCCTACTTCTGAATGAATAGTCAAAGAAGGGGGTTATTTTACTGGTTGGGGTAATTGATTCCGATAACAAACAATTGAGTTGCTACAGCACAGTGGAGGTAAGCAAGAGTACGTCTGGAATGCAAGAGATCACTTAGGGGTCTCTTAAAAGCACCATGTCTAATGATCAAAAACCAGTGGAAAAATACAACACAGTTCAGGCAGGACTGTTAATGTCTCAACCTTGAAGAATGAAAATTTGGTTCATCCTGCTAGGAAAAGAACCACAATGAACTGAGGTGTTTGCTGAGGGCAAGGGGAATATGGAATGGGTAGTGAATGATGATAGCTGTAGGTCATTACATCAGTTCCAGAAATGATGACTGTAATACTTATAAACATTCATTGTTTTGTTATATTTTCACATACTCACAAAATATTTATTTTCTTTTTATCCCCAGTTTTATTGAGAAATGATTGACATACATCACTGTATAAGTCATACAGTATGATGGTATGATTTACATATATTGTGAAATGATTACCACGGTAGGTTTGGCTAACGTCCATATTCTCATGTAAATAAAAAGAAGGGGAGCCTGGGTGGCTCAGTTGGTTAAGCATCTGACTTTGGCTCAGGTCCTGATCTCATAGCTCGTGAGTTCGAGCCCCACGTCAGGCTCTGTGCTGACAGATCAGAGTCGAGCCTGCTTCAGATTCTGTGTCTCATCTGCCCCTCCCCCGCTTGCACTCTGTGTGTGTGTCTCTCTCACTCAAAAATAAACAACAACAAAAAAAGAAAACATTTTCATCTTGTGATGAGAACTCTTAGGATTTACTCTCATGAAGTTTCCTATATATTATATGACAGTGCTCACTGTAGTCATCACGTTGTACGTTACATCCCTAGTACTTATCTTATAGCTGGAAGTTTGTACCTTTTGACCACTTTCCCCCAGTTCCCCTTCCCCCCACCCTCTGCCTTTGGTAACCACAGTCTATGAGTTTGTTTCTTCTGTGAGTTTGTTTTTTTGTTTGTGTTTTAGATCCCACATATAAGTGAACTTATGCAGTATTTGTCTTTCTCTGACTTTTCATTTAGCATAATGTCTTCAAGTTCTATCCATATGGTTGCAAATGGCAGGATTTCATCATTTCTTTTTATGGCTGAATAATATTCCATCGTAAATATATACAAAAGCTTCTTTATCCATTCACTCATTGATGCAAACTAAGGTTGTTTCCTTGTGTTGGCTATTGTGAATGCTGCTGCTGCTGCTGCTGCTGCTACAAACACGGGGGTGCCGATATCTTTTCAAATCAGTGTTTTCATTCCTTTAGATATATTCCCAGAAGTGGAATTGCTGAATCCTACAGTAGTTCTATTTTTAATTTTCTGAGGATCCTCTGTACTGTTTTCCACAGTAGCTGTATCAATTTACAGTCGAACCAGCAGTGCACAAGTGTTCTCTTTTCTCCACATCCATAACATCATTTGTTATCCCCTGTCTTTTTGATGATGGCTGTTCTAACGGGGATGAAATGATACCTCCGTTGTGGTTTTAAGTTGCATTTCACTAATGACTAGTGAAGTGGAGCATTTTTTCATGTACCTGTTGTTCTTTTGCATATCTTCTTTGGAGAAGTGTCTACTTAGGTCCTCTGCCCATTTTAACTAGATTATTTGTGAGAGGGGTTGTTTTGCTGTTGAGTTGTTTGAGTTCTTATATATTTTGGATATTAGCCTCTTATCAGATACATGGTTTGCAAATATTTTTCCTCATCCCATAGGTTGTAATTTCCCTTTGTGGATGATTTCTTTTGCTCTGCAGAAGCTTCTAAGTTTGATGTAGTCTCACTTGTTTACTTTTTATTTTGTTTCTTGTGCTTTAGGTGTCATATCCAATAAATCATTACTAAGGGCCATGTTGAGATTTATTCCTGTTTTCTTTTAGGAATTTCTTACATTTAAGTCTTTCAATTAATTTTTAGTTAATCTTTGTGAATGGTATAAGATTTGGGTCCAGTTTCATTCTTTTGAATGTAAATGTCAAATTATCCCAGCACCATTTATTGAAAAGAGAGTCTTCTCCATTGAGTGTTCTTGACTCCCTTTTCAAATATGCGTTGACTGCATATGCTTAGATTTATCTCTGGGCTATCGATTCTGTCCCATTGGTATTAGTTTTTGTGCCAGTACCATACTGTTTTGATGACTATAACTTTATAGTATAGTTTGAAATCAGGCCGTGTGATGCCTCCTGCTTTGTTCTTTCTCAGGATTTATTTGGCTATTGGGGGTCTTTTGTGGTGCTATGTAAATTTTTGGACTGTTTTTCCTACTTCTGTAAAAAAAAAAAAAGCTGCCATTGGAATCTTGATGGGGATCTCATTGAATCTATAGATGCTTTTGGTAGTCTTGATATTTTAACAGTATCAATTCTTCCAGTCTATGAACATGGATACTTTTCCATTTATTTGTAACCTATCAGAATAGGGCCCCACTCTAATGACCTATTTAATTGCTTTCTTAAAGAGCCTATCTCCAAATACAGTCATATTGGGGTTTAAGGCATCAGTATGCATGGGCAGGGGGCACAAACCAGTCCATAGTATCTTGAGAGTGGGAAATAGTTTCAAACAGACCAACCTCTCTTTTTGATTGAGATATATTTCACATACCTGTTGTAAGATGTATAATTGCATGATTTTTGGTATATTCACAAAGATATAAACTATCACCACTGTCTCATTCCAGAGCTTTTTCATCAGCCCACCAACCCCTCCCCCCCCCCCCCCATCCATTAGCATTCATTCTCCACTCCCAATGAACAAGTCCCTGGTAATAAATAATCAAATTTCTTCCTCTATGGATTGATGTATTATGCACATTTCATATAAATGGGATCATAAAACACATTGTTTATTGTGTCTAGCTTCTTCCACGAAGCATGTTTTCAAGGTCAATCCTTGACTGAATCAGTATTTCATTTTTTAATTGCAGAGTAAGATCCCATTGTATAAATGTATCACATTTTATTTACCTAGTCATCAGTTGCTGGATATTTGGATTGTTTCTACAATTTGGCTATTATCAATAATGCTGCTATAAACATCTTTGTACAACTGTGGGCATATGATTCATTTCTCTTGGGTATATACCTGGGAGCGGAATTTCTGTGTCATAGACCCAATCTTTTTAAAGGTCAGTTTTGCTGATATCCGGCTAGGGCTGACATCATAGATAAAGATACTCATGGCTGTGCAGCTTATAAGACTATGTGTGCTTAAAGAGGTGAGAACATCAGTTAGAATAAAGGAGACTGTATCGCTCTTAGGTCCAAGTAGGTGGGGTCAGGCCCTGTGCCTCAGGAGGGCCTACAGTATGCAGTGCCCAAATTTTTCATGTTGCCCTCTGCTGCCTGAGTCTGGTTATGACTGGTAGTGTTACCCAGTTAGGGTGTCTAGAGCCTGGATCTGAACCTGTGTGTGTCCAATCTGGTTTCTCCTTCTGGGGTTGTCTCTGGTCTTTATCCCATTTGAGTGGTCTATCAGATACCCCAGGAAACTTCCAAGACTGGTGCCCATGAGGTCGTGTCGAGGTGCCTTGGTGCTTGCTTCCCTGTGGCACAATATTTTAAGCCGTCACATGATGAGTGTACTGCCAGAATGGAGGTGACTCATGGATTCTGGCACTCATGATTCAGACTCATATGGAAGAGTAATAAAGAATCAGTCAAATTACCATAACTGTCTTGCGCCCATGAATTTTGTAGCACAGTTTTAAAGTATTTTTATCAACAGTTCTGCTGTGTAGATTTCCAAATGCGCAGCTTCTTAAGCCTTCACCTTGTGCATTCTTCAGAGTATCTGAAGTTCACCACTGCAACTGAACTGAACTTTCCAATGATATATTAGGGATATATATCATTTATATATTCCTATATCATATATATATTTGATATATTTGGATAACAGCTAGGTTTAGTGTTATAGTAGAGACAAAACTAACAGCAGCTTAAATAACCTAGAATATTTTCTGCTGCCGGATTTCGGAGAGGTTAATTCTTGCCCCCACTGTGGGAACCCACGTTACTACTGCCTTTGAAGTCGACAGTATGAACTCCGCCCCCATGACCACTGTGGGAACTATACTACCGAATCTCTCAGGAGGCGCAAGCACTTCCGGCCAAAGAGGGTGGGAATGGGACGGTGGTTCTCTGGCTTTCTGGGAAGTGTAGTCCGGAAGTCCCGTAGACAGTCGTACACTTCCCCAAGGCCGTCTGGAAACGTGAATTCTGGGTAGTTGATCCTCCCGCAGCCTGGGGCGGGGCGGTCTCAGGCACTTCCGCTCGGGTGGCCAGGTTGTTACAGGCTCTTCCGTCGCTGTGGTGAGTGGGTTCTGGTTTCGAGACCCTTCTGAACTTCCCTGGGTGCCCGTACCACCGGCCATTGATTTGGGGAAAAGAGCTGTGTCAGACAGCGGTGGTTTGAGAACTGGAGTGGTGTTTCCCTCCCCAAGGACCCTCTTGGCGTTTGGGGATCTTGTGCTGTGCATGTCCCGGTGGGGGGGGGGGGTCTCCCGGGCTCTCTGCCTACGGTCCTGCCCCCCACCCCAGGGCAGCCCACCTTTCCCTCGCTCCGCCTTTTCTCTCGGTTGAATATTGGGGGACTTAACATCTGTGTCCTTTTTTTTTTTTTTTTTTTTTTTTTTTGTAACATTGGGATGACTTTCCTACCTTCCTATAATACAGCGGTTTGAGAATTAAACAAGATGGGTTAAGTAAAGCCTTAAAGACAGTTCCTGCCACGTGGTGAATGGGGATCTCTTGGTATTAGACTCTTTAATTTTTTTAAGTGCTTAGTAACCTGAAAGCCATGAATATTGGATGGAGTGAGAGCTTCAGCTGCAGTGACTCCTGTCATTTCTCTTTGATCCCAATCGTTAGCTTCATAGTCCCCAGCCCCTTCTGAAGAGTTACTCCTGTGAAAGTTAGTGAGAAAACCTCCTTTAGGATGGCGTCCGAGGCTGGCAGGGAGAGCCCTCACACCCTGTCGCTCTTGTCAATTGTAAGAGACCCAATTGGAAGGCCCTATTGGAAGAGACCACCTTTCAGGCTGATAACTACCGTAGCTCTTCGTTGCTATCCCAGAGGGAACCAGAATGGCTTTCCTCCCCCAGCTCCGCATCAGCCCAACCAGTGAAAGATTGTCAAAACTCAGCCAATGAAAAGCCACCATATTTCCAAGTCCCGGTTAATCCAATGGGCTTTTTGTTTATGACAGCTTGCCCAGTTTCTCCCTTTCCTCTGCAAAAGAGTGGGTTTCTCCTTTGTTCTGCGGACTTGCCTGTGGTTTTGCCATATCCTGCTCGTCCTGGATTGCAGTTCTCTACTATTCCAGTAAAATAACTGGCAGTTTTATTTTTAAGGTTAACATTCCCAAACCGTTTCTGGCTGAAAGTAGGGGGTCTGGAGGAGGGCAGAATATCTCATGATTTCTCAGGGACAGAGACATAATTGTGGCATTTCAGAGCCTCCTCTCTTTCCTTGGTTTTTGTCGCAAAAAAAAAAAAAATTGTGTTTCTCGCTGCACCATTGTGGTTATGTCTAAAAATTGCTGATACTTTTGGAGTTACGTATGATGAGTTGAAGACACCAACACCTAGCTGCTGCCAGCTGTCAACTGTCCTTGCCCTTTTTTTTTTTCCTTCACACATCTCTTTTTTTCAAGAATTGGGGATTATGCTGTAGAAAATACTTCTTCGTCCCTAAATATTTGTATTGTTAGCAAAAATTCAACTGAGTAAACGTGAAGACTTCATTGGCTTTATTAAGCGGTTCATAAATTGGGTGGCATCCCATAAAACAAGTAGGAGGGATCTCCCAGGAGTTGTACAGAATGGAAGGTTTTTATGGGAAGGAGGGTGGGGCAAGGAAGTTATTAGCAAGTGGAAACAAAGGATTGTTCTGGGCACGGTCACTTTCCCTTAGAGGGAAGAGCAGGGGATCTTATGCATCTTGCCGGGATGGAGAGGGTCTGTGTGACAGATTACTCAGCTGGTGCTTATCGGAGAATTTCTGAGTTTCTGGGGGAGTCTGAAACTGCAATTAGGTTAGGCATTAAGCCCCAGTTTGGTCACTTGGCCTAAGTGACAGCGTTTTAGGGCTGTGTTTTTCTTTTAAACAGTGTCTATTTTCTACGAACAAGGATATTCTCTTCTATACTCACAGGGTCAAAGTCAGAAAATGACATTGTTAATATGCTGTTATCTAACCCACAGTCCATATTTAAATTTGTGCTTTTTTTTTTTAATTTTTAAATATTTTTTGAGAGCAAGAGTGCAGGCTGGGGAGGGGCAGAGAGAGAGAGAGAGGGAAACACTCTTTTTTTTTTTTAATTTTTTTTCAACGTTTATTTATTTTTGGGACAGAGAGAGACAGAGCATGAACGGGGAAGGGGCAGAGAGAGAGGGAGACACAGAATCGGAAACAGGCTCCAGGCTCTGAGCCATCAGCCCAGAGCCTGATGCGGGGCTCAAACTCACGGACCGTGAGATCGTGACCTGGCTGAAGTCGGACGCTTAACCGACTGCGCCACCCAGGCGCCCCGGGAAACACTCTTTAATTGACTCCTTTAATCTGGAATGATTCCTTCATTTTGATCATGATGTTTTTGTTCACGATGTGTAAGCACACTGTATTGGAGAAAGTCCATCTTGTGAAGTTTGTGTGATAGATTTCATGGTTTGATTCAAGTTTTTATTTCAATTACAGCTACTTAACATGCAGTATAATATTAGTTTCAGGAATAGAATTCAGTGATTCATCACTTACATACGACACCCAATGCTCATCACAAAAAGTGCCCTCCCTGGGGCGCCTGGGTGGCTCCGTCGGTTAGGCATCCGACTTCGGCTCAGGTCATGATCTCGCATTTTGTGGGTTCGAGCCCCTCATCAGGCTCTGTGCTGACAGCTCGGAGCCTGGAGCCTGCTTCGGATTCTGTGTCTCTCCATCTCCCGGCCCCTCCCCTGCTCATGCTCTGTGTCTCTGTCTCTCAATAATAAGTAAATGTTAAAAAAAATTTTTTTTGAAGAAAAGTGCCCTCCCTAATACTCATCACCCACTTAACACATCCTGCCACTCACCTCCCCTCCAGCAACCCTCAGTTTGTTTTCCAGTTAAGAGTCTCTTTTATAATTTGCCTGTCTCTCTTTTTCCCCCCTATGTTCATCTGTTTTGTTTCTTAAATTCCACACTGAGTGAAATTATATGGTATTTGTCTTTCCCTGAGTGGCTTAATTCACTTAGCGTAATACACTCTAGCTCTACCCATGTCATTGCAAATGGCAAGATTTCATTCTTTTTGATGGCTGAGTAATATTCCATCATATATATATATGTATATATATATATATGTATATATATATATATACACACACACACACACACACACACATATATATCCATTATATATATATATGAGAGAGAGAGAGAGAGGGGGGGGGAACATCTTCTTTATCCATTCATCCATTCTTTTACATTTGGGCTCTTTCTATACTTCGGCTATTGTTGATAATGCTGCTATAAACATCGGGGTGGAGTAAATACCTAGTAGTGCAATTGCTGGGTCATAGGGTAGTTCATTTTTTCTTTAATTTTTTTAATGTTTATCTATTTTTGAGAGAGAGACAGAGACCGAGCATGAGCAGGGGAGGGGCAGAGAGAGATGGAGACACAGAATCTGAAACAGGCTCCAGGCTCTGAGCTGTTATCACAGAGCCTGACATGGGGCTCAAATTCACAAGCTGTGAGATCGTGACTCGAGCTGAAGTCGGACGCTTAAGTGACTGAGCCATCTAGTCACCCCAGTTCTATTTTTTCATGTTTATTTATTTTTGAGAAAGTGAGAGAGAGCGAGAAAGCACAAGCGGGGGAAGTGCAGAGAGAGAGGGAGTCAGAGGATCTGAAGCAGGCTCTTTGCTGACAACAGAGGGCCCAATGCGGGGCTCAAACTCAAGAACCATGAGATCACAGCCTGAGCCGAAGTCAGACGCTTGAACAACTGAGCCACCTGGGCACCCCAATAGTTCTATTTTTAACTTTTGAGGAACCTTTATACTGTTTTCCAGAGTGGCTGCACCAGTTTGCAGTCCCACCGACCATGTAAGAGGGTTCCCCTTTCTCCGCATCCTCTCCAACACCCGTTATTTCCTGTGTTGTTCATTTTAGCCATCGGACAGATGTTAGGTGGTATCTCATTGTAGTTTTGACTTGTATTTTTCCTAATGATGAGTGACATTGAGAATCTTTTCATGTGTCTGTTAGCCCTCTATAGGTCTTTTTTGGAAAAATGTCTGTTCATGTCTTTTGACCATTTTTTAACTGGATTATCTGTTAAGTCCATCTGGTCAGTGTTTCATTCAAAACCATTGCTTCCTTGTTGATTTTCTGCCTAAATGATTTGTCCATTGATGGAAGGGGAGTATTAAAGTCCCCCACCATTATTGTATTATTGTCAATGAATTCCTTTATGTTTGTTATTAATTGTTTTATATATTTGGGTGCTTCCATGTTGCGGGGGAAAACACTTGTCCACAACAATTTAAAAATTATTGTTCAGCTAACACAATATTAGGGAAGACAAGGAAGCAGAGTTAACTGATTTTTCAAAGGTTATGAGTGACCTCAGAATAGTCAGTGTCAGATTCGGATATCATACAGTGTCTTTTGGTAGAAAATCATATTTATAAGAGAAATTTCACATTACAGAATGTCCTCTTTTTTAATATTAGCTACAAAAATAAGAAACTCTGAGTGTATTCAAAGTGTTCTCCAGCTCTCAACAGCTCTAGGATTTGGAAATATTATTCTCCCATTTGTACAGATGACAAAATTGAGGGAAAGAGATGTTATTAAATTACCCAAGATGATACAACTAGTGAGAAGCAGAGGTAGAATTTGAACCCAGATATGATCGCCCCAGAGATGATTCTTAAGTGGTTTTTTTGTTTTTTTTTTTTTTAGCATTTATTTATTTTTGAGCAATAGGGATAGAGCATGAGCAGGAGAGAGGCAGAGAGAGAGGGAGACACAGAATCCAAAGCAGACTCTAGGCTCTGAGCTGTCAGCACAGAGCCCGACACAGGGCTCGAACCCATGAACCGCGAGATCATGACCTGAGCCAAAGTCGGACGCTTAACCCACTGAGCCACCCAGGTGTTCTGCCCCAGAGATGATTCTTGTTGGGTGCATTATGTTGTCTCAACTTCCATCATATCAGAATCTCAGCTGCCACCTTGGAAGCCACAAGATGACACAAGTCAACACACCAAGTCAACACACAACAGTGAATGTGCGTGGGGGGCAGGAATGGAGTATCCATGCCCTGATCTGCTCTTCAAGTTGTGTATGGCAGGAGCCACCCCAAGAAAGGGGCTCCTGGGTAATTCACAATAAGCATTCATGTGGGTGAGCATCGTCCCTGGTCACCCATTCATGTCCTTTTCTGCCTTTTCCAGACACTACCAGGCACAGATCTGCCTCAGCAGGACTCTATTCCCAGAGTCTACATCTCCAGAAGTAGCAAGAGAAAATGACCACATTCAAGGTGCATATGGCTTCCCTTTCTTGCTGGTAAAATTCCATTTCACTCCTCAAAGTGTTACACATTTGTGTCTTTTCCTCGGTGACTCAAGGAGAGTACCAGGCTAAATGACCTGTTTGTTTTTTATTTTTTGGTTTTTTGGTTTTTTGGTTTTTTTTAGCATTTGTTTTATTTTGCCATTATTCATTTTATTTGAAAACAAGTGTGGACAAATTAGTAGGAATGCTTGCTTCACTGCTGACACATTAACTATTTTTATTTCCCCATACTCTTTCTTGTGCACATTCATAGATTTATTTGCATTCAAGATATACATCTAATGTTGACTTGTGTCTTTTTCATTTGGCATTATATAACAGCCATTATTTATAGTTGCTCCTAGACATTAGGGTGGCTTAGGAGTTTGTCATAAGGCACACTGCATTGATCATTTTCCTGCCTGCAGGTTTTTCTCCAAAAAATCAATTCTCCGAACACGCTGCCTATTTTTTATCCTCAGTGTACTAAGAACTCAGTAACGAAAGAGTACACATGATACATGCCGTGTTAGGATTTTGTAGACAGATATTCAAATACAGCATAGTGCAACAGGCTCTAACCACTGCTTTATGCAAATATTGTTGGAGATTTTCACACAGGAAGAGCTAGATTCTGTCTTTCCTGTGTCTGAGTCATACCCTGCATGTCTCTTATTACTTACTGGTGTACTTAAAAAAAAATTTTTTTTGGGTGGGGGGCACCTGTGTGGCTCTGTCAGTTAAGCATCCGACTTCAGCTCAGGTCATGATCTCATGGTTTGTGAGTTCAAGCCCCGCCTTGGGCTCTGTGCTGACAGCTCAGAGCCTGGAGCCTGCTTCAGAGTTTGTGTCTCCCTCTCTCTCTGCCCCTCCCCTGCTCATGCTGTCTCTCTCTCAAAACAAAAATAAACATTAAAAAAAAAAAAAAAGAAACTTAAAAAAATTTTTTTGAAACTTTTTATTATCTTTATTTATTGTTATTATTTAATTATTTTGAGAGAAGGAGAGGGAGGGGCAGAGAAAGGGGGAGAGAGAGAGAATCCCAAGCAAGTTCTACACTTGATCTTAGCCAAAAGGCCGAGAAGCGATTAGAGAATCCCAAGCAAGTTCTGCACTGTCAGCACAGAGCCCAATGTAGGGCTTGAACCCATGAATGGTTAAGATCATGACCTGAGCCAAAACCAAGAGTCAGACACTTAACCAACTGAGCAATCCAGGCACCCCTGGTCTACTTTTATTCCTTCACGTATTGATGAGTTTTTTCAAAATAACATATAACCTTAGGTTTGTATATGTGTTTTTCAATAATAGATTTTATTTTTTTTAGGACAGCTGAGCATTGACAGTAAAATCCAGCAGAAAGTACAGAGATTGCCCGTGTACCCCCTGCCCCCACACACCCACAATCCCTCCCATTGTCAGCATCCCCCACCAGAGTGGTGCACTGTTACAGTCGATGAACCTGTATTGGGACATCATTATCACCCAGAGTCCCTAGATTACATTAAGATTCACTCTTGATGTTGTTCTTTCTGTCGGTTGGGACTTTATAATGATATGGCCCCACCATTATAGTATCATACAGAGTAGTTTCACTGCTCTAAAAAATCCTGTGTTGCACCTATTTACCCCTCCCTTTCCCTAACCCCTGGCAACCACTGATCTCTTTACAGTCTCCACAGTTTTACCTTTTCCAGAATGTTATATGGTTGGAATTGTACAGTATATAACCTTTCAGATTGGCTGCTTTTACTTAGTAATATGAATTTAAGGTAAAAACATACCTTTTTTTTGTGGCTTGATAGTTGTTTTTTTCCCCCTTAAATTATATTCTGGTGTTGGGCACCTGGGTGGCTCAGTCAGTTGGTTGAGCATCCGACTTCGGCTCAGGTCACGATCTCACGGTTCATGGGTTCAGGCCCTGCGTCGGGCTCTGTGCTGACAGCTTGGAGCCTGGAGCCCATTTTGGATTGTGTCTCCCTCTCTCTCTGCCTCTCTCTCTCAAAAATGAATAAATGTTAAAAAAAATTTTTTTAAATTATATTCTGGTATGGATGTGCATAGTTTTTATCCATTCATCACCTAAGGGACATCTTGCTTGCCTCCAGCTATAAACTAAGGTATAACTTTAGTTTAAAATATCCAGTCTTGCTGGATTTGCCAGGCACTTAGTCCTGTCTCTGCATTTACTTCTCAGAGCTGTTGTGTAAGGAGGTTCTTGATTGCATCTTCCACTTACATATGTAAAATAGAGGAAACCTGCTCAGGTTCACACAGGAAACCAACGGTCAAGAACATTAGCCATTCCGTTGAGTAAAAGTGACAGATAAGAAGATAGTATCTCAGCGCTATCCCTCTCAGTGAAGGTTGGTTGTAAGATTGAGGTTATATGTGCTTGGTGTTGTAGGAGGTAGTGACATTCAAGGACGTGGCTGTGGTCTTCACGGAGGAGGAGCTGGGGCTGCTGGACCCCACCCAGAGGAAGCTGTACCGAGAAGTGATGCTGGAGAACTTCGGGAACCTGGTCTCTGTGGGTGAGGACATGAGCTCTCTGTAGCTGAATGTTAGTCTCCAGGAGTAGCTTTGTATCCGTGGGTTTTTGAGGCTTTGGGGCCCTTGAAATGGTTCTCTGAGTTTGGGGATATGACTTTCCTAATATATATGGGACACACAGCATTGTTTTGTTTTGTTTTCATCAATGGGCAAGTTTTTGTTTTGTTGAAGAACTAAATGAACGGTATACAGCTCTACTTTTTGTATTTCTGACCCTATCATGAGTTATAAAACCAGTACAGGGAGCCCTATTATCAACTTTTAATGAAATAAACAAATGAGATATTAGCAAGCTTTTCCCACTCTTCCAAAACATTGAAGAAGAGTATTTCTTAACATATATGTGTAGGAGACTTGGCAAATGATATTTCTTCAAATGGGTCATGAAAAAAGAAAGTTTGAAAAATGCTGCTTCTGAATGCTTGAAGAATATGTAGTGGGAACCTAATTCTCCAGTGAATTTTACCTACAACACGTATGACTTTGTGTGCTCACAGGGCATCAACCATTCAAACGAGATATGGTCCACTTGGTAAGGGAAGGAAAGTTTTGGATGATGAAGTTAGCAACCCAAGGAAAAGGCAGTTCGGGTAAGATCCAAGTAACTGTGAGTCGTGGAGGCAACTCACCCGTCTCTTTCACGTTTTTCCATGCTCATTTCCATCACCTTGTTCTAAACTGCCAAACCTCTTTCCTGGATTATTACAACAGCCTTTTTATGGGTTGTCCTGCTTCCACACTTCCCATCCTACATGTGTTATCCACGGGAGCAGCCACAGTGATCCTTTGGAAGTGTACACGAGATTGCCATTCCTCTGTTCAAAATCCATTATGGCTTCTTTTTCCCCCTTAAAGTTAAAACCACTTAAAGTGGCTCTTTTTTTTTTTTCATTAAAAACAATTTTTTTTAATGTTTATTTTTTTTTGAGAGAGAGAGAAAGACAGAGCTTGAGGTGGGGAGGGGCAGAGAGAGAGGGAGACACAGAATCCGAAGCAGGCTCCAGGCTCCGAGCTGTCCGCACAGAGCCCGATGCGGGGCACGAACCCACGAACCGTGGGATCATGACCTGAAGTGACATCAGGTGCTCAACCGACTAATCCACCCACGTGCCCCTAAAGTGGCTCTTAGAGTCCTCTCTGGTCTGCTCTGCATCCCCACTCCCTCTCCTTTGAATACATTTCCTGTTCTCTCTCCGTTTTTCTTTCTTTCTCAAGATTTAAAAAAAATTTTTAAATTTTTTAATTTTTTTAACATTTATTTACTTTTGAGAGAGAGAGGGACAGAGCACGAGCAAGGGAGGGGCAGAGAGAAAGGGAGACACAGAATCTAAAACAGGCTCCAGGCTGTGAGCTGTCCGCACAGAGCCCGATGCGGGGCACGAACCCACGAACCGTGAGATCATGACCTGAAGTGACATCAGATGCTCAACCGACTAATCCACCCACGTGCCCCTAAAGTGGCTCTTAGAGTCCTCTCTGGTCTGCTCTGCATCCCCACTCCCTCTCCTTTGAATACATCTCCTGTTTTCTCCATTTTTCTTTCTTTCTCAAGATTTAAAAAAATTTTTTTAATTTGTTTTTTAATGTTTTTAATGTTTATTTACTTTTGAGAGAGAGAGAGGGACAGAGCACGAGCAGGGGAGGGGCAGAGAGAAAGGGAGACAGAATCTAAAACAGGCTCCAGGCTGTGAGCTGTCAGCACAGAGCCCGATGCGGGGCTCAAACCCACAAGCTGTGAGATCATGACCTGAGCCAAAGTCAGACGCTTAACCGACTGAGCCACCCAGGCACTTCAAGTTTGTTTTTTTTTTTTTAAGTTGTCTCTACACCCAACATGGGGCTTAAACTCACAACCGAGATCAAGAGTCACATGCTCTTATCGATGGAGCCAACGAGGTGCTCCTCTCGCTCCATTTCTACACCCACATCGCCCTCCCTGCTGTTACCAGGACCTGCCAAGTATACTGTACTTTGCTTATTGCTGACTTTCCAAATTACTATGAGTGTAGTAGACTAAACGACAAAATTTTAAGGTGTGTTTGTTCTTGAGGTGTGAACTTTGACACATCTCCCTGGGATGATAGCAGGGTGCCTACAGAGCCATGTTCCTCTTTGGATGCTCAAGGGGAGAGATTTTTCCCTCAAGCTACCAGCATGTGCGGCCTGCCCAGTTCTCGACTCTCATTCTCCCTCCTCCATCTTCGAAACCAGCGACACTGCATCTCCCTGACTGTTCTTGGGTACTCTCCCTCTGCCCCTCTTCTGCCTCTTGTGTCTGCTGCCTTTCAGGACCCTTCTGATTACATTCCTCCCGGATAATCCAGGACGATCTTCCTCTTTTTCTGATCAGCTGATCAGCAGCCTGCATTGCATCTTCAACCCAGTTAAAAGTTCACGGGTTCTGGGGATGGGACACGGACATCTTTCAGGAACCATTATTAAGTCTGTTACAGAAGCTTCTCCCTCAGGGTCCTTTACTTCTTTGCTCTGCCTGGAACAGTCTTTCCCCAAAACTTCCTGCCGGCTCTTCCCTTCTTCATTCTGGTCTCTGCAGAGTTTTACTACCATGACACAGGCCTTCTGACCATTCTGTTTAAAATACAATGCTGTCTTTACTCTTCCTGCCTTATATTGTGTCTCATATGTCTTTGCCTCTTACCCCTCTCACTCCAGTGGATATAATCTTCAGGAGGAGAATTTTGATTGATTTGATTATTGATGTGTCCTCAGTGCCTAGACTAGTCCTGGGATATGGCAGATACCTGTAAATATTTATTGACTTAGTGAATGACTTAATGGATAGGAGAAATGGACTGTATTTCTTGCTTGTGGTGATGCAGGATAGTTTATTTTTCTGAACGCTTATTACAGGCTTTTAAATTTAGTTTACAGTGTACTAAAAGGTCTTTCATTTGCAATTTGGAAAAAACTGCTGAAGACCAATTTACCTATGTCCAAAGTTTTTCCGCCCCATTTTCAACGAAACAGCCCAAAGAAACATCCAGACCTTCTCTAAGAAACCAGTGCGTAGGCTTCCTTTTCACCCAGTCACTCCATGACTCATGGAAACCGCTAATAAGTGATCCATAAACCAGAGTGAATTGAAGATACTGCAGAACATGTCTTGTCCTCAAATGGCCGGCTATCCGGTTTCTACTTATTTAGATGTAATCACACTTAAGTTTGATTCTTTATGTACCCTTGACTTGTATCACAAGGAAATTTCTTTTTTGATGTTTAAAATATTTATTGATTTACTTTTGATGTATTTTTAATTTATATCCAAGTTAGTTAACATACAGTGTAATAATGATTTCAGGAATAGAATTTAGTGATTCATCACTTACTTTGAAAACCCAGTGCTCATCCCAACAAATGTCCTCCTTAATGCCCCTCACCCATTTAGCCCATCCCCCCCACCCAGCACCCCGCCAGCAACCCTCAGTTTGTTCTCTGTATTTAAGAGTCTCTGATGGTTTGTCCCCCTCCCTGTTTTTATATTATTGTTGCTTCCCTTCCCTTATGTTCATCTGTTTTCACAAGGAAACTTCTAAGCACTGTGCTTGTGACCATACAGGCAAACATGCTTTCCCTATGGCTTTCCTTTTAGAGGGGGCATAGTCATTTCTGGAAAGAAATACTTCTTTTTTTAAAGGTTTTTATTGTAATTCCAGTTAATGTACCATGATACATCAGTTTCAGGTGTACGATATAGTGACTCAGCAATTCCATACATCACCTCACGCTCATCACAACAGATGCACTCCTTGATCCCCATCAGCCATTTCACCCACCCACCCCCCCCACATCTCCCTTCTGGTAACTACCACTTTTTTCTCTGTAGTTTCTTGGTTGGTCTCTGTTTTTTTTCCCCCCCTTTGTTCATTTGTCTTCTTTCTTAAATTCCACGGATGAGTGAAATCACATGGTATTTGTCTTTCTTTGACTCATTTTACTTAGTATTGTACTCTCTAGATCCATCCATGTCATTGCCCATAGCAAGATTTCGTTCTTTCTCCTAGCCAGATAATGTTCCATTGTGTATATATACCACATCTTTATCCATTTACCGGTTGATGGACACTTGGGCTGCTTCCACAATTTGGCTATTGTTAGTAACACTGCTATAAACATAGGGATGCATGCACGTATCCCTTTGAACTAGTTTTTTAATATTCTTTGGGTGAATAGCTGGTAGTGCAATTGCTGGATGGTAGGTTAGTTCTGTTTTTAACTTTCTGAGGAGCCCCCATACTGTTTCCACAGTGGCTGAACCAGTTTGCATTCCCACCAACAGTACACAACTCCTCACCAACACTTGCTGTCTTCTGTGTTTTTGATTTTAGCCATTCTGACAGGTCTTTTGATAGGGATTGCGTTAAATATGTAGATTGCTTTGGGTAGTACAGACATTTTAACAGTATTTGCTCTTTCAGTCTCAGAGCATGGGATGTCTTTCCATTTCTTTGTAGTCGTCTTCAGTTTCTTTCATCAGTGTTTTATAGTTTTCAGAGTATAGGTCTTTCACTTCTTTGGTTAGCATAATTCCTACGTATCTCATTATTTTTAGTGCATGTGTAAATGGGATTGATTCCTTAGTTTCTTTTTCTGCTGCTTCATTACTGGTGTGTAGAAACGCAACGGATTTCTGTACATTGAATTTGTATCCTGTGACTCCACTGAATTCATTTATCAGTTCTGGCAGTTTTTTGGTGGAATCTTTCAGGTTTCCTATATAGGGTATTATGGCTTCTGCAAATAGTGAAAGTTTGACTTCTTCTTTACTGATGTGTATGCTTTTTATTTCTTTCATTTATTTATTTATTGCTAATGTTTATTCATTTTTGAGAGAGAGAGACAGAGACAGACAGAGCACGAGCAGGGGAGGGGCAAAGAGAGGGAGACACAGAATCCGAAGCAGGCTCCAACCTCTGAGCTGTCAGCACAGAGCCCGACGTGGGGCTCGAACCCGCAAACCATGAGATCATGACCTGAACTGAAGTCGGACACTTAACCGACTAAGCCACTCAGGTGCCCCCCAGGTGCTCTTCAGATCTCCCGTTTCCGTGCTGTATGTCCGTGGGCTGTTTGTCCTGCTTTCCTTCCAAGAGCAGCCCCAAAGACTTCAGGCTGTCCCTGAGCCAAGCCTGCTGACTTACAGCTCCAGGCTTTAAGCACCGCTGGTTGCAAGAACTCATGAAATTTGGCCCCTCTTGCTTTCCAAGCCAATTGCCGTGGGGATTCATTTTCCCCGTGCACTCCCATGTGCTCGTCTGTCTCACCCCCTTCTCCACAACTACAGCTCCCTCTTCACCACAGCAGCCATGATCCGTTTCTCTCCCAAACTGTGTCCCCACACTTCCTGACTTCTCTGCGGCTTCTTCTCTACCTTTAGTTACAGAGTTTGTGCTGTCATTGTTCAGGTTGATTTCTGGGGTATTTAGGATGTCTCATAGTTACCTACTTGTATTCATGGGACAGTTCATGGGTACTCTTATTCCATTGCCATCTTCCTTCTTCCCCCCAGATACTTCTCTTTTAAAAAAATATTTTTTTAAGTAATTTCTACGCCCAACATGGGGCTTGAACTTACAACACCAAAATCAAGAGTCATGTGCTTTACTGACTGACCCAACCAAGCACCCCTAGAACATCTTTTTTTTTTTTTTAAATATTTTAAAAGTTTGTTTATTTTTTTTTTTAATTTTTTTTTTCAACGTTTATTTTATTTTTGGGACAGAGAGAGACAGAGCATGAACGGGGGAGGGGCAGAGAGAGAGGGAGACACAGAATCGGAAACAGGCTCCAGGCTCCGAGCCATCAGCCCAGAGCCTGACGCGGGGCTCAAACTCACGGACCGCGAGATCGTGACCTGGCTGAAGTCGGACGCTTAACCGACTGCGCCACCCAGGCACCCCAAAGTTTGTTTATTTTTAAAGAGACAGAGGCAGCATGAGCAGGGGAGGGGCAGAGACAGGGAGAGAGAGAGAGAATCCCAAATAGGCTCTGCACTGTCAGCACAGAGCCCAACACGGGGCTCAAACTCCCGAACTGTGAGATCATGACCTGAGCCAAAACCAAGAATCGTATGCTTAACCGACTGAGCCACCCAGGCGCCCCAAGAAAATCTTTTTTAAAAATGAGGATTCTGATGTCTTTTCCTAGATAGCTGCCCAACAAGTGGAGAAAAAAAAAAAAAAACAACTCAACTTCCTGATCTCTCAAGATAGTAATCAGCTTGAAAGGTTTTGTTTTGCACAGTTTGCCCATCTACAGCGCATTGGCATCTTACAAAGCCTACATCCACCCCACTGTTGCCAAGTTTCCTCTCCATGTGCCAGAAGGGGAGGAGATGAAAGTAACCCCAGTCACACAGCTGAATGTTGTCTATACCTGATCATTTTGGTCAAAAATTAAGGTATCTATTTCTGTACCTTTATTTTCTACAAATTTAGCCATTAAAGAATAATCATTTCACATGATTTCCATACATTTATCATGAAGCCTATTGTTTCATCTGCAATTGATGAACATTATAACCTGGAAAGTATCAGGAAACAGCCCACTCAAAATTGTCACATCCTTGGAGAGACTTCTTCTATCCCCCACCCAAAGAAAACTATTTTAATGTTTATTTATTTTTGAGACACACACACACACACCCACAAAGTGTGAGCAGGGGAGGGGCAGAGAGAGAGGGAGACACAAAAGCTGAAGCAGGCTCTAGGCCCTGAGCTGAGGGCACAGATCCTGATGCAGGGCTTGAACCCACGAACCATGAGATCATGACCTGAGCCGAAGTCGGATGCTTAACCGACTGAGTCACCCTGATGCCCCAAAGAAAACTATTTTAAAGGGACAGTTTATTAAATATAACCATAAACTAGCATCTACCAAGAGGTGCATACACACCTATTAATATTTTTCCAAGTTTTTGCCCTTAGGACTTTCCATGTGAACGCTTTGTTTAATTATAGACTTGCTGAGTTCCTGAACTAAGTTTTCAAACTTTTTAGAGCACAAGCCCTACTAGGAAATGCATCTTTCAGTGTATCCAAAAGAAACATTTCATTTGTGTGTAGATTTATGTGTACAACTTTATAAGAATTCTTGCAATCACCCCATTCCTATGAATAATGATACTCTGATGATTTCTGTCCCTTTTTTTCTAAATGCTTATTGAATGATTTTTTTTTTTTTAATTTTTTTTTTCAACGTTTATTTATTTTTGGGACAGAGAGAGACAGAGCATGAACGGGGGAGGGGCAGAGAGAGAGGGAGACACAGAATCGGAAACAGGCTCCAGGCTCCGAGCCATCAGCCCAGAGCCCGACGCGGGGCTCGAACTCACGGACCGCGAGATCGTGACCTGGCTGAAGTCGGACGTTTAACCGACTGCGCCACCCAGGCGCCCCGAATGATTTTAAATTTATTTTACAGCCAACTAAAAGGCTATAGTTTTCAGTCAGAAAAACTCATGTGAAAGCCCAATATTCTACATCCAAAGATTTTCCACACCGTGTTTAGCATGAGACAGTCCAGAAGCCTCAGAAGAAACCGGTGCATAGGCCTTTATGTATCCTTTCCACCCCTCGCAGTTCTTGCCATCTTCCAGTTCTTTCATTAGGAACACCACCCTCCTTGTATTCCTGTGGGGTACAAATTTCTGACCTCACAGTAAAACTGCCGTTTCCTGTCCCTTTTTAATTTCAGGTATCTTAATTAAGTTACTACATATATTAGCACAAAAATAAGATGAGCTACACATACTGTGTAGAATTTGCGGGAATACTTAGAACATATAGATATAATCAGTTCTGGGTGCTTGATATATAGGATTGCAAAGAGTCTAAGCAACTGTAAGGTTTCGAGGGACAGTTCACACAGACCTCCTGTACTTGACACCAACTAAAAGTTTGAGGGGTTCCCAAAATTGCCTTCAGATTGAATAATTTTCTAAAAGGGCTGGTAGAATTCACTGAAAGCTGTTATGCTTAGTTTATTATAGGAAAGGCATGAGAAAAAGCATAGGAGAGAGAGTTTAGAGAAGTACCATATGCAGTTTCCATTGTCTTGTCTCCATAGAATCAGGGACGTGTTATTGTGTTACTTTCCAAAATGAAAGTGTACAGTTATACACAGGATATTGGCAATTAGGGAAACTCATGTGATCCTCAGTGTCCAGAGTAATTATTGGAGCTCTGTCACATGACCATTCAGTATAGACTGAATGGTTTCATATGGTTATTCTCAGTCTCTTGGTCCACGCTACCAGGTAATTGAAAGCCCCGCCCAACATCATGTTCTTAGTTTTTCTGATGTGGTCAGTGTCATCCCTAAATCATATTGTTAAAGTAATCTAATGTGACTGAAGTCCCTATTGCGCTCATTTCAGGCATGACATTCCAGGGGCTTAGAACGGTCTCTTTGGTGTTGAGGACAGGCCTCGTTGTTTATGTAACTTATTTGCTGCATATTTTACTATTTAAGAATTTACACCGATTTATGAAATTGAGTGGAAGTCGCAAAATTAATATTTATCATTATCATTTTTGTTAATTCTTTGATTTCTAACTTGTCCATTACATATGAGGCTTGGCATGATTCTAAATTTGTTTCATTGGTGCTTAGTGGATAGGACCCTACTGGATTACCTCTTGGTTTCTGTAGGCATTTAAACCAGAGACCATGGTACACTAGAAGGATGTAGGGAATATTCCCTGGGTTCATTAAACTCTCATGCTCTTTCCTAACTGTTAAATCTTGAGGACACCGAACAAAGCCTTCATTTGCCCACATCTCTGCATTCTCTTTTAGGAGACAAAATCCAACACAAGATGGAGACTATTCCTAAAGTGGAACCACATGAAGAACTTTCCTGCTGGCAAATCTGGCAGCATATTGCAGATGACTTAACCTGGTGTCACGACTCCATGATAAAGAGTTCTCAATTCCACAGACAATGGGATTTACCCAGCCACGTTGAGGCAGCACGGTCTATAACCCACAAAGGCCAGAAGACTTCCCTGGGAAATGAGTGCAAAAAGATCTTTAGTGATACCTCCCACTGTGATCTTCAACACATAAACTCAGGGGAGAAGTCTCACACATGTCGCGATTGTGGGAAATGCTTCTTTTATAGCTCAGCGCTTCGTATTCATCAGAGAGTTCACCTGGGAGAGAAACGGTATAGGTGTGAGGAGTGCGGTAAGGAATTCAGTCAGAGCTCATGCCTGCAAACTCATCAGAAAATCCACACCATAGGGAAGCCATTCAAATGTGGGGAATGTGGGAAAGGCTTCAGTCGTAGATCAGAACTTAGTAATCATTGCAGGTTACACTCGGGAGAGAAACTTTATAAGTGTGAGGGATGTGGAAAGGCCTTCATTAATGCTTGCCATCTTCAGGACCATCAGAGAGTCCATACCGGGGAGAAGCCATTCAAGTGTGATATCTGTGGTAAGAACTTCCGTCGTAGATCAGCACTTAATAGTCATTGTGTGGTCCACACGGGAGAAAAACCATACAAGTGTGAGGAGTGTGGGAAGTCCTACACTTGGCGTTCACGTCTTCGTATCCATAAGAAGGTCCACATGGGACAGAAACCACACAAATGTGAAGAATGTGGAAAGAGCTTCTTTTCTAGGACACATCTTTATTATCATCGGAGGTTCCACACAGAGGAGAAACCTTATAATTGTAAGGAATGTGGGAAGAGCTTCAGGTGGGTCTCACCTCTTTTGACACATCAGCGAGTCCACAGTGGAGAAAAACCATTCAAATGTGAAGAATGTGGGAAGGGATTTGGTCAGAAATCGTGCCTGCAAGCTCATCAGAAAGTCCACACCAGAGAAAAGCCATACAAATGTGAGGAATGTGGGAAGGGCTACAAGACGAGCTTGGATCTTGATGTGCACCAGAGTGTCCATTTGGGAGAGAACCCATACACCTGTAGGACATGTGGTAAGCACTTCACTAGGACCTCAAATCTTAAAGTTCATCAGAGAGTCCACACTGGAGCGAAACCGTACAAATGTAATGTGTGTGGTAAGGTCTTCAGTCAATCTGGACATTTAAAATCTCATCAGAGAGTTCACACAGGGGAGAAACCTTACAAGTGTGAGATATGCAGTAAGCAGTTCAGTTCAAGTTCGTATGTTAAAATTCATCACAGAATCCACGTTGAGGATAAATCTCATTCTGTCTCATAGGAGGGAAAACATTTGTTTCATTAAAGTGAATGTTTCAGCCATAGCTGAATGCATCCTGGTGATCCCAAGGTCACATAAGTGGTGCAGTGTACAAGGTACAAGAACCTTGGCAGTTGTAGCTATCACTCAAGAAAAAGGCCTAAATATAACAATTTCTTTAGGCCTTTATCAGATTCTAATGGTGGATGTTAAAATCGATGTCCCCTGAAATAGAAGCTTCATGAGGGCAGGGAGTTTGTTTGCTGCTGAATCTATACAATCAGCATTGAATAGCACTCTGTGTATGCACTTAGTACACATTTGTTAAATGAATCAAAAGGAAGAGAGAATTAGGGAAGATTGTGGAGTAGGAGGACGCAAAAGCTCCTCTCCTCTCATCGATGCAACTAGACAGCACTCACATCAGCGTAAATAACCCAGAAATTGACCCCGACACTGGCAGAACAAAGTCAACATCTAAAGGTAGAGAAGAGGCCATATCAGAGAAGGTAGGAAGGGCAAAGATGCAGTTTGGGAGTGAGCCAGACTGGCCGTCTGTGGAGGGGAAGGATCCAGTAGTGTAGAGAAGACAAAAAACAGACTGTCACACTGGGGAGCCCACATGGGGAAGATGAATCCCTGTAACACTTGGCTTTGAAAGCGAGAGGGGCCAAATGGCATGAGTTCTTAACAGCCAGCTGGACTTAAAGCCTGGATTTCCAGTGTCTGTGGGCTGGGCTCTGGGAGAGCACGATGAACAGCTGGTGGAGACACAACCAGGAATCAAGTTTGGCAAATGCCTGGGGCAGACAGCAGGGACAGCAATTTACCGAGTGTGGCCTGGAGAGGCAGGGATCATGGGGACACTCCTTTGGGAACAAAGGAGGGAACCATTTCCCTCCCTGGCCCCCCCAGCATAAGCATATGGGTACCTGCTGGAACCAGCACGGCACCCACACTCCTTACCTAACTTGGTTACACCAGCCCCTGCCCCCCTGTGCTCTGGTGGGTCTGCCTTTCCCAATCACACCTGCTTCAGTCCCGGCACTGTGAAGACCAGAGCAAACCTACCTTGTCTCCTGACCTGTGTGTTTTGCAGAACATCAGTTCCAGAGGTGGCAGCTTCAACAGGTCTCATTTCACAAACAGACCAGCACATATCATTAAAATGGGCTCTACCCAGCTGGGACCAAACACTGCCCACAATAGGCAAAGAGAGCCTCTGCAGGTGACCAGACTGAATAAAAAGAGCCCAGGACACAGCACTGGGGCGCAGGCAACACACATAGGAGACCCTGCCCCTGAAGCGACAGGTCCCAGGAAACAGGAGACCGTGCACTGCAGGGCACTACAGGACTTGTTCTTCATAAGGGCATTACCTTCAAGAGCAAGAGACACAGCTGACTTTCCTAATATGCAGAAATAGACATGGAGACAAAATGAGATGGGAATATCTCCCAAATGAAAGTACAGGACCAAACCACAGCAAGAGACCTAAGCGAAATGGATATAAGTAATATTCCAGACAGAGAATTTAAAGTAATGATCACAGATACTCACTTGGTTTGAGAAGAGTGGAGGACATCACTGAGACCCTTAATAGATTAAAAAGAACCAAGCAGAGATGAACACAATAAATTAAAAATGCACTTGATGGGATAAGAAGAAGGTGAGATGAAACAGGAATGAATGAATGTCCTGGAAGACAGAGTAATGGAAAGTAAGCCACACAAATGAGAGGAAGAAAATCATGGAGATTGAGGATAGGGAACTCAATGACTCCATCAAGCATAATTGCATAATAACATTTGCATTAAAGGGACCCCAAAAAAAGAGAAAAGGGGGCAGAAATTTTACCTGAAGAAATAATAGCTGAAAACTTACCTAATGTGAGGAAGGAAACAGATAACCAGATCCAGGAGGCAGAGATCCACCCAAAAAATCAGCCCAAGGATGTCCACACCAAGATATATATTTGTTAAAATGGCAAAAAGTGATAAAATATTTTAAATGAACCAAAGAGGCAAAATGTGCAATCTTTACAAATTGTATCTGGAAAAGGAAACCAGCAAAAAAACTAATAAATAATTCTGAGGAACAAGTAGTTGAAATGCAGAAATACACTGAGTACTGTGCTCCACAGCATTATTTTGGTAGTTTCCTTCTTTTTTTTTTTTTTTTTTTTTTTATTTTTTTTTTTCAACGTTTATTTATTTTTGGGACAGAGAGAGACAGAGCATGAACGGGGGAGGGGCAGAGAGAGAGGGAGACACAGAATAGGAAACAGGCTCCAGGCTCTGAGCCATCAGCCCAGAGCCTGACGCGGGGCTCGAACTCACGGACCGCGAGATCGTGACCTGGCTGAAGTCGGACGCTTAACCGACTGCGCCACCCAGGCGCCCCTATTTTGGTAGTTTCCTATTATGGTTGGCTCTGGCTATCAGCCTGTGTTCTGAGGTTGAGTTCTTATTTTTCATGTCTTGATCTCATATCCCATTGGTTTACGCAGTAGCAGTTGAACTCTTGTGATTTTTCTCACATTGCAGACTGAAACAATTTAACTTCACAATAACTGGCCACTGCACATATCTTAATTGAATTTTCTCAACAAAGTTAAGGCAAGGGTTCAAAGAAACACTAAAAACATCAGATTTATATAGTAGTGATAAAGACATTTTTCTTAATTTTGAATTTGTCATTGAGTTTTAAATTTCTGCATTTCCATGTAGTCTTTGATATGATTGCCTTCTAATTGTAGGATTTTTTTTTTAAATCAAACTTCTGTGGTAGAAATTTATGCCAATTTGAAGGACATTTAATTTGTCAGCTTCCCATATTTTCCCCTCATCCCCATGAAAATAAATACTAGAAAAATTTGGGATTTGGTGATTGCATCAAATACATTAATTACAGGGTGCAGACATGACATATGTTTTTCTTGGTGACAATAAAAACATTTTTTTGAAAAGCAGTATACTTCAGAATGTGTAACATGCAACTTCAATCTGGAAATCGTACTATAGGAAACATACTATGAGATTCAAACAATGAAAAGATGAATACCACATCAGTAATGTCACAGAGTTTTAACAACGGATATAACAAGTGTTCAATAAGAATTTGTTTAAATTTCATATATTCCCGTAATAACATGGGGCCATTAAATTAATGTCAAAGACATGTAATAGCAGGAGAAGAACATAATAAAAGCTTTGTGAAATCAGACCATAGCCTTCATTGTGTAATAAGTTCATAATTCTGTGTATTATGTGTTTATAGACATACATCACACAGAAATGGATACTCTAAATGATATTCTTTGGCAAGAAGTATTTGGTGGCATTTTCCATTCTGTAATTCTACTGTGTGTTTTTATTTCTCAGTGAACATCGATTTGATCAAACTGGCAAATTACAATAGAATTTGAAAGATGATTAGGAGTCCCTTATAGTTGGGTCACCTACTAAAATTGTTCTGCATTATCATATGGCAGATAAGATCAAAACTAAGGAATAAGACACAATTTGTATTCACAGATAAACTAATGAGTATGGTCAACCATGTTTGTTGTTGATGCACAAGATTCATCTTGAGGCATAAGCCAGGGAGCAGGCAAATACTGGAGATAGTAAAGTGGTTATGTTGTGGAGGTTAAGAAAAATGCTTTGAAGAAAAAATGTGCATGGGTAGAGATCTTACAGAGTATTATAGCATTGGAGCCTCTAAGGAGAAAGAAGCTTTGGATGCCATTCCACACTCCGTGGATGCCATGGTGATATTTTAAGTGTATGGACTGAGGGGTTGACTTACAAAGTGTATCTAATAGATTCATTTTCATAATCAATTTTCTGGGCTGTATCTCCACAGAATACTAGATACTGCGATCCATGCTATCTCAATTTGCGTAGTGGCTTGAGGGTCCCTTCTACCACCTTCAGGTTCTGTGACTTGCTGAGAGGACACAGAATATAGTTGGATTTAGGACTATATTTCAGTGAAAGAATACATGTGTGAAGTGTCTACAATAGGACTGCAAAAGAAAGGGGTTTTAAAAGGGGTTCTTTAAAAAAAATATTTATCCATTTTTGGTAGCATGCGTGGGGGAGGCACAGGGACAGAGGGGGACAGAGGATCCGAAGTGGACTCTGCACTGACAGGAGCAAGCCCAGTGTGGGGTTTGAACTCACAAACTGAGATCATGACCTGAGCCAAAGTCGGATGCTCAACCCACTGAGCTACCCACGCACGCCTGAGAACCTAGGTTTCTTGTTTTTTCTTTTTTTAATGTTTATTCATTTTTGAGAGACACAGACCGTGTGAGTGGAGGAGGGGCAGAGAGAGAGAGAAAGTCACAGAAGCTGACGCAGGCTCCCGGCTCTGAGCTGTCAGCACAGAGCCCGACGTGGGTCTTGAACCCACGAGCTGTGAAATCATGACCTGAGCCGAAGTCGGACGCCTAACCGACTGAGCCACCCAGGCGCCCCTGAGAACCTAGGGTTCTTAATGAGGGCTGGTCATGTAGGCGCCATCTACTTAGCACGTGACAAAATTCAAACCTTCAACAGAGAAAGCAGATGTTCAAAAGAAACCTTGTTGCGCAGTTGAGACACAGTGAACAGCTCTGACCAGTGATGGACAGAGTAAGTCTTCCCAAATCCATGTTCCCTGACACCAGCCGAAATCCAGCCTTGCAAGCAGGCCTAAGGACCATATATAATAGCAAACCTACTACTCCTCAGGGGATGTGCCAAAACGCTTAATTCATCCAGAAACACACCAGTAGTTGGACAAGTTGGGCTTATTATTTGTTGCAGTGGAGTACACCCACCAGGGAAAACCATGAAGCGTCACGAGAGAAAGAGGGTGTCAGAAAGAATCTATTCTAGGATTTGAGCTCTGTTTGGGTGGTTTAGGGAAGGCCTAAAGAAGCAGGGTTCCTGGAGATGAACTACCGTCGGAAAGCAGGAGGAATTCTAAGAGTGAGTATTTCAATAGGTGTTACCTTTTGGGAAGGCAGCCTGGAACAAGAATAAAGGTCCAAGTGACAAAGAAGTAGCAGTCACCCATCTAGCAAAAAAGGGATGCTTGGCATTGTGTGATGGCATAGTGACCTCGTTTTTGTGTGCATCTCAACAAAATTAAGAAGGGGACTTGTTTCGTCTCACTTTACCATGGTCTCAGAGAACGCTCATTCGAGGATGGTATTCTGTGATTCATTTATGTCCCAAAGGAGACTAACATGGCCTAGCTTCGAGGGCTACACCAGCTTCCAGATGTCGGGCCGTTTCGTTTTTAGTTCTCAGTCCATCCAGTGTAACGTTCTACAGCCATCATTTGGAAGGAGTTAGACTTTTTTCAAAAAATTTTTTAAATGTTTCTATTTATTTTTGAGACAGAGAGAGACAGAGCATGAGCAGGGGAGGGGCAGAGAGAGAGGGAGACTCAGAATCCAAAGCAGGTTCCAGGCTCCGAGCTGTCGGCACAGAGCCCGACGCAGGGCTCAAACTCACAGACGGCGAGATCATGACCTGAGCTGAAGTCGGCTGCTTAACCGACTGAGCCACCCAAGCGCCCCTAGACTTTCAAAACTGGTATTACAAAATGTTCAGCTTATATGGATATAGAACATGAGACTTCATTTTATTTTTCAATTACTTTTTTTTTAGAGAGAGAGATTGTGTGTTTGTGGGGGGTGGTCAGAGGGGCAGAAGGAGAAAGAGAATCTTAAGTAGGCTCCACACCCAGCACAGACCCTGACAAAGGGCTTGATCTCACCACCGTGAGATCATGCCCTGAGCCAAAATCAAGAGCGAGACACTCAACCAACTGAACCACCCAGGCACCCTGAGACTTCATTTTAAAAATTAAATATAGGGGCGCCTGGGTGGCCCAGTCAGTTGAGCGTCCGACTTCGGCTCAGGTCATGATCTCACAGTCAGTGAGTTCGAGCCCCGCGTCGGGCTCTGTGCTGACAGCTCAGAGCCTGGAGCCTGCTTCCGATTCTGTGTCTCCCTCTCTCTCTGCCCCTCCCCCGCTCATCTGTCTCTCTTAGAAACAAATAAACATTAAAAAAATTCTTTAAAAAAAATAAAAAAATTAAATATATATGTTGATAGATAGCTAGATATAGATAGATATAGATATATATTGATACATGTTTATGGGGAGACAATTTTATCTTCAGGAGGAAGGATTCTAGGTGCATTTTTCTTATCTTGCTTCATACTATTTTTAGTTTTTAGTAACATACATCTTTTAAAATTAACTATATGCAATAAAATAACTATAAAATATAAGATATTTTTATCAGAAAGTATAAAGGAAAAAACTCAATACTAAAATATGCTCTCTCACCTACAGAATCCTCCTCCGTGATTTGCCTTTAAATCATGGGCTTTGGGTGTCAGAATAACTCCAATGTCAAGTTCTGCAGCTATTACCCTTGCTTTGAGACACTGGACAATTTTGTAACTTCACAGAAGCTTGACATGTTCACCTCCCAAGTAGGGATAATAATTTAAAAAAATTTTTTATTTTAGAGAGAGAGTGAGCGAGAGCGCACACATAGGGGAGGGGCAAAAGGAGAGAATCCCAAGCAGGCTCCCTGATCAGCGCAGAGGCCAATGTGGGGCCGGATCCCACCACCCTGAGATCATGACCCGAGCCAAAATCAAGAATCACATGCTTAACCTGCTGAGCCACCCAGGCACCCCGGGATAACAATTTTAATATACAGTTTAAATAAGGGAAGCGTGCTTTTCCATGAGGACAAGCTTCCACTTGGGCCCTAAATTCCTCCCAAGTCTGTGGTGTGTCTGGAGTAGAAGCGGGTAACTTCCTCGCTTCTCACCGCCCCTCCCGAATAATTCTCCCTCACCCATTCTTTGAACTCTGTTTTGGCCTCATATCGTCAGATTACATTAAACATCCTCCCCCTCTCAGTCGTCTAGTGTCCCTTAAGCAATCATTCCCCGTTAATTTCTTGAAGATTGTACCTCCTCACCTAATCCCTTTCCAACAACACTCCTGTCCCAATTGGAGGCATTTCGAATTCGGAAGTCGTGTCCATGGAATAATTTCGCTGAGGACTCAGGCAGAGGTAACGCAGACTCTTAACATGGAAACCCGTATTGCCACCTAGGAAGTCGGGACTGCGTGACCCCTTCCATTCTGGCATTTGGGGAAGCGTAGACAAGGAGCTTCCAGCAGCCGCAACCTGTTTAGGAGCGCGAGCCTAAGAACATTTTGCTTTTAGCATTCTGGGAGATGTAGTCCCCGCGCTCCGTGTAGTCGCGCTCACTTCCGCTCAGGAAGGAGGGTCTGGTGCATCCTGGGAGATGTAGTCCAGAAGCTCCAGGTTCTCGCGGGCACTTCCGCTGGGGGAGTGGGAGGTTGCTCCTGAATTTTCTATGGGAGCGGTGCGTCAGTTCCGCCTCTCCCAGCGCTTCCAAACTTCCTGAATCTGTGCTTGGAACCTGCAGCGACAGGGCGATTTAGGGGGGAAAAAAAGCCTGAGCGGAGCACGCAGGTATTAGCTGGGGGGAAGGCAGTGGTGTGCGTCTCTGGGGGAGTCTCTGCGTTCGTGGTGGGTCCCGAGGCCCGGGGTGGGGCGTGGGGTGGGGTCACCTATCGCCTGGCTTGAGTTTCTGCTTGTCTCAGCTCGCCCCGTCCGCCTCCCTACACCCACGCGTGCCTGTGCTTCCTGGTGTTCCAGGATTGTAAGAGGTGGTGAAAGAGGACTTCAGCTGCCTCCATTTTGACCTCAAACTTTCTGGTTGGCTTCTTTCCAGCTTGTCTCTTGGCGCAGGTGGCACAGCCTTGAGGGCAGAGCAGCCCCTGGTGAGAACCTAAACTAACCCCTCAAGCCGTAAGGGCTGCCCTGCGCCAGCAAGACCCCGTTTGTGATTGACCCCAAGATAGTAATCCATTTGACCTTCGCTGCCCACCTGCAGTACCCGCCCGCCTTCACCCCACCTTTTGCTTGTATAAACCTGGACGTATTTTCAGGCACTTTGAAGACAGTCTTGGAGCCGTTAGTCTGCAGTCTTTTGGTGTTCGCCTTACTGAGATAAATTCTTTTTCACCTGGACTAGATTCTCTGCCTTCGGATTTTGTCAGCAGCGAGGGACCAAATGGGGTCTGTTTGGGACCTCCCCAAAGCCAGATGCTCTTGCCCCCTCCTCCCCACCCCGCCCCCGCTCGCCAGCTATGGCTGTGGAAATAAAAGTCTCAAAACAGCTCCTGGCGTATGGTGAATGGTGATCTCTTTTTGGTATTAATTTCCCGAGCATCAGTCAAGTCCCCAGGTTAGGGTCACATATCCAACTGCGGTGATCTTTGCTCTTCTCTGATTCCTGGTGGATCAGGTTGCTGGATCATCCTGGGCCCCTTCTTTTAAAAAAAAAAGTTTTTTTTTAATGTTTTTGGGAGAGAGACAGAGCATGAGTGGGGGAGGGGCAGAGAGAGAGGGAGACACAGAGTTCGAAGCAGGCTCCAGGCTCTAAGCCATCAGCACAGAGCCTAATGTGGGGTTCGAACCCACAAACTGTGAGATCATGACCTGAGCCGAAGCTGGACGCTCAACTGACTGAGCCACTCGGGCGCCCCATCCTGGGCCCCTTCTAATCTCTCTTTTCAGAAGGTGTGGGTAGTAATGGAACTAAGGTTGAGTTCCCACCTTGGTGACTCAGAAACCTTACCAGATTGAGTTGTTGCATAAAGAAAACTTTGATTTGCAAGCAAAGAAGGAGATCACAGGGGAATAGCTTCCGCAGCCGGGAATCCCCAAAAGAGGGTGGATGGGTTCCTTTTGTTTAGGGTTAGGGTGGATATTTAGATAGGGAAGGCTTGTCATGGTATGTAGAGGCAGGCATAGGGATGAGCATGCGCCTTAATTAAGGAAACATGCCTGTATGTTGTGTGCTATGTACATGAGGCTGAGGCTCCTCCTTGGGCAGAGATTTTAGGATTGTAATGAGGTAAAGGTAATTGTAGGTCAGTCCAGAAGCCACTCCATGGTCCTTCTGTGCAGGCACGAGTTGGGGGTCTAGCGCAGAAGTTCTGGGTGGTCTGGGTCTGCGGCAGGTCTTGTCAGGGCAGTTGTCATCACCTGAGGTGGTTTCCGGTTTCATTCGCCGGAGTTAAGAGGTAAGCTAGAAAAGAGAGCTTAAGGGAAAATGTAAGACATAGGTGGGTGAATACAAGCAGGTGGGCGTTAGATGTCAGGTCTTGGGGTCTAGTTGGTGATGAGGGTTGCTTCCAGATTGCATTATTATTATTATTATTATTATTATTTTAGAGAGAGAGAGAGCATGCATGAGTTGGGGAGAGGGGCACAGGGAGAGAGAGAATCTTAACAGGCTCCACAACCCTGGGATCACGACCTGAGGCGAAATCAGGAGTCTCTTGCACAACCAACCAGCTGAGTCACCCCAGGCGCCCCCCTAGATTGCACTGCTGTTGAGGACAGTGACATGATCATGGCATTTCATGACATTATATTTTTCTTCCCCAGCCTGATTTCTCAGAAAGGGCTGCACAGAGGTAGAAAGAGTGACTCCCCTGGCTACTGACAGCAAAGTTCCACGTGAGTGGGATTTGGCATGCATCTTTCTTTCTTTCTTTCTTTCTTTCTTTCTTTCTTTCTTTCTTATGTTTATTTATTTTGAGAGAAAGCGTGTGTGGGTGAGTTGGGGAGGGGGAGAGAGAGGGAGAGAGAGAGAATCCCAAGCAGGCCCCCTGCTGTCAGCACAGAGCCTGTCACAGCCTGGAAAAAGGAGGGGGGTTGCTCATTCTCCCTACCTGAGATCATGACCTGAGCAGAAATCAGGAGTCAGACACTTAACGGACTGAGCCACCCAGGGGCCCCTGGGCATTTTCCTTTTACAACGATAGTCACATCAACTAGATAATGTATAGGTTGTGTAATTGGGCATGGGTATTAGTAATAATCCTTAATTGCCAACCTCAACCATGATGGTTTTATACAAATAAATATATTGGGCCACACCACAGCTATGCAAAGAAATTCTACCTTTTTTTTTTTTTTTTCCTAGTCAATAAAATGAGATTGAGACCCAGGGAGCATAAGTGATTTGCCCACAGTCCCCACCTAGTAAGAGGCTGAACTGGGGTTGGAATGAAGGCAGCCTGAGTCCAGAGCTCAGGTTGCTAATCTCTTGAGCATGTTCTGCAGCTATAGGAACCAGCAGGCATCAGACCCTGGGGTAGTTAGTACTTGGGTCTGGAGGACCTTAAAAGCAAGGCTAGCAGGCTTTGACTTTTCTGAGTTTTTAAAAGCATTGTGAACTATTTTATTCTGCTTATTGCTAGTAATATGCTTTATTCTTTTTTTTTTGAAGTTTATTTATGTATTTTGAGAGAGACAGAGGCATTGTGAGTGGGGGAGGGGCAGAAAGAGAGAATCCCAAGTAGGCTGAGCAGTGCCAGCACACAGCCCAATATAGGGGCCCAGACCCATGAAACCATGAGACATGACCTGAGCTGAAACTAAGAGTCGGACACCTAACCGACTGAGCCACCCACGTGCCTCCTTAAAGAACTGTATCATTATGGAACAATCAAAAAATACAGAAATATGAGGGAAAAATTATTTTAAAAAAAATTTTTTTAAATGTTTACTTTTTTTTTTTTTTTAATTTTTTTTTTCAACGTTTATTTATTTTTGGGACAGAGAGAGACAGAGCATGAACGGGGGAGGGGCAGAGAGAGAGGGAGACACAGAATCGGAAACAGGCTCCAGGCTCCAAGCCATCAGCCCAGAGCCTGACGTGGGGCTGGAACTCCCGGACCGCGAGATCGTGACCTGGCTGAAGTCGGACGCTTAACCGACTGCGCCACCCAGGCGCCCCTAAATGTTTACTTTTTGAGAGAGAGACAGAGTGTGAGTGCGGGAGAGACAGAGAGGGAGACACAGAATCCTAAGCAGGCTCCAGGGTCCGAGCTGTCAGCACAGAGCCCTATGCGGGGCTTGAACTCGGGAACCACGAGATCATGACCTGGGCCGAAGTCGGACACTTAACCGACTGAGCCACTCAGGCACGCTGGAAAAAATTTTTTTAATTACCCAGTAATCGAGGATGTAAAGATAACTGTGAAGCTTTTAATGCATTTCTATTTGGTGGTTGTGTATATTTGTATGTTTGTTTATGAACATTTTACACAATGATCATATTTTTCTGTGTGTAACCTCTGATGTATTTTAACTGTGGAAATTTTGTTTACGATTTAAAAAAAATTTTTTTTTAATGTTTATTTATTTTTGAGAGAGAGAGAGAGAGAGAGAGAGAGAGAGACAGAACACAAGCAGGGGAGGGGCAGCACAGAGCCCGACACAGGGCTCGAGTTCATGAACTGTGACTTCATGACCTGAGCTGAAGTCAGAGGCTTAATCGACTGAGCCACCCAGGCGCCCCTTTTTTTAACGATTTTTAAGTAACCTCTACACCCGTTGTGGGGCTCATATGATCAAGAGTTGAGCCAGGCAAGGTGCCACAGGGCTATGGCCAATTTTTAAACATTGCCAAGAAAAATGAATTTCCATTTAATTTCATGATCATCTTTATTATTCCCGTTATTATTGTTGTTCCTGTGACTGTTTCCTGACAGTATAAGACTTTATTTTTGCATAATTTAAAATTAAAAATTTTTCCATTGAAAAGTTGCAAAACTAGTGTAAGGAGTTCTCATATACTCTTTTTATTTTTTTTTTTATTTTTTTTTTCAACGTTTATTTATTTTTGGGACAGAGAGACACAGAGCATGAACGGGGGAGGGGCAGAGAGAGAGGGAGACACAGAATCGGAAACAGGCTCCAGGCTCCGAGCCATCAGCCCAGAGCCTGACGCGGGGCTCAAACTCACGGACCGCGAGATCGTGACCTGAGCTGAAGTCGGACGCTTAACCGACTGCGCCACCCAGGCGCCCCTCATATACTCTTTTTAAGTTGTTTTCTTTTTTCTAACTTATGTGTTTTGAGAGAGAGCGAGTTGAAGAGGGGCAGAGAGAGAGAGGGAGAGAGAAAATCCCAAGCAGGCTCCTTGCTGTCTTGTGCAGAGCCTATGCAGGGCTCAATCCCACGAACCTTGAAATCACTACCTGAGCTGAGATGAAGAGCCAGATGCTTACCTGATTGAGCCATCTCGGTGCCCCCTCAAATACTCTTTACACAAATTCCCCAATTGTTTACATTTTGCCTGTCTGTCTTGTGGCTCCGTCAGCCACATAACACCAGGAATATACCTGCAATTCAATGACAGCTTCTTTTAGCTTTCTGAAGGAAGGAAGCCCCACATATGGGTAATCAGGTATCTTGGTAAAAAGGATTTAGGGGAGGCTGATTATAGAATTTTAACATCCCGTGCTTGGTAATATTGGATGTTATGCTATATGATAGAATTATCTATCAGATGTTAGATGTTTAGTAAGTAATTACAAATAGTAGTTAATGGTGTTGTTACTTATTAAATAATGCTAGATAACATATAACATCCTGGTTTGTAATCTGCAGTCTTCTATTTAATTTTGTTCTGTTTTTCATGTATAAACGCCTTATAACCAGTCTCCCCTCCCCCATCTCATTTCAAAGTCCAATTTTATGTACTGCCTTAAACTGTATATTTGTTGATAGACATTGTACAAAAATTTTATCATAAACTTAATGTTCTTTAATGTGGAATGCATTCCATAACCTTTGTGTTTTTTGTTGATGGTGCTTCTTTTTTTTTTTTTTTTTACTTTTTGTTTTTCACGTAAGCTCTACACCCAACGTGGGGCCCGAACTCACAACCCGGAGAGCAAGAGTCACACGTGCCATCGACTGAGCCAGGTGCCCCTGTTCTTGATGCTTTTGAAGAGTGTAGAAGCAAGTTAGTTTGGAGAAAGTTCTCCATTTGGGGTTTATCAGATGTACTTACTACATGTTTAGGTTCGGTAATGCGTCATTAGCAGGGATCCCATAGAACATCGAGGCGTCCTTGACATTGCAGCATAACAGGAGCCAAAGGACGTCGGTCTGTCCGTATATCGGTGAACTCAACGTTGTTACCTAAGCTAAGGTGATTTCTATTAGGTTTCTCCACTGCGAAGTCACTAATTTTTATTTATTATATTTTTTTAAAGATCGTATTTTTTAAGTAACCTCTATACCCAGCGTGGGGCTGGAACTCACAACCCCCAGATCTAGAGTCGCACGCTTTACCGACTGAACCAGCCAGACTCCCCTAAAGTTACTATTTTTTAAATCAAAATGAGTAAAGTTTATGGGGAGATACACTTACTGGTTGGCATTCTGCTGTGAGGCCAGGCTTCCCCATGTTCCCTGCTTATTCACTCAAATATAAATACCTTTTTTTTTTTAAATTTTTTTTTTTAACGTTTTATTTATTTTTGAGACAGAGAGAGACAGAACATGAACGGGGGAGGGGCAGAGAGAGGGGGAGACACAGAATGGAAGCAGGCTCCAGGCTCTGAGCCATCAGCCCAGAGCCCGACGCGGGGCTCGAACTCACGGACCGCGAGATCGTGACCTGAGCTGAAGTCGGACGCTCAACCGATTGAGCCACCCAGGCGCCCCTCAAATATAAATACCTTTATCAAGATGCACTCAGAATCTGTCAATTAGTTTTGTGATTTAAATGACACGTAGATGAACAAGCATTTATTTATATCAACTTGATGTGTATTGTACATATCATAGAATCTGCCCATTTTAGTTACACAAATCGGTGATTTTTAGTAACTTCGCTGAGTGGTGCAGCCATTGCTGTAATTCAGTTAGAACATGTTCATTCCCCCAGTTGGATTCCTCAGGCCCATTTTCAGTTCACCTCCATTTTCTCCCCTAATACCCAGGTGACCACCAACCTGCTTTCTTTCTCTTTAGATTTGCCTCTTCTGTACATTTTCTAGACATGGAATCATAAAATATCTGGCCTTTTGTGACTGGCTTCTTTGACTTTCAGCAGCGTTTACCAGGTTCATCCATGTTGCAGCATGATCCATACTTCATTCCTTTTAATTACAGTAAAAGTATCTGAAAAACATTCCACTGTACAGATTTGTCACAATTTGTTTATTCGTGCATAGGTCATAGGTCGACATTTCGGTGGTTTCCGGTTGGAGGGTTATCAGGAATAATGGTGCCGTGAACACTCATGTACGGATTTCCGGTAATCATCCCGGGACGGGAGGGGAGTGACATCCCGGGCTACCTTTAATGTCTTTTTTCCGCCTCCCTAGGCCCCCCACCAGGCGCCGTTCTGCCTTCCTGGGATCTGTGCAACTCCACGCTCTGCACACTGCCAGAAGTAGGAGGACCCGTGACCATGTTCAAGGTGAGTAAGGCTTGCCTTTCTCACTTTCCAGATTCCATCTCATTATTCAGATGGTCACACCTTTTTCTGGGGATGACTCAAGCAGAACTCCAGGCGTTTGAGGACCTGTTTTGCGCCAGGGTCTTCCCTTGTCCCTTTTGAATTTACTTTGCATGTATTTTTAGTTTTCGTTGTATTATTATTTTTCTTACGGAGTAGAAAAATTACTAGAAATGAGCAATTCTTCCAATTCATTACTTCCTTTCTGACAAGTGAGCTATTTTTATTTTCTCCCTCTCTTATCCTTGTCAGTATCCATAACTGAATTTGTATTCGTGATATACATCTGATGTTAATTCTGATTTTTTTCCTTTAATGTTTTGTAATGTTCATTTTTCACAGTTGCATCCTGTCCCCATTGAATCGATGTACTTTTTATCTTTACTTCCTGTTCAAAGACATGTATGTGGTTTAGGGATTTTACTGTTTTTTATTTTTTTATTTTTGAGAGAGAGCGTAAGCAGGGGTGGAGACAAGAGAGAGAGAGAGAGAGAGAGAGAATGAGAATAAAAGCAGGCTTCATGCTGTCAGCACAGAGTCCAGTGCAGGGCTTGAACCCACAAACCATGAGATCATGACCTGAGCTGAAACCAAGAATCAGACGTTTAACCAACCGAGCCACCCAGGCACCCCTCGAGAGATGATTTCCACAGCTGGCCTGCTCCCTGACCCCTTTCTCAGAGTCACCCCGCCACACTGACCTGCTCAGCGCTGCAGGCACGTTGATAGCAGTTAGCACAGTCGTTTATAAAATTTAAATTTTAAATGTAAAATCTTTAAATTTCTCTGTGGCCAGAGATACCTGATACGGAATTACCAGGAGCAACAACCTGGGGCAAAAATACTTGCTACAGGGATGCCAAAATAAAAAGGCAGAGCCCATAGTAGGAATCTTATGCATATGGTAAAGGGCAAAAATCCAGTGAAATACAAACAAGAATGAGAGTAGGCATGTGAAAAATGAGAAACACAAATAAACATCTCAAAGGTGGTTCTGTGAATTTATAGTCAAATAAGTGGCAATAATAATACAAGTTGTTTTTGTAAACCAGATTACCAAAACCGTGGAAAAATGTATAGCCTGCTCTTGGCTGTCATTTGGAGACCCAGGACTGTTGTATTCTTTTGAAAGATTAGCGGTGTAGGAAAAAAAGGGGGAAGAAAATCTGCCATCATATGATCACAATTTTAAACATGCTCATTTTTGACGTTTTAATTTTCCTTTGGGATCATTTTCAAGTGGTCAGGGAAACAAGGTCTATGTAAAACGATGTTCTTTGCAGGATACGTTGTAATGAGAAAAATACGTAAAATTAAATACTGTTTAATTGGTATCGTTAAGTGTAGTTTTCTGTTCTCTGGGGTAACAGCCACAAAATGAGATGAAATATTTTTTTAATTTATTTATTTTAGAGAGCCAGAGCAAGTGGGGGAGGGGCAGAGAGAGAAGAAGAGAGAGAATCCCAAGCAGGTTCTGCACTGCCAGCACAGAGCCTGATGTGGGGCTTGAACTCTCTAACCACGAGATCATGACCTGAGCTGAAATGAAGAGTTGGACACTGAACCAATGAGCCACCCAGTCACCCTGAGAGGAAATATTTTTATTTTTTATTTTTTTTAGAGAGCTTGGGAGCAAGTGTATGCAGGTGGGGGAAGGGCAGACGGAGAGAGAGAATCCCAAGCAGGCTCCACGCCTGGTGCAGACCCCACCCTGGGGCTCGAGTTCACAACCGTGAGATCTGAGATCATGACCTGAGCCAAAATCAAGATTGGACACTAACCAGCTGAACCACCCAGGTGCCCTGATGAGATAGTTGTTGATAATGGCAACGTGAAGAAATAATATGAATAATAAAGGTCTGTTAGGCACTTACTCTGTGCCATGCACTGTTCCAAGTGTTAGGGATATTCCCTTGTTTAAATCTTGAAGGAACTCTGTCACAGAAGGACCACATGCGGAGAAGAAACTCAGGCACATGGACAGACTTGTCCAAAGTCACACAGCTACTAAGGCACAGGCCCTTGGGAATCGCACGGAGGCCTGCTGGCTCCGGAACATGATGCTGAACGTTACACGGGAGAACCACGTAGCTGTCCCACGAGGTTAGCAAAAGCTCGTTAATGGCACATGTGAAAGCAAAGTGATAGGGTTCGTGCGTGTGTGAGAGGAACAAGGTGGGTGTTGTCAAACGTTTGAACTAAATTGCTGAATGCTTCTGGGGCAGTCAGCACCACGCGTCGCGAAGTAAAACGTGTGTTGTCCAGGATGCGTGTTTAGAGTTTTTGGCGGTTACTTGTAAGTAAACTCCACGAGGACACAAAAACACAAGGACGTTGTCATTGCCACACATTTTGGTGAGGCTGACGAAACTCACCGTGGCATTGGCAGGGTAGAAGGAGAAGCGCCTGGAAGCCTACAGATGGACTCGAGTACATCCCACCATCCTCTCCAGCTTTTCCGTGCTGCCCCGCTCCCATTGGCCATTGGGTGCGAGATTGAGGTTATATGTGCTTGGTGTTGTAGGAGGCAGTGACGTTCAAGGACGTGGCTGTGGTCTTCACGGAAGAGGAGCTGGGGCTGCTTGACCCCGCCCAGAAGAAGCTGTATGGAGACGTGATGCTGGAGAACTTCCGGAACCTGCTCTCTCTGGGTGAGGACAGGCGCTCTGTGACTCAGTGTCAGCTTCCTGGATTGGCTTTGTGTGTTTGTGTGTTCAAAGCTTTGGGGGGTCTTGAAATGGTCCCTTGTATTTATGGTGTACTAACAATTTTTAATAACATAAAGTGGAAAATCTCAATTTATTAGAACAGAATATATTGCAGCAAGATCTCCCGCCAATTTTGTCAGTGGTGTAGGAGCCCAGTGGGAGATTTAGTGAAAATAGACATTGGTTAGAAATAGGTGTTTGTAATGCACGTTTCTGCATGTATGTCTGGGTCTTGAAATACGGGCCATGTTTGTTTGTTTTTTTAATTTTTTCTTAGTGTTTATTTTTGAGAGAGAGACACAGAGTGTGAGCGGGGGAGGTGCAGAGAAAGAGGGAGACACAGAATCCGAAGCAGGCTCCAGGCTCTGAGCGGTCAGCACAGAGCCCGACTCGGGGCTCGAACCCACAAAGCGCGAGATCACGGCCTGAGCCGAAGTCGGAGGCTTAACCGACTGAGCCGCCCAGGTGCCCCAATATGGGCCATGTTTTTAAAAATGTTTGAAAAATGCTGGTTTTGATTAATTGATCAGTATGTGCAGGAATCCAAATGTTCAGTCGATTGTACCTTTAGTGTGTGTTCTATTTATTTCTAAATGTCTTTCTAGTTTTGAGAGCATGTGTGCTCAAGCACGTGAATGGGGGAGGGGCAGAGAGAAGGAGAGACGGGATCTGAAGTGGGATCGAGCTCACAAACCATGACATCATGCGCTGAGCCAAAGTTAGATCCTTAACCAACTGAGCCACCCAGGCGCCCCTAATGTGTTCGTTTTAAATACGGACTTTGCATGTTCACAAAGCACCGCCTCTTCAAACATGATACATTCCGCTTAGAGAAGGTAAAAACGCTTTGGATGATGCTAGCAAGCCACAGACGAGAGAAATCAGGTAAGAGCCAAGCAGGTGGGAGTCCTCGTAGGTGTTCTCCTGCGTGTCTTCGCTTCTTTCCGCCCCCTTTGCTGTCACCTGGTCCAAACTGCTAAACTGTTTCTTGAATCCTTTCAGCCGCTTGCCTGTTTCCACGCTTCCTCTTGTTTGCCTGTTCTCCGCGTAGCAGCCCGTGTGATCCGTAGGAACTGGAAGTCAGAGCCCCGTTCCTCTGCTCAAGACCCTTTGGGGCTTATTTTTCCCGGAGTTAAAACCTCTCGAAGTGGCTTCTTGAGTCCTCCTTGGTGTGCCCCCCGTCCCCCACTTCCTCTCTGAATACCTCGCCCGTCCCCTTCCTCTTGCTCCGCCTCGTCCACCCACACCAGGCCCCTCGGGGCTCCCAGACCTGCCAGGGACGCCCTAGCGCCTGCTGCCGGAACAAACTGCCACGCACTTCATGGCCTAGAGCAACACGGTTGATGACGCTTCTCTGGGTCAGAAGTGTGGCATGGTTCTTAACCAGGCTAGTCGAGGTGTCTGCACAGTTGCATTTCTTTTTGGAGGCTCTAGGGGAGGATCTGTGTCTTGGGTTTTTCAGCTTCTAGAGGTTACCCCCCGTTTTTGAACTTACGGCCCCTTTCTTTCGTCTTCACCGCCAGCACCCTGCTTCTCCCTGCCCGTTCTCTCGTGGTCGCATTGCCTTCCTCCGCCCTTCTTCCGTAGCTTTCTTGCGCTTTGAAGGATCCTCTTGATTGCCTTGAGTCCGCCTGGGCAATAGAAGATAGTCTTCCATTTTAAGGTCAGCTGATTAGCAGCCTTAATTTCCATCTGCAGCCTTAATTCCTCTTTGTCATCTACTTAACGTATTTTAGGCTCCAAAAATCAGGACGTGGATTCTTCCGGAGCCAGTTAATCTCCCTACTACACATACTTCTGCCTCAGAGCCCTTACTTACTCTCTGTGGCTCTCTCTGACATATTTTTTTGCCTGAAATCCTTTTGTCCCTTCACTCCTTCCCTCCCTCCTCCCTTCCCCCCTTCCTGTGTCTGCTCGGTTTTAATGTCACAGGAACGGCCTTCTCTGACCAACTTAAGTAAAACATCACCCTCTTTACTTTTCTTGTTCTGCCTTATGTTGTGCCTCATACATTTTTGTTTGCTTGTTCATCTCCTCTCTGTCCCCGCTGGAGTTTGATCCCTGCCCCGCCCCCCCACCTCCGCCCCCGGCAAGGGATTTTGCCTCTTTCGTTCATTGCTCTATTCTCAGTGCCTAGAATCGTCTGGTATGTGGCAGGTGTCTGGAAGCATGTATTGACTTCGTGAATGTGTTAATGGAAGGGAGACCTCCACGTGTCCATGGGTCCTGGAGATAGCTATAGGTCGTGTGCAAACCAGAGCGAAGGAAGGATGTTGCAGAACATTGTTTGTTTTCTGATGAATGCCTATCCAGTTTCTTTCTGTTTGTTACTTTCTTGGGTGCCCTTGGCATGAAAGTGTGTTTGGGTATGTGCACTTGACCCGTGTCCCAGGGCAACTGGTAGGCATTGTGCTTGTGGTCATACTGAGTAACATGCTTTGTCTCTGTGCTCTGTGGCTTTCTTGGAACCTTCTGTTGGGGAGCATTTTCTTTTTTTTTATCTTTTTTAATTTTTTTTTAATGTTTGTTTATTTTTGAGAGAGAGACAGAGTATGAGCAGGGGAGGAACAGAGAAAGGGGGAGACACAGAATCCGAAGCAGGCTCCAGATTCTGAGCTGTCAGCACAAAGCCTGACACGGGGCCCAAACTGACAGACAGTGAGATCGTGACCTGAGCAGAAGTCAGAAGCTTAACTGACTGAGCCCCCCAGGCGCCTCAAGGGAGCATTTTCATTTCTGGGAAGAATACTTTTGGAATGACAATTCTTTTTTTTTTTTTTTTTGAGAGCATGTGTGTCCTGGGGAGAGGGGCAGGAGGATGGAGAGAATCTCATGCAGGCGCCACACCCAGTGCTGAGCCTGATGCAGGGCTTGATCTCATGACCATGAGATAATGACCTGAGCTGATATCAAGAGCCAGATGCTTGGGGCGCCTGGGTGGCTCAGTCGGTTAAGCATCTCTTTTTTTGGTTTTGGTTTTGGTTTTGTGTTTAAATTTATTTTTATTTATTTTGAGACAGAGAGCAAGCCAGGGAGGGGCAGAGAGAGGGAGACAGAATCCCAAGAAGGCCCCGCGCTGTCAGCACAGAGCCTGATGCAGGGCTCAAACTCATGAACCATGAGATCGAGACCTGAGCCGAAATCAAGAGTCGGACGCTTAACCGACTGAGCCACCCAGGAGCCCCTGGAATGAGGATTCTGATGTCCTGTTCTCAGATCCCCCAACAGAAGGAAGAAAGATATGTTTCCTCTTTCTTCTTCTATATGTTTCTTCTTCTGTATCAGGCAGTATCAGCCAGGTTGCAAGCTGCCTTCCTTTTGAAGAGTTGCCATCTGCAGCCCATTTGCCTCTTTCAAAGCACCCACCCACGTTACTGCCTCCAGGTTTCCCCTTCCCTGTCCTCGGAGGGGAAGATTTAAGGTGAGAGCGATAGGAGACACATACCCGAATGCTGCCTGCATCTGGTTCAAAAATAGATCATGCTTTTTATTTTCTACAAAGTTAGCCATTAAACAAATGTCAAAGAATAAAGATTTCGTACAATTTTTCCTTGATTTTTTAAATGAAGATTTGGTGCTTTTCAATTAGTAAACATTCATTGTGTTTTCATTAGAACTTTTTTTTTTTTAATTTTAGACCGAGAGAGAGCAAGTAGGGGAGAGGGGCAGAGAGGAGAGAGAGAGAATCTTACATAGGCTCCATGCTTAGCACAGAGCTAGACACGGGGCTCGATCCCGTGACCCTGGGATCATGACCTGAGCCAAAATCAAAAGTCGGACATTCAACCGACTGAGCTACCCAGGTGCCCTTCAACTAGTGAACATTCTGACGTAGAAAGAATCAGGAAATTTCCTGCTTAAAATTGTCAGCATCCTCAGAGAGACTCCCTGTTCCCCTCACACAACTCCTCCTTTTAGGGGTCGGTTTGTTAAATATGACCATAAACGGAATTACTCACCAAAAAGTACATACTCACCTATTAGCGTTTTCCCAAGATTCTAGTAACTTATCTTTCCATTTGAACAATTTAATTAGGGACTGGGTAACTTGTAAAAGCAAAGTTTCTGAGTCTCTCAGCGTGAGCCATAGTAAGAAACACATCTTTCATTGTAACCAGAACATTTTGCATGTTGTAGATTTATATGTGACTTTCACAGGCATTTCGCATAATGACACCTGTCCTGTTGGCAGTGATGCTCTGATAGTTGCTGTCCTGGTTCTTTTTTCTGAGAGCTTATTACAAGCTTTTAAATCTTTCCAGCTTACTAGAGTCTCGAAAGTTTTCGAGTTTGAAAAACTGTTGTGGTGGGTTATGTTATCCACACATCCATACATCCACAGTTCTTCCACATCCTATTATCACAGAGATAGTCCTAAAGCTTCAGAAGGAACCAGCAATAGGCCTTCCTTTCTTTTCACCCCAGAGACGCTTGCCACCTTTTATTGTTTTTGTTAGCATCCTGGTTGAGATACCCCTGTCTCTCGATGTCCCTGTGCAGCTTTTCAGCTTCCCAGCAAAACTGCAATATTCTTTCCCTTTCCTGTATCAAATAACTTACCTGGAAAAGATACTTTCTTTCTAGGATGTGGCTTCAACTCTCACCAGAATAGTTGAACCAGGATTCATTTATTTCATTTAACATGCACTTGTGGAGTACTTTCCACACTCCAGGCAGAGTTCTGGACATTGGTTATAAAGTTGGAAAGTGTAAAATGTGTTCACCGTACAAGGTATAACACGCTTCCCTCCTTGGTGCTGCATTGTGGTGGGAAAGACATATGGTGCCCGACAGATGACCTAGCAAGTCACATGGTGAGAGGGGTGCATGGAACATAAGGAAGGATGGGAATTGCCGGAGGTGAACTGGGGGCGGACAGGACTGATTATTTTACTCTGGGCCGTAAAGTGGCTTGTTGCTGGACTGACTTTGAGCAGAGACCTACAAGTCGTGAGGAATCATCCTTGTGTCTGTCCAGGAAGTGTTCCTGGCAAGATCAGACTCCCGCAGTTGGGCTGGTTTTCGGAGGTTACACCATAACCTCAACTTTTCCTTTTCCCAGGCTCTGTCTCTGTTGTTTTTACTTTTTTTCTAGAGCTCTGAATTACCATCAGGTTTTAGAACCATGTATGTTTTCTGTTCAACTTTATTTCCCTTTTGTCCTTACGAAGGAAACTTGCCCGTAGAAGATAAAGTTCTGCTGTCTGCTTTATGCTATGTTTTAGTCAGTGTGCCATTAGGTATTTGCTCCCAAACCCGCAAGTCATTCTAGATATTCCAGGTCACCTGGACGCTGAAGTAACTTTCCAATAAAGTGACCCAAGGCAGGGCTCTGTAGAGGCTGTTTCCCACACGTCTAGTGGATCGAAACGGGGGCAGCTTTTAATTGACTATTCATACGGGGAGGCGAGTGAATTTCCCTTTTAAACATTTCTTCAGCAGTGTTTTCAAAGACTATCTTTCTAGAGCAGTTTTAGGTTCACAGCAAAATTGAGCGAAAGAGACAGAGATATCCCATATATCCCCTACCCCCACACACTCACCTCTTACATGATCAGTATCCCCACCAGATACAATTGATGAACCTATATGGACACATCATTGTCACTGAGTCTATAGTATACATTAGGGTTTACTCATGGTATCATACATTATATAGACTTGGACAAATGGATAAAGCCACATATCCATCTTTATAGTATTATATAGAGTAGTTACACTGCCCTAAAAAATGCTCTGTCCTCTGCCCCTTCATCCCTCCCCTCTAACCCTTAGCCACCATTGATCTTTTTACTGTCTCCATACTTTTACCTTTTCAATAATGTCATATAGTTGGACTCATACTTTTCAGTTTGGCTTTTTTCACTTAGTAATACGCATTTACATTTCCTCCATATCTTTTCATGGATTAGTAGCTCATTTCTTTTTAGCACCAAATAATATTCCATTGTGTGTATGTACCACAGTGAATTTTTATCTGTCCGCCTACTGAAGGACATCTTGGTTCATTCAAAGTTTGGTCCTTCTGGGGCGCCTGGGTGGCGCAGTCGGTTAAGCGTCCAACTTCAGCCAGGTCACGATCTCGCGGTCCGTGAGTTCGAGCCCCGCGTCAGGCTCTGGGCTGATGGCTCAGAGCCTGGAGCCTGTTTCCGATTCTGTGTCTCCCTCTCTCTCTGCCCCTCCCCCGTTCATGCTCTGTCTCTCTCTGTCCCAAAAATAAAAAAAAAAAAAAAAATCTCCCCTGGATCTATAGTGATCACATCCTTTAAAAAAAAAAAAAAAAAAAAAAAGTTTGGTCCTTGTGAATAAACCTTGTCCAGGTTTTGTCTGTGTATAGATTTCTGTGTGGGCGTACATTTTCAGCTCTCTTTGGTTAATAGCAAACTGTGCAGTAGTGGGAGAGTATGGTAAGGGTATGTTTAGTTTTGTAAGAAACCACCAAACTGTCTTCCAAAGTGTCTATACTATTTTGTATTCCTACCAGCGATGAATGAGTTCCTGGTGCTCCACGTCATGGCCAGCACTGGTGGTGTTGGTGTTCTAGATTTTGGCCATTCTAATACATGTGTGATGGTATCTTGGTGTTTGGATTTGCATAAAATAACATGGGGAGCATCTTGTCATACACTTATCGCCATCTGTAGATCCTCTTCAATGTTTTTTTTTTTTTAATGTTTATTTCTGAGAGACAGACAGACAGACAGAGCATGAGCAGGGGAGGGGCAGAGAGAGAGACACACACAGAATCTGAAGCAGGCTCCAAGCTCTGAGCCATCAGCACAGAGCCTGATGCGGGCCTCGAACCCACGAGCCATGAGATCATGACCTGAGCCAAAGTCAGACGCTTAACCATCGGAGCCACCCAGGCGCCCCAATCCTCTTCGATGTTAAGAAGGTCTTTGGTCCATTTTTTAATCAGGTTCTTTTTCCTTATTGTTGAGTTTTAAGAAAAGTACTTTTTGAAAAGTTTATTGAAAAAATAATCTTCAAATGTTTAGATAATCTTTATGTAAATACAGAGACGTGGGAATATGAATGGGGTAAATGTTTTAGAAAACACGTTTCTGAACTTAAGTTATTAGAGGTGGTCAAAAGTTTGTAATAGTAGCCAACCCATTTAATGTCTGTCAACACAGAAAGATAAGGTTAGGTGAACATGTGCAGAATTTCCAGGAATACTTTGAATATAGAAATATAAATATTTCAAGGTATTTGGTATTAGGACATATAATAAATCCAAAATTTGGTCATGTTACTGCCTTTCTTTAAGTTCTAATTGATTGATATTATCTATATAACTTTTCTAACTACATAATTTATTAACTACATAATTTTCTATTCAATATTCTACACTGACTTTCAAATTCAATAGAAATGGCCATAGAGGCAAACCATAAGAGACTCTTAAATACAGAGAACAAACTGAGGGTTGATGGGGGGAGGGGAAGGGAATATGGGCTTAGGGATTAGGAGCCCACTGGCCCCCCTCCGGTGTTCCCTACACCTGCAAATCAGAGACTGTGATACGTGGTGGAAAAGACCGACTGGACATTCTCTGGGTTCAGTAAAGTCTTACGGTCTCTCCTAAATGCGAAATCTTGAAAATACTGAACAGAGCCTTCAGTTGTCCACATCTCTGCATTCTCTGTCTTTACAGGAGGAAAGATCCAAAATAAAATGAAGACTGTTTTAGAAACAGAACCACACAAAGAGCTTTCCTGCTGGCAGATCTGGCAACAGATTGCAAGTGACTTAACCCAGTGTGAAGGCTCCGTGATAAAGAGTTCTCAGTTCCCCAAACAAGGTGATTCACCTGGACAGGTTGGGGCCGGACTGTCTGAAACTCACACAGGTCAGAAACCTGATCAGTGCAGTGAATTTAAGAAATATTTCAGTGATGTCTCCAACTTTGATCTTCATCAACAAGTACACTCAGGAGTGAAGTCTCACACATGTCGTGAGTGTGGAAAAAGCTTCTGTTACAGTTCAGCACTTCATATTCATCAGAGAGTTCACCTGGGAGAGAAACGCTATAAGTGTGATGAGTGTGGGAAGGAATTCAGTCAGAGCTCATGCCTGCAAACTCATCAGAAAGTCCACACCGTAGAGAAGCCATTCAAATGTGAGCAGTGTGGGAATGGCTTCTGTCGTAGGTCAGCACTTAATGTTCATTATAAATTGCACATGGAAGAGAAACCTTATCGTTGTGACCAATGTGGAAGGGCCTTCATTCATGCTTCCCATCTTCAGGAACATCAGAGAATCCACACCGGGGAGAAACCCTTCAAATGTGATAAATGTGGTAAGAATTTTCGTCGTAGATCATCACTTAATAGTCATTGTATGGTCCACACGGGAGAAAAACTGTACAAATGTGAGGAGTGCGGGAAGTGTTTCTTTTGTAGCACAAATCTTCACATCCATCAGAAGGGCCACACGCGAGAGAAACCTTATAAATGTGAGGAGTGTGGGAAGGGCTTCATTCAGCCTTCTCATTTTCGGGCCCATCAGAGAATCCATACTGGTGAGAAACCATATGTATGCAAAGTGTGTGGTAAAGGCTTCACTATGAGTTCAAATCTTCAGGCACATCAGAGAGTCCACACAGGAGAGAAACCATACAAATGCAACGAGTGTGGAAAGAACTTCGGGACGAAAACCCGTTACCAGGTTCATCTGGTGGTACACACGGGAGAGAGACCCTATAAATGTGAAGTATGTGGGAAGGACTTCAGTCAGAGAGCATATCTTCAGTCCCATCTGAAGACGCACAGCGTGGAGAAACCTTACAAGTGTGAGGAATGCGGGCAGGGCTTCAATCAGAGTTCCCGACTTCAGATTCACCAGCTGATCCACACCGGAGAGAAGCCACACAAATGTGAAGAGTGTGGGAAGGGATTCAATCGTAGAGCAGATCTCAAAATTCACTGCAGAATCCACACAGGAGAGAAACCGTTTAATTGTGAGGAGTGTGGGAAGGTATTCAGGCAGGCCGCAAATCTTCTGGCGCACCAGAGAATCCACAGCGGAGAGAAACCTTTCAAGTGTGCAGAGTGCGGGAAGAGCTTTGGTCGCAGTTCACACCTGCAAGCCCATCAAAAAGTGCACACCGGAGAAAAGCCATACAAGTGTGAGGAGTGTGGGAAGGGCTTCAAGTGGAGCTTGAATCTGGACATGCATCAGAGGGTCCACACAGGAGAGAAACCCTACAAGTGTGGGGAGTGTGGTAAGCACTTCAGTCAGGCGTCAAGTCTTAAGGTTCATCAGAGCGTCCACAGTGAGGAGAAACCGTACAAATGTGATGTGTGCGGCAAGGTCTTCCGCCACTCTTCACAGCTACAGTCTCATCAGAGGGTTCACACAGGGGAGACCCCTTACAAGTGTGAGACCTGTGGCCAGAGCTTCCGTTGGCGATCCAAACTTTCACATCATCGCAAAACTCATGGTGGCAGTACGGTTTATGAAGGTAACAAGAGTGGTAAGAACATGAAGGAATTGTGTGTGGAAAGAAGTTCTCCAAAATGACGTTCTGTGAAACCCTGCATTCTTACCATCATCGAGTCTCATAAGAGAGAAAATACTTGTTTGGTTTAGTTGGTATTGAAGCAATAATTGAACCTATCTCGGTTTTCACCAGATCACACAGTGGAGAACCCTTAAGTGGTGTGATACGTCTTTGTTCAGAAGCACTTAGATAGTACTTAGGAATAGAGTTTGGTCTGGCCTTTAACACAAGTATAATGGTGTGCATGCCAGAGTTCATATGCACTAGAATGTAAGCTGCATGAGGACAGGGACTTTGCTGCTAAATATACATAGCCCTCAAAGCTGGAGGCATCATAATTCTGGACTTCAAGTTATATTACAAAACTGTAACAAACAAAATAGTATTCTACTGGCACAAAAATAGACACATAGGTCACTACAACAGAATAGAAAACCCAGAAATGAACCCACAAATACATGGTCGGTTAATCTACAACAAAGCAGGAAAGAATATCCAATGGGAAAAATAGCGTTGGGAAGACTGGACAGCAACATGCAAGAGAGTGAAATTGGACTGCATTGTTACCCCATACACAAAAATAAATCCAAAATAGATTAAAGACCTAAGTGTGAGACCTGAAACCATAAAAGTCCTTGAAGAAAGCATAGGCAGTAATTTCTCTGATATCAGCTGTAGCGACTTTTTTTTCTAGATAGATCTCCTGAGGTAAGAGAAACAAAAGCAAAAATAAACTATTGGAACTACATCAAAAGAAAAAGGTGCACGGCAAAGGAAACCACAAAACTAAAAGGCAGCCTACTGAATAGGATATTTGCAAATGATGCATTCGATGAGGAGTTACTGTCCAAAATATATGAAGAAATTGTAAACCTCAACACCCCCTCCCCCAAAAATCCAATTACAAAATGGGCAGAAGACCTGATTAGACATTTCTCCAAAAAGACATCTAGATGGCCAGCAGACACATGAAAAGATGCTCAACGTCTCTTCTCAGAGAAATGCAAATCAAAATTACAGTGAGCTATCACCTCACACCTGTCAGCATGGCTAAACTCAAGAACAAAAACAACAGGTGTTGGCGAGGATGTGGAGAAAGGGGAACCCTCCTGCACTGTTGACAAGAATGCAAACTGGTGCAGCCACTGTTAAAAACAGTATGGAGGTACCTCAGAAAATTAAAAATAGAACTGCCCTATGGTCCAACAATTGCACTATTAGGAATTTACCCAAAGAATACGAAAACACTAATTTAAAGGGATACATGCACCCCAATGTTTATAGCAGCATTGTTTACAATAGCCAAAATACGGAAAGAACCCAAGTATTCATAAGTTGATAACTGGGTAAGGAAGATGTGGTATGTGTATATATATACGACGGAATATTACTCAGCCATAGAAAAGAATGAAATCTTCACATTGGCAATGATGTAGATGGATCTAAAGGGTATATTGCTAAGTGAAATAAGTCAAAGACAAATATGTAATTACACTCCTATGCGGAATTGAAGAAACAAGAAACCAGCAAAGGGCAAAGGAGAGGCAAACCAAGAAACACTCTTAACTATAGAGAACAAACTGATGGTTATCAGAAGGGAGGTGGGTGGGGGGATGGTTTAAATAGGTGATGGTGATCAAGGAGTGCACTTGTGATGAGCATCAAGTGATATGTGGAATTTCTGAAGCACTATATTGTACACCTGAAACTAATACACTGTATGTTAACTAACTGGAATTTAAATAAAAACTTTACAAAAAAAAAAAAGTCTGCACAGCCTTAATATTGACTAGCCCTTGTAGGTGTGCTCTCTATCTGTATGTTAAATAAACAACATATGAAAATTGTATCCAGAGGAGGAAACCTGCAAAGTAAATTTCAGGGAAATGAACATTTGTTGAACTGTAGAAAACCACTGGATATTACAATTCACAACGTTAATGTTACTCCTCTACTATAAATGGCTCCTCTCCTCCCACAGCCTCTGTTCTCAAGTTGGGTTCTTATCTGGGGCCCTGTGTACTTTTCTAAGCATTGTATACAGTTATGTTGAACTGTCTTTTGTCATTTTTCTGACACTACAGACTGAGAAAGTTTTGTTTGCAAGGACTTAACTGCATTTCACACAGCTGCTTTTATCTATCAATGTTAAGGCAAGAATTTACTGTAACACTTTGAAAATGTCACAGTTAATTACCAACAACAATTTTCTTAACTGACCTTGAGTTTATCGTTGATTTATAACTCTGCATCTCCATCCAACTCAAAATGTTGCCTTCTAATTACTGTAGCAATTTTTTTTTATCAAAACTTTCATGTGGGGTCTATGCCCTCTTTCTCCCCCATGCTCATGAAAGGAATACCCCCCCCCCCACACACACACACATTTGTGGGAATTTGATAATTTGATCAATTTTTTTTTTAATTTTTTTTTAATGTTTAGTTTTGAGACAGAGAGAGACACAGCATGAGCAGGGAAGGGGCAGAGAGAGAGGGAGACACAGAATGTGAAGCAGGCTCCAGGCTCTGAGCTGTCAGCACAGAGCCCGACGCGGGGCTCGAACTCACGAACTGTGAGATCATGACCTGAGCCGAAGTCGGACGCTTAACCAACTGAGCCACCCAGGCACCCCTGATCAAATGTATTTTTGAGGGGAAATTGATACATGCTTTTCCCTACTGGCAGCACTAAAGCATGGTTCTTGGAAAGGAGTATGTCAGAATATAGGTTGTACATCTCTGATTTGGAAATCCTATAATCAGAAGTTAACATTATGAGATTAAAATACCAAGAAGATGAGCACCACATTGATGATATCACTGATTTTTTAATAGGAATAAGCGCACGTCTGTAGGAACTTGAATTTTGAATATTCATATATTAACTTGAAGCCATTAAGATTATGGCAGTTATCTGTGACAAGAGGAGAAAATATACGGGCTTTGGGAAATCATAGATTGTAGCCTTCATAGCATAATCACACATGAATCTTTGTGAGTGTGTTTGTGGGAATGTATGTATCTACATACAGAGATAATGTGTAAAGGGATCCTTTTTCATAGTGGTTTTCCTTGGCAAGGAACATTTTATAGCATTTTCGCATTTTTCATCCCCCCCCCCGTATTCTTCCATTTAAGTTATGCTTCAGTTTTTCATGGAATAGTACCAAAGCAGTAAATTACAATGGAATTTAGGAAAGTACCAAGTAATTATCCCTTGCAGTTAAGCTGCTCTGAATGTTCTGTATTGTCATCTGGCATATAAGATCAAAATTAAGGTATGGTCTCTGGAAGCCAATTGCAAAACCAAAAAATTCTCTGGTGGTTTTGCATATACAAAGAATTGGATGAATTTTAACAATTGTAGTTAACGCATGCTGTGCTTTAAGTATAAATTCATAACCGGGAGAAGGCAAATCCTGGAGCTACAAACAACATTGGTATAAATGCATTGTGGAGGCATTAAAAAATAAAACATTTCCTTTTGAAAAGGTATGCATGAAAGAAGAACATAACAGCAATGTGGACCCTCTGGATGTGGAACCGGTAAAGATGAAGACCAGGTTTGGATGCTGTTACATAGACATGATAGTGATTATTCATTATAGTTGATTAAAGGGGCTTTCCTCAGCAAACTCTATTTACTGGAGACAGATTCCCACAATTGATTTTGTGGACCACACCCTCATTGGATGTTAGGTACTTAATTAGGTCCGTGCTGTTTCAGTTTCGTGTGTTGGGGGTTCCTAAAGCTGTTCATGTTCTTTCATTCCCTAGGAGTACCCAACAACTGACCTGTTAACTGAAAGGATACAAAATAAAATGAGCAAAAGGAGAAGGTACATAGGATGAAGTCCGGAGGAGGAAATTGGGTGCAAGCTTCCAAAAGTTCTCTCCCTGTGGAATCACAGTGTACCGAATTCCTTTGGCACTGAATTGTGGTAACACGTGTGAAGTGTCACCATCAGAGACTCTATGCCCTAGGGTTTTTTTCGAGGCTGGTTACTTAGGCATTCTCTGCCTGGCATGTACCAAAATTAGAGATTCTCAGAAGGAAAAGAGATATTCAGGATAAATCACTTTGCACAAAGAGCTTAGGCACTGTGAACTACTTAGGGAACAGTAGGAATCCTCCTGACCAATCCAACTACCCAGATATTTGTCAAGAGCCAGCCTTGCACACCGGCCTTTCTAAGGGTCTCAGTCTCAGCTCTATTTTAAACTTTTCTGTACACATGACATCAGAAGCCCAGTGCCTTCATTTTGGTTTCGTTTCTTTGTTTTTGTTTTTTTGTATTTTGTTTACCATTTTTTGCTGTCATACCATAATGTGTCGTCAGGGAATTTGTGACAGAAAACTCAGTAGATGAAAAAAAAAAAAAACGATTTGCCCTCACAACTTCTAAGACTGCAGGTACGGCTTACTGGTTGAAAGTTACTGAAAAACAGGATGGGTGCTACAGAGCCCAAAATATCTCCACAAAGTACAGTATTATTATAAAAAGAAATATAGGGGCACTTGGGTGGCTCAGTTGGTTAAGCTTCCGACTTTGGCTCAGGTCATGATCTCACAGTTTGTGAGTTCGAGCCCCACGTCGGGCTCTGTGCTGACAGCTCAGAGCCTGGAGCCTGCTTCGGATTCCGTGTCTCCCTCTCTCTGCCTCTTCCCCTGCTCACACTCTGTGTCTCTCTCACAAATAAATACACATTTAAAAAAAATGTTTTAAAGGAAATGTAGGTATATCATGGAGAAATCTGGGTGAACATTCCCTTAGCCAAGATGTTCATATTATTGATAATAGAACAAACCTACATTTTAGGTCTGATACGTACCAAGAAGGACATGATGTTGCTTCACTGTTATTACTGCCAATACAATATTTTTGTATTTTTGTATCCTGCATTCTGAGGGAATAGCAGATAAACCCAAATTGATAGTTTCTTCACAATTGCCTGACTGCAGGAGTATAATTGGCCAAAGGGCCCAGCTGCTGTGCTCTAAAATGCACCACCACACTACATTTACATGGAGGCCAATCTTCCCATGATTGCTCCCCGTCAACACAATAGGGGTCCTAAAACGGATCCATTCTTGGAGGCTGGGACTCCTCTGTCCAAAGCCTTTTCTTCAGGGACCCCCTCCCCCTGAAAGCTTTCAAGAACTTAGATATAAGGCAGTCTAGGATGATCACCAAATCTTCCAAAACTCCTTCACTCAGGGTCACGTTTGTACCATGATCTGATGATTCTGATGATTCCCTCCATGAGCTCCCAGCCATTTTCTCTCAGATGTTTCCCCCTAATAAAATATCTGTTCTTTAAAAGTCTTGCTTAACATCTTGGCATCCACTCCTTGGAGAACCAGGACAAACCCAACATCTTAGAAACACACCTCTCGGGCTCATTCCCGTTATTTCCTTTTCCCGGTGGTAGCCACTAACTCAATGGCACAGATTCATTTAGTCTGTTCTGTATTTTATATAAGTGGAAGTATACAGTATACACAAAATACATACACGCTGGCTTCGTTCACTCAACATCATGTTATGACGTTCACCAACATTGTTGGGAGCAGAGGACTTTGTTTTACTTTAATTGGTGGAGATCATTGTAGTGTGTAAACATACCATAATCTATTCATTCTATTGTTGATGGGCATCGGGTAATTTCTAATTTTTGGATATCACATTTAGTACTGACATGAACAGTCTAAAATGTGTCTTGTGTTTAATATATGATACATTTACTTGAGGAATATTTATATGGATAGAACCAAAACATTAGAGGTAAATGTTCAACTTTAGTAGATACTTAGAATATTCCAAAGTAGTGACACCAGTGTAGTCATACTTTCTCAATAGTGATATGCAAGTGTTGGTATCTTTACTCAGTATTTTTGTTGTGTGTTTTTTTTTTTTTTTAATTTTAGCCTTTCTAATCAGAATGTGCTGGTATCTCATAACAACATAATTTGTATTTCCCTTATGACATGGAGTTTAGTACCTTTTCATGATTACTGGCTCACTTGACATCCTCTTTTCTGAATTTACTTAAGTCTTTTTTCCATATTTTGTGTTGGGATGCCTATCTTATTGATCTGAAGACTTAGATTTTACATAAGAGTCCTTTGTTCCACACATTTTGAAAATCTCTCTTTTTGCCTTTTCATTCTTTTAGTGTGTTTTGATTAGCAGTGTTTCTTAACTTTAAAATAGTACAAGGGAATGCAAGCTGGTGCAGCCGCTCTGGAAAACAGTATGGAGGTTCCTCAAAAAACTAAAAATAGGACTACCCTATGACCCAGCAATTGCATTTATCCAAAGGATACAGGTGTGCTGTTTCAAAGGGACACATGCACCTCCATGTTTATAGCAGCACTATAAACAATGGCCAAAGTATGAAAAGAGCCCAAATGTCCATCGATGGATGAATGGATAAAGAAGATGTGGTCTATATATACAGTGGAGTATTACTCGGCAATCAAAAAGAATGAGATCTTGCCATTTGCAACTACGTAGATGGAACTGGAGGGTTATTATGCCAGGTGAAATTAGAGAAAGACAAAAATCATATGACTTCACTCAAATGAGGACGTTAAGAAACAAAACAGATGAACATAAAGGAAGGGACACAAAAATAATATACAAACAGGGAGGGGGACAAAACAGAAGAGACTCGTGGAGAACAAACAGGGTTATGGGAGGGGTTCTGGGAGGGGGGATGGGCTAAATGGGTAAGAGGCACTAAGGAATCTACTCCTGAAATCATTGTTGCACTATATGCTAACTAATTTGGATGTAAATTAAAAAAATAAAACAAGTTTAAAAAATATAAAAATATATATAAAATAGTACAATTTTTCTTTTTTTTTATTTTTATTATTATTTTTTTCAACGTTTATTTATTTTTGGGACAGAGAGAGACAGAGCATGAACGGAGGAGGGGCAGAGAGAGAGGGAGACACAGAATCGGAAACAGGCTCCAGGCTCTGAGCAGTCAGCACAGAGCCCGACGCGGGGCTCGAACTCACGGACCGCGAGATCGTGACCTGGCTGAAGTCGGACGCTTAACCGACTGCGCCACCCAGGCGCCCCAAATAGTACAATTTTTCAATTTTTTATTTCAATATTTGATTTTTGTTTTTGTTTTTTTGGTTAAGAAATTCTTCCTACTTAAAAAGAGGGAGGGAGAGGGGCGCCTGGGTGGCACAGTCGGTTAAGCGTCCGACTTCAGCCAGGTCACGATCTCGCGGTCCGTGAGTTCGAGCCCCGCGTCAGGCTCTGGGCTGATGGCTCAGAGCCTGGAGCCTGTTTCCGATTCTGTGTCTCCCTCTCTCTCTGCCCCTCCCCCGTTCATGCTCTGTCTCTCTCTGTCCCAAAAAAATAAAAAACGTTGAAAAAAAATTAAAAAAAAAAGAGGGAGGGAGAAATTCTTTCTAGTCCGAGTAAGAAAGAAGTTCCATTTCTTTCCTTTTTAAAAAAAAAACTTATTTTATCTTTTTAAATTTATTTTTGAGAGCAAGAGAGAGCATGAGCAGGGGAGGGGCAAGGAGTGAGGGAGACACAGAATCTGAAACAAGCTCTGAGCTGTCCGCACAGAGCCTGACGCGGGGCTCAAACTCACAGACCGTGAGATCATGAACTGAGCTGAAGTCAGACACTTTACCAACTGAGCCACCCAGGCGCCCCTGTTTCTTTCCTAAATTATCATTGTTTGCTCTTCAAATTTAAATCTGCAGACCTTCTGGAATTTGTATTTTTATATTCTATGAGACAGTAATCAGCATTTTTTCCCTGTAGAGATGTCCAACTGACTGAGAACTGTATATTAGTGAGACCTCTTTACCCTCTCTGTTGTAGTGTTTTCTTTATACACATCAAGGTATAATGTCTGTTTCAATATAGATTTTGATGTCTATTCACTCATTCGTCTATTCTTGAGCAAACTCCAGACTTATATTGTAGATTTTTAAGAAGATTTAGTGTATACTAATATGAATAAGTCCTCTGTTTTATTCTTATTTAGACTCTTCTTAGCTCTCTTCTAATGTTTCTAATCATCTTATCATTTTCTAGGGGAAAATGCTGATATTGTTACTGGAGTTTGGTTGATACTATAGATCATTTTGATGAGTATTGAGATCTTTGTAATACTGAGTCTTGAAGCCATGAATATCATTATTTATTTTTTAAGAGTTTTTCTTAGAGAACATAAAAGTGAATCCCCATATAATAAGATGCACATACATAGACTCCAAAACATTTAAAGGACCTACATATGAAAGACAGGTCTAGAAATTTATTTTAAGCAGGAAGAAATAGATACTTTTGCCTTAGGAGTTTCAAAGGACAGAGATTAAGAAGAAATTTAGTAGTTGTCTTACAATTAATGATTTCTATTCAATGAGGGACACAATAGACAAAATTTAAAAACACATGCCCACTTAGGAAAGAATATTTGTAATTTCTAAAACTGACAATGTATCAATAATCAGAATGTGCAATGAAAATGAGGAAAGAAAAAGGTAGCATCCACAAGAGAAAAGGGGCCAAGGGTATAAGTAGGCATTTACAAATGAGGCTCCTGAGCATTTGAAAAAATTATCACACTTATTAGAAACTAGAGAAATTTAATTAAAACTGTGTGATACTGGGGCGCCTGGGTGGCTCAGTCGGTTAAGCAGCCGACTTCGGCCCAGGTCATGATCTCGCAGTCCGTGAGTTTGAGCCCCGCGTCGGGCTCTGTGCTGACAGCTCAGAGCCTGGAGCCTGTTTTCAGATTCTGTGTCTCCCTCTCTCTGACCCTCCCCCATTCATGCTTTGTCTCTCTCTGTCTCAAAAATAAATAAACGCTAAAAAAATTTTTTTTAAATAAAACTGTGTGATACTACTATACATTTAATAGTATCATAGTTATACTGCCGGTAGTAACAACTGGCAAAAGTTAGGGTGACAAGTCTTCCAAATGGAGGTGAAGAGATAGTTACATAAAAAGACAGCTCTTGTTAACGTGGACTGGTGTAATGATTCAATCTGGCTGATAGTAAATTTAAGTATACATGCATGCTATGAAGTAATTTCCCTCTTGGATATGTCTTCCCAAGAAATTCTCACATAGGTCTGTAAGTGAACATGTGTGTTCATTTCATTGTTTCTGGCAGTAGGAATAGGAAGAGTAGATAGATGAAATGTTGGGAAAAAAGGTAGAGGCAAACCAAGAAACAGACTCTTAACTATACAGAACAAACTGATGGTTGCCAGAGGGGAGGTGTGTGTGGGATGGGTTAAATAGGTGATGGGAGGGGCACCTGCCTGGTTCAGTCAGTAGAGCAATACAACTCTTGATCTCAGGGTTGTTGAGTTCACTCCCCATGTTGGGTGTGAAGCCTACTTAAAAAAATAAATAAAATCTTAAATGAATAGAATAGAATAGAATAGAATAGAATAGAATAGAATAGAATAGAATAGAATTAAGGAGTGCACTTACTGTGATGAGTACCAGGTATTGTATGTAAGTGCTGAATCACTAAATTATACACCCGAAACTAATATTACACTGTATGTTAACTAACTCGGATTTAAATACAAACTTTAAAAAAATGTGGGTGCAGAAAATGGAGTTCTATAAACTAGATAAGATGGGTGGATAAATCTTAAAAACATACACCTGAGTGGATAATATAAACACCAGGATAAATTTTATGACACAGTATCACTTATATAAAGTAAAAACACATGTGCACAAACTGCATCATACTACATTCAAGATTTCAATTGACTTGTCCATTGGGAAGAATTTCTGTGTCTGCTCTGTGTGCCATGTTGCATTAAGCCAGGCACAGTTCTTAGAGGATGATTTCCCAGAATTTGGAACACAAAAACATTAAAAAAAGACACAAGAATACTGTAATTATTATTCCACTGACTTCTGCGTTTCAATGTTGTTGAAGCAATGAACCAAATCCAAAATACTGCAAGTGTAGGGAAAATAATGTGATTTTCCATGAATTCAGTCACATACTTAAAAAAAAAAAGGAAGAGTGCATGACTATAGAACTATTTAATAGTGATAACCAATACATTCAAATGTATGGATCGTTTTTTTTAATATCTGGATTCAAAAAAATTTAGTTTAGGCATATTTCACACAATAGTAAAATTTTTTTTAACCCGGGCTTGAATATAAATTGTTATTAAACAAAGATTTTTCCTTTTCCTTTTTTCTTTTAAGTTTATTTATTTAAGTAATCTCTACACTCAACCTTGGGCTTAAACTCATGATCCTGATATCAAGACTTGCACGCTCTTCTGACTGAGCCAGCCAGGTGCCCCCTCATTTTATTTTTCTTAAACATAATTGCACAATATCTTTAGGCTTTAAAAATGTTCTTATCAGGGGTACTTGTTGGTTCAGGCAGTGAAGCATGTGACCCTTGATCTCCTGGTGGTGAGTTCAAGCCCCACATGGGGGGTGGAGCCTACTTAAAAAACATGTTCTTACCAGTAAGAGATGGATACTAATATATTTATATGTGAGAGTACCTCTCTGGAATTTGCTTTAAAATAGTCAACGCAAAAATAAAAATTGAGAATGTGTTAGAGGAAATAAGTGATCCTGGCCAGTTCAAGAAGGAATGAAAAATAAAGAGAAGGTATACAAATTGGAAAGGAAGAAATAAAATGGTTGTTACTTACAATTAACATGATTTTTTAAGTTTACTTATTTTGAGAAAGAGAGAGTGAGCAAGCAGGAGAGGGGGCAGAGAGAGAGGGAGAGAGATAGAATCCCAAGCAGGCTCCATGCTCTCAGTGCAGAGCCCAACTCGGTCCTCAATCTCAGGAACCTTGAGATTATGACCTGATCGAAGACCAAGAGTCAGTCCCTTAACTGGCTGAGCCACCCAGGCACCCCACTTAAATTAACATGATTAAGTGTATAGAAAGTCCAGATGAATGTGGTGTTAACACTGAAATTTATAGATGAGTTTGGCAAGTGAAATTTCTGTCATTTCATCAAGTATTACATATATATATATATATATATATATATATATATATATATATATATATATTTTTGTTGTTGTTGTTGTTACAGAGAGAAAGTAGTACACGCAGGGGAGAAGGGCAGAGGAAGAGAGAGAGAATCTTAAGCAGGTTTCACACTCAGCTCAGAGCTGATGCCAGGCCTGATTCCATGACCCTGGGATCATGACCTGAGCCAAAATCAAGAGTTGGACGCTCAACTGACTGAGCGTCTACACCTCTACAAATATATTTTTATAAAGTTGTTCACAATATCATCATGGTATCTCATGATGTTCTCTTTAATTTCTGATACTTACTATTTTTCATATATGTCTTTTTTAAAAATCATTCTCACCATACTTTTATCAATTTCATTGCTTTCCCCACAGGGTGATCTTTTGACCTTCTGTGGAAGGCAGGATCCACTTAATTTTGTTGGTAGTTCACTAATCTGCTCTTTTTTCCTTCTATCTGCTTTCTTTGGTTTTGTTATTCGTTAATTACATTTCTGAGATTAGTTTTTCTCCGGAGGGATTTTCAGCTTCTCCTCTATTTTAATACATGCATTTAAGGCTCAACATTTTCCCCCTATGTGTGTACCTGTTAAAATCTCCAGTTCCAACTGAGTTTGAATCTTTCTCTGTCATAGTTCAATTTTCGCTTTATAAAATACAAACTGAAGTTATTACTTTCTGGTACCTTGAAACTTTTATCATTACGAAAAGTGGCCCTATGCCAAGTAATGTTTTTCCACCTTAAAGTTCATTTGGCCTAATACTGATATGACAAATTTTATAATGATAGGAATAATTTGAGGTTTAGGATGATGACCGACATCTTCCCGTACAAAGGATTTCCACTCGCTTCTGCAAGGGTCAGAAGATGCCAACAATTCACTTTCATGCAGTTTCAAGGACTGAGCTGATTTAACGTTTGCCAATGAAGGCCCAGTTTCCTTTTGCTCCTATTCCTATGGTGGAGCTCTTTGGGATTTACTAAGAAGCATCTGTGGTAAAAAAAAAAAAAAAAAAAGAAAGAAAAAAAAAAGGATTTACGTGCTTTAGTCCCTTGAGCATATCGAAAATGCTACTTAGCTTCTCGGCTTTTCGTGAACAGAATCTACACTCTTCTAAGTGCTGAGATGACGTGCTAAAATGGCAAGGCAACTAACTGCAGGAGACCCTCTCAGGCATCCCTGGAAGTGAAATAGAAGAGTCGAGCACTTCCGCATCAGGGGCGTGGCTTTGTCTGTTTTCCGCTCCGACCTTAGGCGAAGGGTAGTCTGGAGAGCCTTATTATCACCGTAGCCGCAACGCGACGCAGGTTGGCCCCTGCGGTCCAGACCTCCGTATAGTCTCGCACTCCGCAGCGACTGTAAGCCCCGGCTGTAAACGTTTTTCCCTGCGGCATTCTGGGAAGTGTAGTCCAGGAACTCCGAGTAGTCGCAGGTACTTCCATTCAACACGGTGGTGCTGGTGAATTCTGGGAAGTGTAGTCCAGGAGCTCCGGTGACCGCAGGCACTTCCGCCCCAGGAGGACGCCGTAGCAGCCATCTTTTCTCTGATTGTAGGGTTTGAGGTCCGCTGTTCACGACTCGTTCAAACTTCCCCGGAACGCACCCGGGGCCAGCAGCCACCAGCCTTTCATTGGGAGAGAAAGAGGAGCAGCGGCTAAAAACGGAGGTTAGATGGCCGAGGGGGGGTGATTTGCGTTCTCCTGGGCGGAGCTTCTTCGCGTTGGGGAAGTGCCCGGGATGGGGCGGGTTCTGGTTGTGCTTCTCCGGGTTAGAGGGTGTCCCGGGCTCTCTGCACCTGTGTTCTGGCTCCCCACCTACGACCTACCCCTCTTCATGCGGTATCGCATTGGGTGAGTTACTTAATCCCTCTATGCCTTGGTTTGCTGTTTTATAAAAGGGGAGTAAAAGTAATACCTTCCTAATACAGTGCCGTGGGGAGAAAACCAAGATAGTACATGCAAAAGATTTAAAAGTACCTGGCGGGAGGGTTGTGGTTATTAATACTACTGTAATTATCCGAGAAGCGCCCGTTTCTCAGACTCTGCGAGCCCAGGATGCTGAATTGTCCTGGACTCCTGACCTTTTTTTGGAAGGAGAGGGTTGCTTCTAGTTGATACCGGGGAATGTGATTTATTGGGAATGGAAAGAATACTGGTATTTCACAACCTCCTTTCCTTCCCCAGCCCTGACTTCTCAAAAAGCACTGCAGGGAGGAGGCAACAGAGCCCCACGTGAGTAGGACTTGCCATTCTTCTACCAAGATAGTCACGTAAACTGGAGAAAGTGGGACACGCACTTGGGCATGATTACAACTGAGCCTTCGTTGCAGAGTTCCATTCTAAAAGCTTTACACAGATGAACACATTCCCCCCCTCACACAATGGCTCTTTGAAGTACTGCTGTTTTTCCTACTTAAAAAAGATTTTTTTTAAATATTTTTAATTTACTTTTGAGAGAGAGCAGGAGCAGGAAGAGGGGCAGAGAGAGAGGGAGACACAGAATCCGAAGCAGGCTCTATCTAGGCTCTGAGCTGTCAGCACAGGGCCTGACCCACGAACCTTGGGTATCATGACCTGAACTAAAGTCAAATGCTTCACGGACCTACGTGCCCCCATGTTTTTCCTACTTTAAAGATGAGGAGAGACTGAGGTGGAGAATATAGCCCATTTGTCTATGGGCATCCAGGTAGTAGGAGGCAGAGCGGGACATTCTGAAGCCATCACCTGAGTTCATGAATCTCTTCGATATATTCTCCTTGAGCATAAGGGACTGGCTAGAATCATTGTGAAAACATTTTGGGACTTGACTGCAGGGACCTTGAGAGCAAGGTTTAGGGTATTCTAAGAATTTCTTATATTTTTTTAAACCGTTTTTTAAGTGTATTTATTTTGAGAGTGCGTGCGCGCAGGTGGGGGAGGGGGAGAGGGAGAGAATCCCAAGCAGGCTCCCTGCTATCAGCGCCGAGCCCTGCTTAGGGCTTGATCCCACAAACCATGAGATCATGACCTGAGCTGAAACCTAGAATCTGATGCTTAACCTACTGAGGCACCTCGGTGTCCAAAATCTCTAAAGTAGATTTTTGGTCTGTGTCATTTGTTTTAAATAATATACATATTTTTTAATTTTTAAAAGTTTATGTATCTGAGAGAGAGCAAGCACGAGTGGGGGAGGGGCAGAGAGAGAGAGAGAGAGAGAGAGAGAGAGAAAATCCCAAGCAGGCTCTGCACCATCAGCACAGAGCTTGATGTGGGGCTCGAACTCAAACTGTGAGATCATGACCTGAGCCAAAGTCAAACACTTAACCAACTGAGCCACCCATTCGCCCCTAAATAATATTTATATCATAGAAGTAACCTAATCATTATGGAAAATACAGAAATGCATGTAAATACAAATGTTAACTACCCATAACCTTGGAATGTAACAGTAACAACAACAACATTTTAGCCTGTCTGGTTGCTCTGTGTATATTTGTGTTTAGTGGAGGTTGCTTTCTTTGGGCCAGATGGGATACTGCAGTGTTCCTGAAACTGTGGCCCACAGAGCAGTGGCCTTGGCATCACTTGGGTAGAAATGCTCATCCTTGAGCCCCTTCCGAGACCTTTTATTTAAACTTTCTGCCCATGGGACCCAGGAATCTGCATTCCAGCAAGATTCTGGGGAGATTCCTATGCACGTGAAAAGTCCAGAAGCTCAGGAAAAGGCTCTTGTCTGGAAGCTGAGACCTGGAAAATGGACCTTGCTGGAGGTCACAGATAAAACTGAGCTGGGTACACCATAGCCCAGCTCAGTCCAGTGGTTTCTCCCCCCCCACCCCCCGCCGACTCGTTCTTGTCAGCTGTCATGTCTGCTTGCAGTGTATTGACTTGAGCAGAAGGCAGCTGGCAAGTGTAGAGTCAAACTGGAGGGAATTGGAGGATGTGTGTACTTTGGGGAGTGAATTTGTTGCCATCTTTTGTAATAGAGAAATTCTTCCGGAAGTTTGAAGATCAGCTAGTAGTTACTGTTAACATAAGATATTTTTGCTATAGTCACCTTTATCAGAACTACTGCTATCATTAGTATTCTTTTTTTTTTTTTTAATGTTTGTTTTTGAGAAACAGAACGTGAGTGGGGGAGGGGCAGAGAGAGAGGGAGACACAGAATCCGAAGCAGGCTCCAGGCTCTGAGGTGTCAGCACAGAGCCCGACGCGGGGCTCGAACTCACAAACTGTGAGATCATGACCTGAGCCGAAGTCAGATGCTTAACCGACTGAGTCACCCAGGAGCCCCATTACTGTTCTTATAGCTATGACTATTTCCTATTTTCTTTCACTTTTTTTAAATATATTTTTTAAATGTTTATTTATTTTTGAGAGAGAGAGAGAGAGCCGGGGAAGGGCAGAGAGAGAGAGAGAGAGAGAGAGAGAGAGAGAGAGAGAGGGGGAATCCCAAGCAGGGTTCACACTGCCAGTGCAGACAGAGCCCGATGTGGGGCTTGAACTCAGGGACCGCAAGATCACGACCTGAGCTGAAATCAAGAGTTGGACACTTAACCAACTACGCCACCCAGGCACCCCTCACTTTTTCTTTTTATGTACCTTCAAACTTCTAGAAAAGTTGCAAAAATAGCATAACGAAGTCTCATATCTTCATCAGATTCATCAGTTACTAACTTATATTTTGTCTATTTGCTCTGTCAGTGAGTGTCAGCCCCAAACCACCAGGGACGTCTCTGTAATCAAAGCATTAGCTTGGTTTCAGCTTGTGGGAAGCAAGGAATCCCACACACCCAGGGTGTCTTGGTAAGAGGCTATTAAGTGGGGCTGCTTACAGGGTTTTTGCCTTGTGTTAACTGAGTTGGGGAGTTTTAAGCAGTGAGAGTTTGATCTCGTTTGGATGCTGTCAGGAAGCAGAAGCAATTTGATGACTGAATGTTGTAATAATTTTTGTCTAGTAGATGGGAGAAACAAAATGAGACTGCAGTTGTCACTATTAATAAACTAGTCACTCATGTTAGCTGGGGGTGGGCTACAACAAAGAATGTCTTTGTGTCTGTGTTACAAAGTGTCTCATCCTTTTTAAAAAAAAAATTTTTTTTAATGTTTATTTATTTTTGAGAGTGAGAGAGAGAGAGCACGAGCAGGGGAGGGGCAGAGGAATCAAAGGATCTGAAGCAGGCTCCAGGCTCCGAGCTGTCAGCACAGAGCCCAACGCAGGGTTTGAACTCCTGGACCGTGAGATCATGACCTGAGCCAAAGTTGGACGCTTAACTGGCTGAGCCACCCAGGCGTCCTGTGTCTTGTCCTCTTCCTGTTCATCATGATCACTGAGTGGCCCTGTCAGATTCTCACTGATCGGTGGCAAACACCAAGCTCTAGCTGTTTGCTGCTGTTAGCTTTCAAGGCCTCCCCCCTTTTTTTTCTCTTTCGCAGCTTTATCATACTTGTATATTATGTTTTTTTGCTGAACCATTTGAGAGTGAGCTATAGACTGATCAATATGGAATTAATTATGATAATAATGTACTGTTATCTAATCCAGAGTACAAATTTCAGTTTTTTTCAGTTTTTCCAAGAAAGTCTTTGAGAGCAATTTCCTTTTTCTAGTTCAGGGTTCAGTCCTGTGATATGCGTTGAACTTAGTTTTTGTTTTGTTAGTCTTTATTCTAGAATGATTCTGGGGCGCCTGGCTTGCTCAGTCTGTAGAGCATGCAACTCCAGATTTTGGAGTTATGAGTTTGAGCCCCTTGTTGGATATAAAGATTACTTAAAACTTGGGGCGCCTTGGGTGGCTCGGTCAGTTGAGTGTCTGACTTCGGCTCAGGTCATGATCTCTTGGTTTGTGGGTTCATGCCCCATGTCAGGCTCTGTACTGACAGCTCAGAGCCTGCAGCTTGCTTCAGATTCTGTGTCTCCCTCTCTCTCTTCTCCTCCCCTGCTCACATGCTGTCTCTCTTTCTCTCTCAAAAATAAACATTAAAAAAAAAAATTTAAAAAACCTTGGGGCACCTGGATGGCTAGTTGGGTAAGCATCCGACTTCAAGTCAGGTCATGATGTCACAGTCCGTGAGTTCAAACCCCGCGTCGGGCTCTGTGCTGACAGCTTGGAGCCTGGAGCCTGCTTCGGATTTTCTCTTTCCCTGTGTCTCTACTTCCCCCCCTGCCCCATTAAACATTAAAATAAACATTAAACATGAAACGTTTGAAAAAAATTTTTAAAGGTTACCTAAAACAAAAAGATAGAATAATTCCTCAGGCTTCATTTATGTAATTTAGAGGATGGTATTCTTGAAGAATATTGGCAAATTATTTTGTAGAATGTCCCTCTTTTTTGGTTTATTTGATATTTGTTTATGATTTGATTCAGGCTGTACGTTAGCAACAGGGATGCTACAGAAGTCAGTGGTAAGGCCACCTTCTTGGTGCATCACGGGAGGCACCTGTCAGTTTGTTGGTTTGACCCAACTGCTGGTGTCAAATTTGTTTTCTTGGGTAAGGTGTCTGCCAGGTTCCTGTTTTCCATTTTGCAGTTAATATTTTATTTATTTATTCCCAAACTTTCACCATTTTTTGGCATCCTTTGATGATTTTCTAACTATCTTTCTTTCATTCTACTTTTTTTTACCTTGCCTTCTGCCAGAGGGGGAACTTTTTCTTCCTACCTATTTATTTCTTATACATTCCTTTATTTATAACAGTATGGTTACAACTCAGATGTCTGTCTTTTTTATTTAAATTAGGTCAGGACTGTCAACCTATTTTTTGTTGTAGAAGCTTGGGTTTTATTAGTTTTCTTTATCTCCATGCATACTTGTCAAAAGTGCACTTCCTGCTTAAAAAGAAACTTCACTTGGGGTGCCTGGGTGGTTCAGTGGGTTAAGAATCTGACTTCAGCTCAGGTCATGATCTCACGATCCGTGAGATCCAGCCCTGCTTCAGGCTGTGTCCTGACAGCTCGGAGCCTGGAGGCTGTTTTGGATTCTGTGTCTCCCTCTCTCTCTGCCCAGACTCTCTCTCTCTCTTTCAAAAATAAATAATAAACATTAAGAAAAAAAGAAAGAAACTTCACTTATTTTTGTAACTTTTATAAAAAGTTGGCCATGTCTCTCTAAATATTGTTGTTGAGGTTTCAAATTATTAGGAAGACAACCGGAGATGTGGAGCAGTTAATAAGACTCTCACCCGACAGAGCGACAACCTTTGATCTCTGTGTATTTTAACAATATTCTCTCGGTAGAGAGAATCTAAACTGCAGAATCTTATTCTGCAGAATGTGTCCCTGCATTTGCAAAGAAATAAGGAACTGGCAGGGCTCTGGGAGCTTTCCACCTCTTCCGTGGTCCCAGGACGTTGGTAGCGTTATTCTCCCCCACTTGCACATGACAAAATCGAGGCAGAGAGGTGTTAATGATCTGCCCAAGATGACACTGCTACTGAATAGCCTAGCTGGGATTTCAGCCCATGCACACTGACTCCAGAGCCAACTCTTACTGGTGCAGTCTCAATATATATCATACCCGGGATAAGAATTCCTACGGGGATTCCCTGTAGCGGAAGCTACAGGGGCACTGTGGTGGAGCCATTTTTGTGGTTGGGCAGGTGTTCCTTGAACTACTATGGAAGGGATAGAGGGCAGGTATCTGGTATACATGTCTCATTCTGCTTGTGAAGGCTTGTTCACCTGCACTGTGCCGAGGAAGGAGTGCCCTTGCTGATTCACAGTGAGCCGCCACCTAGGTTAGTGACGTACCTGACTGATTGCCACTGACTTCTTTCTCCTTTCTCAGTCTGTCTTCTTAGGATTCTGTTTCTCCAGAAGGAAAGAGAAAATGAGCTTGTTCAAGGTGAGTAGGGCTTGCCTTTTTTGCTGTTAAAAATGTCCTTTTAGTCCTCCAAGGCTGGACATAAGTTCTTCTCTCTTTAGTTTTTATTTGTCTTTTAAATTTGTTAAAAAAATTTTTTTTAACATTTATTTATTTTTGAGAGAGTGAGTGGGAGCTAGCGGGAGAGGGGCAGAGAGTGAGGGAGACACAGAATCCAACGCAGGCTCCAGGCTCTGAGCGGTCAGCACAGAGCCCGATGTGGGGCTCGAACTCACAGACCGCGAGATCATGACCTGAGCCAAAATCAAAATCAAGAGTAGGACGCTTAACTGACTGAGCCACCCAGGCATCCCCATCTTCATTTTAAATATAAAGAAAAGGGGTTGGGAAAAAGGTACCTGCTTAAGTTCACACAAGAAAACCAGGGATCTGGAGGCAGAGTGTGGTGTGCAAGTGAAGACAGGTACAGGAGGCGAGAGTGTTTCATTCAGGGACCTGGCTTCCCTTTGGATTATTTCCACACAGAATGCTACTCCTCATCTGATCCCACCTCAGTGGGACGGCAGGTGCCATCAAACACTGCTGCGGCTAAACTGTTAAATGTTCCTGGGGTAATTAGCAACGTTAGTTAAAAAGTAAAACCTTTTTAGTATAGGATACAGCGATTCAAATTCTAGGGAGTTTGCTTTTTATAGTGTTCACTGAGAAGGCCGGGTGAATAGACAAGCTTTCCTTTCCATAGCAACACTTTTTTTTTTTTTTTTTTTTTAAGGTTCTGTATTTATTTTGAGAGAGCGTGAGTGGGCTAGGGGCAGAGAGAGAGGGAGAATCCCAAGCAGGTTCCACGTTGTCCGTGCAGAGCCTGATGCAGGGCTCGAACCCAAAACACCGTGAGTGAGCTGAAATCAAGTCGAATGTGTAACCGACTGAGCCGCCCAGGTGCCCCTCATAGCAGCACTTGTGACGAGGCTGCGGGAAATCCGCGTGTGGCACTGGTAGGGTAGGAGTGGCGCTGGGAAACCTACACATTGCTCAGGGGCCAGAGCAACTTCCCCCCCATCCTTCCCACCTCTCGCAGTGGACATCTGGTGTAAGATGGAGGTTGTGTGTGTTTGTCGTAGGAGGCAGTGACGTTCAGGGATGTGGCAGTGGCCTTCACGGAGGAGGAGCTGGGACTGCTGGACTCTGCCCAGAGGAAGCTGTACCAGGATGTGATGTTAGAAAACTTCAGGAACCTGGTCTCCGTGGGTGAGGACAGCCCCCCTCTGGAGTATCTTTGTGACCTTTGGGGGCTCTTGAGATGGTTCTCTGAGTTTGGGGAGTGAACTTTTCCATTTCCTATGGGACACAGGATGTCTCTGGTCTTTGTGAACAGGATCTTTCAGGTCTTTTTTATTTGGGTTTGGTAAAGAACTATAAATGGACTATGTATACTGCTACGCTTTGCCTATTCGATTTCAGATTTCACTCCTATCCCATTAATGCATTATAAAACTGGTTTATTGAGGTCTGTGAGCAACTTTGAATGAAATAAATAAGGTAGAGGATATGAGCTTCTGAGGACGCATTGCAGCAAAAACTGGCTGAGTGCAGGAGTGTGTGAGGGCCAGTGGGAGGGATTTAGTGAACACGGACATTGGTCAGAAATAGAGCATTCAAACGTTGTTTCAACAGTACGTATCTTTAGGTATGTATTTGGGTCATGAAATAAATGCCATGTATTTAGCTTTTGGGTCATGATTTAAAACAGGTTGGAAAAACACAACTTTCGATACCTCGAATATGCAGTTGGAACTCAAAAAGTTTCCAGTAAATTTTAGCCCTCGTGTGTGCGTTCTTTGTTTTTAATTTTTTTTTTAACGTTTATTTATTTTTGAGAGAGAGAGACAGAGCAAGAGTGGGGGGAGGGCAGAGAGAGACACACACAGAATCTGAAGCAGGCTCCAGGCTGTCAGCGCTGAGCCCGATGTGGGGCCCGAACTCATGAACTGTGAGATCATGACCTGAGCCGAAGTTGGCCGTTTAACTGACTGAGCCACCCAGGCACCCCTCTCATGTGTTCGTTCTAACTCGTGACTTTGCATGTTCTTAGGACACCAATCCTTGAAACAAGATAAATGGCGTATAGAAAAAGAGAAGCTTTGGTCGATGAAGACCGCAGCCCAGATGGAGAGAAATGTGGGTAAGAACCAAGCACGTGTGAGTTCTCAGTTTCCTGACCATCCTTGTTGTTTCTCGCCACCCCTGTGTTGTTGCCCGTGTCCAAGTTGCCACAGCTCTTTCCTGGATTGTGTGACTCCTCCTACAGTCTGTTCTTCAAGTAGCAGCCAGAGTGATCCTTTGTAACTTCAGGCCAGGTTAGGCTTGTCTTCTGTTCAGAATTCTTTTACGGCTTCATTTACGTAGAATGAGAACCACTGACGACAGCCTCCAGAACGTCCTCTGTGGTCTGCTGTTCATCCCCCACTGCCTTTCCGAATACATCCGTCCTCCCTCTTGCCCCATCTTTTCTGCCTACAGCGTCCTCTCTGCCGTTCCCCAGACCTGCAAAGGAAGCTTCTGCCTCAGAGCCCTTCACTCGTTCTTCTCTCTGCCTGGAATACTTTTCCACCTCCAATCCTTCAGGCCCCTTCTCTCCTTTTGGGTCACTCAGTTTTAATATCATGTTGGGCTCTGACCACCCTGTTGAAAATGCCTTCCCCTTTCTACTCTCTGTGCCCTGCTTTATTCTGTGTCTGAGCCCTGGTCCTCACCTCACATATATTTTTGTTCATTGCTTATTACCTTTCTCTCCTCACTGGAGTGTAATTTTTAAAAGTGGGGGGATTTTTCTGTTTCTTGTTCACTATCCTTAGTGCTTAGAACAGTCCTGGTACGTGGCAGGGGATCTGTAAATATTTGTTGAATAAATGAATGAGTTCCCTTAGAGGGAAACCTGCCTTCAATGGAGATAGCTGATAGGTGGTGAGCAGATCCACGTGAATAGGGGATATTGCAAACCAGTTTTTGTCTTTAAATGAATTCCTGACCTGATTCCGATGTTTCTGGTGCCCCTGGTATACGTGCGTGTGCATGTGTGTGTTTGCCTTTCTGTACAAATTGACCCTCACCAACTTGTACAGAAACCTATACAGAACCTGCAGCACTGTCATTATAACCAAACTGAATAACATTCTTTCCCTGTGACTTTCCATTAGTAGCAGAGCATATTCATTTGGGGAAGAATTGTTTTTTTAATTGTGGATTCTTCTGTCCAGTTAGGCAGCTCCTCCATAGAAGGGAAAATATTCAGTTTCTGTGTCTCTTGTATCAGAGAATGAAAGGTCTCAGAAAATAGCAAGCTTGTGAGTTTGCCTTTCCCTTGAAAGATTTGCCCAACTGCATCCCATTTGCTGCTTCCAAAATCCACATGTATAATAAGAAGTGGATCTTAACGTTGTTACCTCAGACATTGTGTTTGTGTATGTATTTAAATGTATGACTTTTGGGGCGCCTGGGTGGCGCAGTCGGTTAAGCGTCCGACTTCAGCCAGGTCACGATCTCGCGGTCCGTGAGTTCGAGCCCCACGTCGGGCTCTGGGCTGATGGCTCAGAGGCTGGAGCCTGTTTCCGATTCTGTGTCTCCCTCTCTCTCTGCCCCTCCCCCGTTCATGCTCTGTCTCTCTCTGTCCCAAAAATAAATAAACGTTGAAAAAAAAAAATTTAAAAAAAATAAAAAAAAAATAAATGTATGACTTTTGAAGGCGTTTCATATAATGACACCTTTATTGCTTGTAATGATTCTCTAATCGTTTCTGATCTGTTTCTTCTAAATATTGTAAGCTATGGAATTGATTTCCCAGCTCACTAAGAAACCATTCTTCACTTTGAAAATTATTCTTGTTGAAGACCAATGGATCTATATCCAAAATTTTTCCACGCTGTCTTCAAAGAGTCGGCATTCGTCCCTGGCCTCTAAATTTGATTCTTACTTGGCAGGGTAGTGTGGGGAGGGTGATTAGGGTATATTTAGAGAGATAGTACAGGGGCGCCTGGGTGGCTCAGTGAGTTAGGTGTCCGACTTCGCCTCAGGTCATCCGTGATCTCACGGCTGGTGAGTTTGAGCCCCGCGTCGGGCTCTGTGCTGACAGCTTGGAGCCTGGAGCCTGCTTCGGATTCTGTGTCTCCCCCTCTCTCTGCTCCTCCCCTGCTCATGCGCATGAGCTCTCTCTCTCTCTCTCTCAAAAAATAAAAACATTAAAAAAAATTTTAGATAATACAAAAGTCTCAGAAGGATCTAGTGCATAAGTCTTCATGCTTTTCTTTCTTTAGCACCTTTGATTTTCTCCTCAGTACCCCCTTGGTGTACTGCTGCCTCTGGTGCCGCCTTTCACTTTCTTAGTAATCTGTATTTACCCGTCCTTTTCTTATTTCAAAAAATGTTTTATTTTTATTATTTTTAATTTTTATTTACTTATTTATTTAAACATTAATTTATTTTTGAGGGACAGAAAGACAGAGCATAAGCAGGGGAGAAGCAGAGAGAGGGGGAGACACAGAATCTGAAGCAGCCTCTAGGCTCTGAGCTGTCAGCACAGAGCCTGATGTGGGGCTCGAACCCACAAACCGTGAGATCATGACCTGAGCCGAAGTTGGACACTTAACCAACTGAGCCACCCAGGCACCCCTCAGAAATGTTTTTAAATGTTTATTTTTGAAAGAGAGAAAGAGCACAAGCGGGGGGCGGCGGAGAGAGAGGGAGACACAGAATCCAAAGCAGGGTCCGGGCTCCGCGCTGTCTGCAGAGAGCCTGAGGTGGGGCTCGAACCCACGAACATGAAATCATGACCCAACCCAAAGTCTGTTGCTTAACCGACTGAGCCATCCAGGCACCCCTTATTTCAATTTTTTTTTGTTTTAATGTTTATTTGTTTTTGAAAGAGAGAAAACAGAGACAAGAGTGTGAGCAGGGGAGGGGCATAGAGAGGGAGACCCAGAATCCAAAGCAGACTCCAGGCTCTGTGCTGTCAGCAAAGAGCCTGATGCGGGGCTCGAACTCAAAAACCATGAGATCATGACCTGAGCCGAAGTCGGACACTCACCCGACTGAGCCACCCAGGTGCCCCTTCTTTTCTTACTTCAAATACTTGTAAAAGTTCTTTGGCTCCTCTGTCCTGTTCACACTTAAACTGGGATTTATAATTCTAATTCTAATCATCATCATCATCATCATCATCATCATCTCAGACCTCAAACTGGGATTCATCTATGCATGCGCTTCTTGAGTGCCTGCTAACTGCGATGCACTGTCAAAAGCTGTCAACACTGCAACACGCTTGTCCTTACTGATCATGCATTGTGGTGGGAAAGACATGTCATTTCTGACATGATTTAAATAGTATGTCAGATGGCAGTAATTTTGTTTCAAGTAGGTTTCATTGATGCTAAGCGGTTGGGAGTTTAATGGACTACCTCTTGGTTTCTATCAGTATGTAAGCCAGAGTATTTCATACGTGGTGAAAAAAATAAGCCGGACCATCCTGAGGTTCAGTAAAGTCTTGTGCTGTGTCCTAAGTGTGAAATCTTGACCCTGAACAGTGCTTTCACTTGTCCTCATGTCTGAATTCTGTCCCTATAGGAGGGAACAGTCAAAGTGAGCTGAGGACTCTTCAAGACAGAGGACCACGTGAAGAGCTTTCCTGCCGGCAAATCTGGCAACACATCGCAAGTGACCTAACCAGATGGCAGAACTCCATGAGAAATAGTCCTCAGTTTCACAAGCAGGGTGATTCCCCCTGCCAGCTTGGAGCGGGACTGTCTATTCAAATTTCTGAAGATGAAAACTGTATGCTAAATTGTAAAGTGGCTGGTCCCAGTGGTACTGAAAACTCAGAGTTTCCAATTCTGAGAGTCCAGGACTCTTGGAGGAAAACGTCTTTGACTGAGTCGCAGAGTTATCAGAACAGATATCAGCAAATTTCCATGAAAAATCATCTGTGTCGGTGTAAACAAGATGTTGACGCGATCGGTTGGATTTCACATCCCCTCAATCATGGAATACACAGAAGTGACAAATCTTATTGCCACGATGATTATGAGAAAGACGGCATGAAGGTTTCAGCATTGAACCAGGATAGTGTGATTCACACAGGACAGAAACCTTACCGATGTAATGAATGTGAAAAAACCTTCAGTGACCTCTCCACCTTTGGTCTTCATAAACAGTTACACTCAAAGGTGAAGTCTCATACATGTAGTGAGTGTGGGAAAGGCTTCCGTTATAGCTCAGTTCTTCGTATTCATCAGAGAGTTCACGTGGGACAGAAAGGCTATACGTGTGGTGAGTGCGGCAAGGGATTCAGTCAGAACTCACTTCTGCAAACCCATCAGAATGTCCACGCTGTAGAGAAGCCATTCAAATGTGAGGACTGTGGGAAAGCCTTTGGTCGTAGATCAGCACTTACCGTTCATTGCAAAGTCCACACAGGAGAAAAACCTTATAGTTGTGAGGAGTGTGGGAGGGCCTTCAGTCAGGCCTCTCATCTGCAGGACCATCAGAGGGTCCACACTGGGGAGAAACCATTCAGATGTGATGCGTGTGGTAAAAGCTTCAGTCGGAATTCACATCTTCAGTCCCATCAGAGAGTCCATACAGGAGAGAAACCATACAAATGTGAGGAGTGTGGGAAGGGCTTCATTTGTAGCTCAAACCTATACATTCATCAGAGGGTCCACACGGGAGAAAAGCCCTACAAATGTGAGGAATGTGGTAAAGGCTTTAGTCGGCCTTCAAGTCTTCAGGCCCATCAGGGAGTCCACACTGGAGAGAAATCCTATATATGTAATGTGTGTGGTAAAGGCTTTACTCTGAGTTCAAATCTTCAAGCCCATCAGAGAGTCCATACAGGAGAGAAACCATACAAATGCAATGAGTGTGGGAAGAGCTTCAGGAGGAACTCCCATTATCAAGTTCATCTGGTAGTCCACACAGGGGAGAAACCCTACAAATGTGAGGTATGTGGGAAGGGCTTCAGTCAGAGTTCATATCTTCAGATCCATCTGAAGGCCCACAGCGTGGAGAAACCTTACAAGTGTGAGGAATGCGGGCAGGGCTTCAATCAGAGTTCCCGACTTCAGATTCACCAGCTGATCCACACCGGAGAGAAGCCACACAAATGTGAAGAGTGTGGGAAGGGATTCAGTCGTAGAGCAGATCTCAAAATTCACTGCAGAATCCACACAGGAGAGAAACCGTATAATTGTGAGGAGTGTGGGAAGGTATTCAGGCAGGCCTCAAATCTTCTGGCGCACCAGAGAGTTCACAGCGGAGAGAAACCTTTCAAGTGTGCAGAGTGCGGGAAGAGCTTTGGTCGCAGTTCACACCTGCAGGCCCATCAAAAAGTGCACACCGGAGAAAAGCCATACAAGTGTGAGGAGTGTGGGAAGGGCTTCAAGTGGAGCTTGAATCTGGACATGCATCAGAGGGTCCACACAGGAGAGAAACCCTACAAGTGTGGGGAGTGTGGTAAGCACTTCAGTCAGGCCTCAAGTCTTCAGCTGCATCAGAGCGTCCACACTGGAGAGAAACCGTACAAATGTGATGTGTGCGGCAAGGTCTTCAGTCGCTCTTCACAGCTACAGTCTCATCAGAGAGTTCACACAGGGGAGAAACCTTACAAGTGTGAGACCTGTGGTAAGAGCTTCAGCTGGCGATCCAACCTTACCATTCATCACAGAATCCACGCCGGTGATAAATCTTACAAAAGCAATAGGAGTGGTAAGAACAGCAGAGAATCTACACAGGAAAATAGTTGCATAAAATGATTTTTTAAAAAGAAAACCCCAGTGTCCCGTGAATTCTTCCAATCATAAAGTTCAAAAGAACTTGTTTGTTTCACTAAAGTCAGTGTTCAGCCCCAGCTTAACATACCCCAGTAGTCAGGAGGGCACGCAGCAGAGAATGCTTGTGGGTTGTATAGCGAAGTACAGTTTGAACTTTGAGCTTTATTATTAAATACTATTCAGGGGAGAGGCTTTGGAAAGGACGAGTTTTATCAGGCCTTGTACAAAAGTCTGATGGACATGCTAGAATGAATGCCCGTTAGAATGTAAGCTCCATAAATGCACAGACTTGTTCTGGATCTGCAGAGTCTTAACATGCTGGGGACTTTGGAGGTGCTCAGTGTTTGTTAAATTAATGAATGGCGGAAATGGTATATTTGAAAATTGTGTTGAGATCACCTCCGGAATTTCACAAAAATTTATATTCAGAAGAGGTGACCTAAAATCGGCCTTAATAAAATTAGTTCAGGGAGACAGTTGAACTGAGACCACTCAGTACTGCAGTCTGTCCTGGTAGTTTGACGTTGCCCTGTTGTGAGGAGCTCCTGTCTTCTCCAGCCTCTCATCAGGTTGTGTCTTATCATTGGACCTTGAACTTAGTCTGCATAAAATCAATAGAATCCCAGACAGTTACCTTTTGTGACAGCATAGACCAAAAAATTGCTGATCTTACAATAATAAGACCTTAACACTGTCGATTATTATTTTCAAGAATGTCAAAGCAGGGGTTTAAGTGTCAAAGTTCCACTAATGACACACATCTCTTAGTAAATGTTGAATTGATCATTGGTGTCTTATTCTCCATATTTCCATCCAGACTTTGACGTCATTGCCTTCTAAGAGTTTTAGCATTACTTTCATCAAAACTTCTTAGGTAGAGAGGCTATTTGAAGTAGATTACTATTGTCAAGTTCTCTATCCCATTACTGCGTCCTCTCCCCACCCTGAGAAAGAAGGAAAGAAAAATTATTTGTTGGAATTTGAGAATCTCCTCAAACACATTGACCATTGAGGCATGACTGACTTTCACGCTTTTTCCTAGCAGTGGATTGAATAATTGCTTTTTGTTTTGAAACTGGTCAGTATTTATCAAAATGTAGAATGTGGAATCCCTTTGATCTGGAGAAGGTAGAATATGAACTTATGATTTGGAGTTTCAAATAGAAAAGATCAGTAGCACATCAGTGCTGTTAACTAAATTTTTTTTTTCTTTAACATTTATTCATTTTTTGAAAGAGCAAGAGTAGGGGAGGGGCAGAGAAAGAGGGAGACACAGAATCCGAGGCAAGCTGGAGGCCCTGAACTGACAGCACAGAGCCCGGTGCGGGGCTCAAACTCAAAAACCGCGAGATCATGACCTGAGTTGAAGCCGGATGCTTAACCGACTGAGCCACCCAGGCGCCCCGTAACTGAATTTTTTAAAAGTGGAAATAAATGTTCATCAGTAGGGATTTATATAAATATGTTTTGATATACAATAACATTCATTAAAATGATGGCTAAGGCTTAAAGCCAAGACAAGAATGTAACAGTTTAAGGCAGTTTAGGCACATCAAGTACCTTAATCAAACGTGTGTGTGTCTATGAATGTGTTAATAATGCATCCAGTCATGTGAAGGGATATTTCCATTACGTAAATAGTGGCAAGGAAGATTCTCAGAGATTTTATAGTATTTAACTCAGATTTTTTCGTTGAGCATCAGTTTTATAGTAAAATACTGTTATTTTACAGCAGCAGAGTAAGCTATGTAAAATATAATTTTAAAAATTTCTAAGAACATACCTCTTACGGTAAAATCGTATCATCATGTGGCATGTAAGGCCAAAATTAAGGAATAGAACCCTGGAAATCAGTTGTAAAAAGAAAAAAAAAAATTCTGTAGTCATTCAAAGATACAGATACATACAGTGAGCGTAACTGTGTATTTGTAATTAATATATTTGAAGCTTAGGCATAAATCCATGTGGCTTAGAAGATTCTAGTGTAACTCCAACAGTGGAGATTTGTACACCCCCTACTTCTTGTCAGACTTCCCTCCTGGGTGAACGGAATCCCACAGTACTGGCTTGTTCTGATCAGGGTGGTAGCTGGCTCTTTCCAGACACCATGAAACAGAACCTTGAGCTGTGGGAGAAAAGGGATGATGAAAAACTTGTTTACAGAGTAACTGGGCAAATCTTGAAGATGGAGAACGAAAGTACATCTGTTTTGAGGTAAAATTTAACAAAGATTTCCTAAGGAAAAGATGTGCATAGGGGAACATCTAGCATGATGGAAGCAAGCTGTGTGAGGTTTGAATATCATTTCTACTTAGTCACTTTACTGATATTTAATGCTTATTTGGTTAAAGGGCTTTGCTCAGCAATGGAGATTTTATATATATATACGTATGTACATATATATACACATGTATATATACATACATATACATATATATACACATATACATATATACACACATATATGTATATATAATGTATATAATGTGAAAGGTTTCCAAGTTGGTTTCTTGGACCACACCTTCACATGCTATGTGAAGTCCATGCTACCTCAAATTGCGTTAGATATGAGAAATCCTAGGCCTTGCATGTTTTGTTTTGTTTAATGGATACCAGGATAGCCTGTCATTTCAAGGTAATTTGTAGTTTAATGGGTTAAACCAAAGTTTGGCAAGGTATTGAAAGCTTTATTGGAACATAGCAATGCCCATTTATATATCATCTGTGACTGTTTTCTCATTGCAGTGACACTTTAGTAGTTGTGACAAACACTGGCCCACAAAACCTAAAATACTGAACTTTCTGGCCCTATACAGAAAATGCCTGTTAATCCCTGTGTTAAACCAAAGACATTTGTCTCCCATAACTGGAAAGACTACAAGTAGAACAGAACTTAAACCTGGTTCAGTCAGGATTTCAGAATGGTTTCCTTTTGATTCTTGTATCTGCCCTTCTGGTTGATCTTGTTCTTTTGGGTTGGCCCAAAGATGCTGGTAGCAGTGGGGACTACCTGTTTCTTCACAGTCAGTGAAAGAGAATTTCCTTTGTAATACTGGGTAGTTCACTACTCTCTCCCAGCGTGCCTGCCTCCTCTGACCTTGACTCCCATCTACATAAAGATTAAACCTCTAGCTCTGTATCCAGTTCCATTGGCTTTTGTAGGCCATTCGGTTTCAACTCCCACTTGACACCATGGGCCCACACTCATGGCCTCTGGAGGATTTTCCTATCTTAGATTTGAACTTGGCTGCATATTAATACTTTGAGGGCTTGTTGTAAAGAGTTGGCTTTTTTCTCTTTCTTTCTTTCTTGCTTTCTTGCTTTCTTGCTTTCCTTGCTTTCCTTGCTTTCCTTTCTTTCCTTTCTTTCCTTTCTTTCTTTCTAACAAAAAGGAGACCCAAAGTCAAATTCAGTAAGCAGCTGAATGATAACACATTGATTCACAAACTTGTAGATTCTCTTATGGTACAGAGCATCAAAGGGAAGGACTAGAATCCTGAAAAATTGAGGAAGAAATATATGGGTAGATTCCAACAAAACGGAGGCCTTTGATCTCTAAACTTAGGTGAGCCTCCTTTGCCATTAGAAGGAAGCCTTTTTCTCTCTTCTGATGTAGTTTTTTCTTGCCTGAAGAACCTGTTATGATCTCCCCCAAGATGGGTTCCTTGCAGGAAACTAGATCCTTAAGACTTTTCTCTACTGCCTCTCATTTTCCTAGACCTGTTAATCATAACTAAATCCTTGCAGGGAAGGGGAAAGTAGTGGGAGTGGAGGGAGCCATCGGGTATAAAGTATAACCATGAGGAGACACTATACCTTGCCTAAATATTTTTATATAATTTGTATCAATAGAAACCTGAGAAATCTATATGGTTGTGGGTCTTAAGGGTATGGAATCAGGCGGAAGTAATATAATATTGGAGTAGGGTGGATTTGTTGGTATGAGTGCACTGAACATCAATTTCAGACTGAGCATCTGTGAATGCCTTCAACAGTTTGTTCAGTAAAATGACTAAAACCTGAACCTAGTTACCCTATATACACTAAAGTCAAAATGCTAGAACTTTATAAGTATGTTGTAAAATATTTTCTCAACCTTGACACAACTGACATTTTGGACTGGGTAGCTCTTTGGTGTTGGGGGCTGTCCTGTGCATTGTAGCATCTCTGCAGCAGCATCTCTGGCCTCTACCCACTAGATGCCAGCTGCACCCCCCCCCCCAACAGCTGTAACAATAGGAAATGTCTCAGGACACTGCCAAATGCCCCAGGGTGGGGGACAAAATTGTCCCCAGCTAAGAACTGCTGTAGAAGGTATACAAAGACATGGGAATGTCAGACTGCTGAAGTGAATTTGTCATGCAAGACCCGCTCAACGTAACCCTCTATGTGCCTTTGCCAAAGATTTAAGAAGTTCATTGGTGAGGGGAGCATTGGCAGTCTTGGTGAGTGAGTCCATTCCCATTTCCAGAGCATCTTAAAGAACAGGCCAGGTTCCCTTGAGGAAAGCATCTGATACACTGCCAAAAGTATATACCATAAATTGTTCCAGACTTCCTCAAAGTGACTTGCAGCCATATTTATGGAAGTTTTGCATTAGATAAGTGGAAATAAGTAGAATACGGAGGGATTACTGGACGGTAGACATGACATTAATTCCTGGAACCTCAAATGCATTGTGCCCACCAGTTAGTAGTTGGGGCTTATAAACAACAAATAATAACCTAACTTTTGCTCAGGTCCATATGTAGTGGAACCCATTGTATGGTTATTTCCCAAGTTCCAGAATGCCGAATTGCAATAGAAATACCCAACCACTGGCAGAATTCTCACATTGGTTCCCTCACCCATGAGACAAAGGCTATTTTGGTAAGAAAGGACAAATAAACACTAACTGCCTTGTATGTACCAAAATAGAAAAACAAAAGAAATGCCATATTATTCAAGGGATTCTAGAGATTAGTGCCACAGCAGTATCTTGAAAGTCATAGATAGGAGTCCTGTTATTCTATCATATCCCTCTAGTTTACTCATTAAAAAAATTTTTTTTAGTGTTTATTTTTTGGAGAGACAGAGACAGTGTGAGTCAGGGAGGGACAGAGAGGGGAACAGAATCCAAAGCAGGCTCCAGGCTCCGGGCTGTCAGCACAGAGCCTGGATGCAAGGCTTGAGCCCACAAACTGTGAGATCATGACCTGAGCTGAAGTCGGATGCTCAACTGACTGAGCCACCCAGGCGCCCCTAATTTACTTAAAGACAGGTGGATCTTGGGGGAATGACCTGGGATTATTGTAAATTTAACTAGGACTTGACATCACTTGTAGCGTCAGATGAGGTTTTATTGCTGGAGCACGTCAATCATCTGCTGGCACCTGATATGCAGCCATTACACCAACATGCTTTCTTTTTCTTTTTTTTCCCTATACCTGTTCCTATACCTGTTTGAATGTTAGTAAACGTTCAAAGAAGTTGAGTTTCATCTGGTAGGGCCATCAATACACTTTTATAGCTCCAGCTCAGGGCTACACCAACTTTCCAGTCTTCATAGTTTAGTTCCAAGGATTGGCCAACTACAATCCATGGGTCAAATCTGGCTGCCACTTGTTTTTTGTAAATAAAACTTTATTGAAACATAGCCATGATGACTCTATACATATTGTCCACAGTGCTTTCATGCTAAGATGGCAGAGTTGAGTAGTTGTGACAGAGATCTGTGTGGTCTGCAAAGCCTAAAATATTTACTATCTGGTTCTTGACTGAAATCATTTTGTGACCCCTGATATATATCTGATGGTGTATGAAGTGTCTGACAGGTAGGGTCACTGCACGGAACTTACAGCATACATATTTAGGATTTGGGAACAAAATTAAGCCATTCTCTCCTGATAGCATTAATCCTGAGAAAGCAACTTCTGGGTTTTTCAATCCCTAATTGAAACTATCTGGCCATAAGCCAGAAAATTCCCATGTGATGAAGTCATAAATTTGAGTATACCAGCAGCTATACTGGTGCTGATGTTGAAGTGATCCATATGAGGTTGGGTCTAAATAGAAGTCACAAGTAAGTTGCATGAACGAGTGACTCAGATTTCCATAGCTCCAATTCTTGCTACTGTGAGTCCCATCTTTCAACCCATGCCTGTGGCTTCATGAGGAGGTGTCTATGATCAGCTGAATGAGAAGGGAAAATTTTGGTGCTGTTCTCCAAAGAGAACTACCCAGGCCCCTGCTAGGAATTTGATTACACAAGACCACTTCCATCATGGAAGGGACAGCATTTTGTTTTCACTGGAAAAAAGTTGCTTTTAGATATGGAACTGCCTTTCCCGGTCCAGTGCTTCTACCAGAAACACCATCTGTGGACCTCACAAAATGCTTTGTTCTCTCTCATGATATTCCATCCACCATTGCTTGTGACCAGGCAAAGAATTTTACAAAAAGAAAAAAGAAGTGTAGCAAAATTAATGTTCACAGGATTCACAGATCTTACACGATGTTCCCCATTAACAATTCTGCTTCAGAAGCTGGATGAGCTGGGCTTCTCAGAATTCCTAAACTCTGATTTCTCCTCCCACATTTGTGTAAAGTCTAATTCCTATTTTTTTTAATGTTTCTTTCTTTTTGAGACAGAGAGAGAGGGAGACACAGAATCCGAAGCAGGCTCCAGGCTTGAGCTGTCAACACAGAGCCCGATGTGGGGCTTGAACTTATGAAATGCGAGATCATGACCTGAGTTGAAGTCAGACGCTTAACCGACTGAGCCACCCAAGTGCCCCAAATCTAATTACTTTTTAAAAATACACTTATCTCTAAAATCATAATGACACAACTTTTCTGATTGAACCCTGGCTGATATTGAACCCTGCACTGTAAGTGCCTGACATTAGCCTATTGATTCCTGAGGCATCTGCTTAAAAATTTTGAGGCATCCGCTTACTCATTTTGGATAAACATATTGCCAGCTATATGGCAGTTTCTAGCAAAACAACCAGATAAGGAACTAGGCCACCCACATTCATGAACTTCCCTTTCAGAAACCCTGGGTGACCCTGTCTCTACTCTCCCATCCTCTAATCCCACTTGTATGTTTCAAATAATTAAGTGAACTCTTGTGAAACCCCAGACACCCCACCCTTGGACCCAATTAAACGCAGAGCCCCAGGTCTCAGCTTGCTCTTTCTCTCTGATCTCGCTGTATGGTCCTTTGGCATGCCATGTACCCTCCAGGACATGGGAGTTATAAATCTTACTCCTGGTTTTTTGCTGAAGTGTGTCCTGTGATCATAATAACCAATAAGGGCTGGTCCAGCCACAACATTGGCCCCAGTTGGGGAAATGTCTGTGGGGCTCTATAAAAGTAATACAGAGTCTGGGCCAGTACTTCAGGCATCCATAACCAAGACCATTACCATCGGTAGGCTCTAACAGACACAACAAACCATTTCTGCTGCTCCTTTTCAGTTGCTACCCACCCGCCTCAAGTGCACTTCCCTAACTTCTATTACTATTGACTACTTTTCCTTTTGTTTATCTTTACATAAATGGGATTAAGTTGTATATATTCTTTTGTGCCCCGCTTGTTTTGCTCAACATCGTGTTTGTGAGCTTGAACCATGTTGCTGTTTATAAGCAATTGTTTACGTGTTTACTGTAGAGCAGAGGTAGGCAAACTACATCCTAGGGGCCAAATCTTGCGTATATTTTGGGATGTGTGTGTAGTGTGTTTATTTTTCTGCTTGCTGGAAGTGGAATTGCATGTCATGGGTGATGCATATATTTAATTCTAGCAGACACTGCCAAACATTTTCCAAGTCACTGAACTAATGTACGCTCTCACATGCAAAGTGATAGAGTTATGGTTGCTCCATATCCTTGTCAACACTTAGTAGTTTGCTTTTGGACTTGTTTAAGAATTTTATTGCCCTATTCTAAGGTAACGAACATTCTCTCTTAGGTTTTATTCTTAAGGAGTGCCTGGCTGGCTCAGTTGGTTAAGCGTCTGACTTCGGCTCAGGTCATGGTCTCGTGGTCCGTGGGTTTGAGCCCTGCTTTGGGCTCTGTTCTGACAGCTCAGAGACTGGAGCCTGCTTTGGATTCTGTGTCTCCCTCTCTTTCTGCCCCTCCCCTGCTTGAGCTTTGTCTCTCTTGCTCTCAAAAATAAACATAAAAAAATTTTTTTAAGGTTTTATTCTTAAAAGCTTCATTATTTTACTTCTCAAAATTAGATCTACAGTCCTTCTGAAAGTTATATTTGTAGATTCTGTGAAGTAGAAGTAAATATACTTTTCCATATGGATGTCCGATTGATGGAGGACATACATAAAAATACTTCTCTCTCCCTCTATTGCAATGTCTCCTTTTCATGAATCAGATGAAAGTGTCTGCTTTGATCTGGTCTCTATTCTCCTCCCTTTTTTATCTGGCCGTCTTTAAGCAAACACCACGCTGTCTCAGATACTGTAGCTGTATAATATTATTTAATATCAGATAAAGGCTTCCATTTTGTTGTCTTAACATTATCTTAACTATTTTTAGCCCTTTGCTTCTTTACAAAATTTTTATAACTACTGCATCAATTTCCAGGAAAAAAAGTATTTCTTTTTTTTTATGTTTTTAAAATTTTTTTTTTTAATTTTTGAGACAGAGAGAGACAGAGCATGAGCAGGGGAGGGGCAGAGAGAGAGGGAGACACAGAATCTGAAGCAGGCTCCAGGCTCCGAGTTGTCAGCACAGAGCCCGAAGCGGGGCTCTAACTCACAGACCGTGAGATCATGACCTGAGCTGAAGTCAGACGCTTAACTGATTGAGCCACCCAGGCACCCCAGTATTTCTTTTTTTGAGAGAGATAAAATGCAAGTGGAAGAGAGAGGCAGAGGAAGAGAGAAAGAGAATCTAATCAGGCTCCACGCTCAGTGCAGAACTTGACATGGGGCTCAATTCTACAACCCTGGGATCATGACCTGAACAAAACTCAAAAGTTGGATGCTCAATTGACTGAGACCCCCAGGTACCCCATAAAGCCAGCATTTCTGTTGGGTTTGCACTGATATTGTAGATCACTATACTAGTTAAGCGTATTTTAAATTATGGAATTTTCTATCCATAAATAGCACTACTCGTTTTTAAGCATTTCTTTTGTATATGCAGAAAAACAAAGTGGTTCCTCACCTAACAACACATGCATCGGTAGACTCCAAAAGGATTAAAGGCCCTAAATATAAAGGATAAATTATAAAGTTAATTTTAAAAATTTGAAACTTGGGAGTTTCAAAAGCACAGAAATTAAGACAAAGTTTGTTAAATTGATTTCTTCATCATTAAGGTTGTTTATCCAATGTAGGACACGATAAATGAATTTTAAAAATCCAGTTAGGGTGCCAAGACAACTCAATGGCAAAAGAACAGTCTCTTCAACAAATGGCGCTGAGACAATGGATATACACACGCAGATGAAGTTGCACCCCGTACCACACACAATTTTCAAAAACCAACTCAAAATGGATCAAGGACCTAAATGTAAGAACCAAACATTATAAAACTTTTAGCATTAGTCAGTGGTTTCTTGATATGATATGGAGGCACAAGGAACAACAATAAAAGATAGATCTATAGGACATCATCAAAATTAGAAACTTTTGTGTCTCAAAAAATACCACCAGGAAAGTGAAAAGACATCCACAGAATGGGAGAAAAAAATATTTGTTTTCATATCATATATGAAGTTGTATCTCTTATAATGAAGTTATAACTAGAATGAATATATAAAGATCATTTACAATTTGGTAATAAAAGACAAATAGCCCACATCATCAATAAAAAGACAGATGGCCCAATTAAACCATGTGCCAAAGCATTTGGGAATAGACATTCTTCCAAAGAAGATACACAAATGGCCGGTGAGCACATGAAAAGATGGTCAACATTAGGAAAATGTAAATCAAAACCATAATGAGATAGCACTCCACATTCACCAGATTGGCTATATACAAAACCAAACAAAACAAAACTTGATAATAAAATGATTGGAAGTAGAGAAATTGAAACTACCATACGCTGTGAGTGGAGATGTTTTGGAATGTGCAAAGGCTTTGGAAAATCAGTCCAGCACTTTCTCAAAAGGTTAAATTAGCAGGGCGCCTCAGTGGCTTCGTTGGTTGAGCATCCAACTCTTGATTTCAGCTCAGGTAATGATCCCAGGGTGGTTGGATCGAGCCCCACACTGAGCCCTGTTTGGAGCCTCATGTTGGGCTCTGCACTGGTCATGGAGCCTGGTTAAGATTCTCTCTCTCTCTCTCTCTCTCTCTCTCTTTCTCTCTCTCTCTCTCTCCCCCTCTTTCTATCTCTTCCTTCCTCTCTCCTTCACACATGCTCTTTCTCTCTCTCTCTTGAAAATAAAAGATTGGGGCGCCTGGGTGGCTCAGTCGGTTGAGCGCCGACTTCGGCTCAGGTCACGATCTCACGGTCCGTGAGTTCGAGCCCCTCATCGGGCCCCTGTGCTGACAGCTCAGAGCCCGGAGCCTGTTTCAGATTCTGTGTCTCCCTCTCTCTGACCCTTCCCCATTCATGCTCCATCTCTCTCTGTCTCAAAAATAAATAAACGTTAAAAAAATTTAAAAAAAAAAGAAAAGAAAAGATTAAACTAGCTATTATTAATAAATATAAGTATATGAATATGCTGTGAACCAACAAATGCACTCCTTAGATATGTGTCCTAAGTAAATTCTCATACATTTGTATAGGAGTATGGAGACATATCACATCATTATTGGCAATGGAAAACTGGGTATCTTTCATGGAAGAGTAAATAGATAAGATGTTGTGTGTGAATTTTATAAAATAAATTAGATGTATGCTAAAAACATGGACAAATCTTAAAGATATAATACTGAATGAAGAAAGTTAAAAAAATCAATTAAGTTTTATAACACAATACTGACGTGTTTTTGGAGTGATGATGGGGTCCAGAGCCAACGACCAAGAAAGAATTCTTGAGATGTCTTTGGTGCAAAAAGATGATTTTACTAAATAAAGGGGACATGATCAGTGGGTAGAAAGAGCGGCACTGGGGTTGTGAGGAGTGACTGATTGTATACCTGGGAGTTGAGGGGGTGGGTAAAGGCAAGGGGAAGTTCCCAAAAGGACCTTCATATGCTAAAGAAGACTCACAAGATACTGGAGATCTTGCTATGGTTGAGCCAAAGTTATTTTTCCCTCTAGTAAGGCATTAACATTAAGAAAGATGGGAGTTTCTTGGAGGAATGTTTTACTCTGCCTATCTCAAGTATTTGTCAATGGGCTGCAGGTTATAAACAAATTTAATTTTGTGTACATTTTCTTCTTGCCTTCATTACCCACATCACTATGGAGGGGAGGGTGACGTTGAGGCTCCAGGAAACTGAGTCTATAGGTTTCTGGAGATTTCCTTTTTTCTTATAAATCATTAAGACAGTTGCAAACTGATGGAGATTCGTGCCCTGCATGATTGTGATCTCCATCATTTAACCATTTGTTTTTCCCTTTCCTTTGTTCTTGGGCAGCTAGGGGTACCTGAGAAATGTACACATATCCCACCTCGGGGGAGAGGGGAGAGTTGCATGGTGTTAGCTTTACCCTCAGCTTGCCTTTGGCTCCCTCATCAATACTACTTACATAAATTAAAAATATGTTCACACAAAAACATACCACACATATTCTGCATAAGAAGACACACAAAAAGAAATACAGCTGACCCTTGAACAACACAGGGGTTAGGGACACTAACCCACCCAGTAAAAAATCTGTGTATAACTTTTGACTCCCCCCAAACTTAATAGCCTACTATTGACCAAAGCATTACCAATAAACAATTAATATCTGTCATAGACTCTGGGTCTAAAGTTCTCTCTCGTCTAGCAAGAGAGAAGGATGCAGGATAAAAAGTGAGAGATGGTTAATGTCCAGGAAAAGACAAGAGCCCCGAATAAGTGTCCTTGCCCCATATTTATTAAGATGAAAAGCCTTATAAACACGATGGGTGTGCACAAAGAGACATTGAATCGGTGAACATTAGCTCATGGGCATGAGGGGAAAAGGGGGTTTTGAAGATACACAGTGTTTGGGGCTTGGGTCAATATAAAACAAAATCCTGGTGCCAGGAAGATGGGCAGATGGTTGTTAACGGCAGACAGGAGGTGCTGTATATGTTTATCTTAGCTAGCCTAGGGGATAAGACAGATAGGGGAAATAACCTCAAGGTTAACAAGGCACCTTTTCTTTTGTTAATCATCTCCACTCTGGGCAACTTCACCCGCAGCACAGTGGTCTATAACTCAATTTACCTGTTTACCTAATTTGTTCCTTCCCTCCTGCGAAAGCAGCTTTATGCTATAACACTAAATTGGGGGGCGTTTTCGCCCTGAATGCCTAATCTTGCTTACCTCATATAACTTTGTATTGGGGGCCTTTGCACCCCTCTCTATTCTGGGGTGCCTTTGCATCTCCCTATTCTGGGTGCCTTTGCACCTCCCTATTCTGGGTTGCTAATCTTGTTTACCCAAACTCAGGTGTGAGCATCCTATTGCTTTGTAATTCTTTATGCCTTGTTAACCCATTGGTGTAAGCCCAGGGGATTCCTAAGCTTATTCCCCACAAATATGTTGTTACATGTATTTTGAATGTTGCACTGTGTTTTCAAGTAAGCTAGAGAAAAAAAATGTTATTAAGAAAATCATAAGAGAAGCGTTCCTGGGTGGCTCAGTCTGTGTCTGACTCTTGGTTTTGGCTCAGATCACGATCTCGTGGTTTCGTGAATTCGAACCCCAAGTCAGGCTCTGTCCTGGAAGCGCGGAGCCTGCTTGGGATTTTCTGTCCCCCTTTTTCTCTCCCTCTCCCCCTCTCCTGCTGTCTCTGTCTCATTAAAAATAAACTTTAAAAAATTTTTAAAGAAAATCATAAGAGAAAATACATTTATAGTACTGTACTGTATTTATTGAAAAAGAATCCACATATAAGTCTACCTGCACAGTTCAAACCTGTGTTGTTCGAATCAACTGTACTTCAGATGAAATAATATCCTATGGGTCAGAGGAGCAAATGAAAGTGTTCGATGGGGAAAAGAAAGGAATAAATACAAAATTATTTTATCACATGTGTCCAGGATTTCAATTTAATTTTACTGAAAAAAGGTTCTGCAACTTGCTTTAAAATACTCCCGCAAAAATCTTTTTAAAAAGTGTGAATAGGCTAAAAGGAACAAGAGTTCTTTTCAACATACAAATGAAAGAAAAATAGATAAGAAATGTAAGGATTGAAAAAGAAGAAACAAAATTGTCATTATTTACCAATGGCGTGTTTATGTATTTAGGAAATCTAAAATAATTTACAACAAAGTTATTGGAATTGACAAGTAAATTTGACCAGTTTGCTGGATACAAGGCCCAGTACAATTTGATGAAAGGGGTGGTATTTAGCATTCTCTTCTGTTTCCTGTTCTCAAAGATAAAAATTTCAACATTTTATCACTAAGTATTATGTGTAATTGTTGTATACGTTTATTTTAGGTATCTTTCCACATTAAAAAAAATTCAAGTTAGTTGACATATAGTGTAATATTGGTTTCAGGAGTAGAAATTGATTTTAGTTTTAAGCTGGAGTTTTCTAGGAGTTTATAACCATTTGACATGTATTTTCAAATTTATCATTGTAATGTTCTGCACAATGTTTTCTTAATATCTTTATTGGTGTTTCCATTTTTATCACTGAAATTGGTAGTATGTCATTTCTGTCTTTTTTTTTTCTTAGCCACTCTTACTGGATGTTGTCAATTTTATTGGTTTATTCATTGACTCGTCTTTTGGCCCTTCACAAAAACTTCAGTCTATTTTGTTTTCTATTTCATGAATTTCTTATTTTCATCATTTCCTTCTATCTACTTACTATAGTTTTTTTTTTCTGTTTATTAAATTCCTCAGATGGATGTTTCCATTTTAATTTTCAGCTTCTCTTCTGTTTTAGTAAATGCTCTCCAGACTCTACATTCTTCCTAAATATGTGTTAAAACTTCCCAGTCTAATTGTGAATGTTTTTCTCCCTATAATTCTGTCAGTTTTGCTTTTTAAAGTTTGCTTTTGACCATGCAAAGCTGTTATTCTTGATAATTTGAAACTTATGAAGTGTTTCTTTCCATGCCTCATAATGGTTTTATCTCCAAGGGCTATTTTGCCCGCTATTAATATATTTTAGTATTACAGAAATAATTTGAAGCCTAGGATGATGCTCTCTTTCTCTAGAAAAGATTTTCATTTGTTTTTGCTAGGTGGTTGAAGACAGTAACAAACGTTTCACTCTAATCCAATTTCAATTAGTGAGGTGATTTGGAGTTTGTCTTCGGTCTCTACCAAAGACAATCCACTTCCCTCTTATTTTTACTCCTACAGGGCAGCTTTTTGGGATTCTTCACTGCCCCACCCCGACCTCCTTCCGAGCGCCTTGAACGCGACTAAAGTGCTGATCAGCTTGCAGCAACAGAATCTGTAGGAGCCACCGTGGAAGACCCTTGCAGTCTAAAATGACACAATTCCGCCAAGATTCACTGTGGCATTAAAGGAGTTAATACCCAGCCGCTCAGGGTACCCGGAAGTATTTCCGCTTTAGGAGGCGGAGCTGAGGGCATCGTTTATCTCGGGCATTCTGGGAGATGTAGTCTGGGCTACATGTAGCCTGGAGCACTTCCGCTTCTGGAAGGCCTGGCGAGGGAATTCTGGGAAGTGGTCCATGAGCTCCCTCTAGTCGGAAAGAGCCGCTTTCGCGGTAGGAGGGCGAGGTTGGTGCGCGCCTTCCTGTCCAGTAGAGGAGTCTTCCCTCCCAGGGAGCTCTCCGAGCCCGGAGCTGCCCGAGGCAGCGGAGGGTGGAGTTGGAAGAGGTCTGCGTTCCCCTCTGCCAAGCCTCCCGTCTGCAGCGCCTCTGGCTTCCCTGGGTCGGGGCGGCCCAGGTCTCCGTGTCGCCTGGTCTGCGGGTCTCCCGGCGCTCCAGCCGGCTTTCCTCACCTACCAGTCAGCGCTGCCACTTCCTAGCAGAACAACGCTATGCGAGTTACCTAATCTCTTTTGGTCTCATTATGCTCATCTCTCAAGTAGTGTCATTGGTATAGTGGTCCCTCATCATTTTTATACGAATTAATTTATGAAATGACCTCAACAGCCTTATGAGCCAGGTAATGCTATTCGCCTTTTATTTATTTTTTCAGCAGAGGTAGCTGGAAATACAACCTCCTACTAACACAAAGTTCTCGCTACATAATGTAGAAAAGTAAGCTTATTACTGAATACTCATATTCAGAGTACCGTATTGTCGGTAATTTGCGGGAAGAGATTACAAGTAAAGAAGCTTCGCCCTGTTTATACAGGCAAGCAGTTACAAGCTTTTTATACTGTTAAATGTTTAACTACTGGGTACACGTATTCTCAGTATTAACGATATCTTGTCTTCCTATAAGAGGGCTTAATTACACCATTTGCTGCAAATTCGTTGATAAATTTATGCTAATTTTTCTTGGGAATTTTCTTAGTTAATTGACCTTATCCGAGGGAATAATGAAATGTATCTTATCTCCCCTGCTAGCAGAGAAAGAAACCTTGGTTAAACTCCCACAGTGATAGGGACACTAGATTATTTGCCCGGACATTTACATTTAAAAGGGACAAAACCCAGACCTTTGAAAAACACTTCTGGAAACTTGGTAAGAAGTTACTTAGCCTCTAACAAGATTTACATATGTATTTAAAGGTCAGAAAAAAGATCCAAAAAGCACTGGGTTTCCTATGGAAATGCTCTAAGAAAAAGGGCAGAGAAAATGCATCTTTAGGACAAGGAAAATTATTTTTTTTCTTTTTCGTTTACTCTTTGTGAGTTTACACTGTTTGCCCAAAACTTAACGCTTTAAGAGGCAGAACTGCCATTCGAGCCCAAGGTGTTACAGCCTCAAGTCTGTGTTTTTAATCTCAATGCTGTACATTAAAACAAACATAGGAAATAGTTCTTTTTAAAAATTTATTTTTATTTCATTTTATTTTATTTTATTTTATTTTATTTTATTTTATTTTATTTTATTTTTTTTATTTACTTTAGAGAAAGAACAAGCCAGGGAGAGGGGCAGAGGGAGAGAGAGAATCTTAAGTAGGCTCCATTATCAGCGTGGAGCTCAATGTGGGTCTTGATCCCATGACCCTGCGATCATGCCCTGGGCTGAAATAAAGAGTTTGGGGTGCCTGGGTGGCTCAGTTGGCTAAGCGTCTGACTCTTGATTTAGACTTAGGTCATGATCTTACATTTCTTGAGTTTGAGCCCCCCACTACTACTGCAGAGCCTGCTTGGGATTCTCTCTCTCTCTTTCTCAAAAAAAAAAAAAAAAAAAAAAGAGTTGGATGCCCAACTGAGCCACTCAGGCGCCCTGCTCTTAATTTTAATGATCTTAAAGCAAAGTTGCTAAACCACTCATCCCTTATTCATGTTTCCCGTCACCTGAGGATAATATTTGCTTTTTATTTATTTATTTATTTATTTATTTATTTATTTTTAATTTTTTTTTCAATGTTTATTTATTTTTGGGACAGAGAGAGACAGAGCATGAATGGGGGAGGGGCAGAGAGAGAGGGAGACACAGAATCGGAAACAGGCTCCAGGCTCTGAGCCATCAGCCCAGAGCCCGACGCGGGGCTCGAACTCACGGACCGCGAGATCGTGACCTGGCTGAAGTCGGACGCTTAACCGACTGCGCCACCCAGGCGCCCCAATATTTGCTTTTTATATGGTGGTTATGAGTCAGGTAGAGTTTCCAGTGCCCTTCAGTGTAGTTACTAATTTGTTTATCATATCAGTCATAGTATTATTTCCATTTTGCAAGTGAATAAAAATGGAACAGAGTTCACAGAATAAGTGGAAGAACTGAATTTTAACCCAGGCAGCCTGATTCCAAATCTGTAGTCTGTGTTATTACACACGGCTTTTATTCATGTATGAGACAAAACCCACAAGAAGTCTTATGGGAACAGGGAAGATTTAAGCTGTAGATGAAGACTAAGCCCTAGAAGGGAATAGAACAGTGGGGTGTGATGTAATGAACAGTAGATACAAAGAGGCTTTTTGTAGGAGTACAAGTTATTCACCACGGCCGGACATGAGTGGAAGACGGGTTTGAAGAGGAAAACGACATAGAAGATTCCTGTTTGTGTGACTTGCCTTGAGGGCACTGGATAGACATGCAGGTGAAGATAACTGAATTTCCATGTTATGTTCTATCTCTTTGGCATCAGGGAGGCCAAAAAATTGATTGAAATTAAGTATCTGTTCGTGTTGATTATACAAGATGTGCCTAATGAGTGGTTAGCACTCAGGCTCTGGGTGTCAAATGCCAAATTTTGAAACCTGGCACTGGCACTTACTAATTTAGTATCGTGGACAAAGTACTTACCCTTCCTCTGCCTCTGCCTCCTAAACTGTAAAATGGAGGAAATTATAGTATTTACCTCAAAAAGACAGTTGTGAATGGAGAATCCCAGAGTCTCAAGTGTTTGGAATAGTCCCTAGCATGCACAAAGTACTTCACAAGAAACGGTGTATAACAGAAGGAATGGCCCCACAGAAACTCTGGGCTATGTGCTTATATCAATTTTTTCTTTTGGAGGGTCCTTGGATCTCAACATTTGATTGACGGGCCTGGATTACATGCTAATTAGCTACACATGTCCTTTCCCAATATGTATTCGAAATGCTTGCAGGGGAAGGAAACCGCAACATTATTTCTATTCATATTTCTAGAGATCTAAGCTAAATAAGGACAACAGGCTGCTTTCTGCACAAGTGCAACAAACTTAACTCTTCCTCTGCTGGGATGTTGTAACGCAAACCTACCGCTAGGTGGATGGAATGGGGTGGTCCCTGGGCGGTCCTTGGTTGGGGGTCTCTGTCGGGACATCTAAGGTCCATCCTCCTGTCGCTCATGCCTATTTTCCTGCCTAACATGTTCAGTAAATAAGAAATGCAAACATATATTGTAGTGGATACGTAGATATTTTTAGGTATTCCTCTCTGCTCTCCACCCTCATTTCTTTGAAACATCTGTTCTATCATAGATATCAGCAAACAAGAGTTTTACAGTGACTGTTGCATAAAAATCTAATTAATAATGTATTCATCCTCAAATTCGGAAATTTCTCTGAGGAATGTTTACAACCCCCCCCCCCCCGGTTGGGAAATTGATCATACAAATATGCTGAAGCTTGTCTTTTTGCTCTTGAGTATGCCTGGCTGTCCTCAGCAGCCAAGTTCTTAATTATTTGTGATATTCACAAAAGTTGAAATCTACAATACGTTTTGCCTTCATTTTTTGTTTTTGGTCTTTCATTCGTTTTTATATCTAAAAAGTGTCTGAAACTGCAAAATAAAGGCTATCGTTTTCTCACGTCTAGTAGTAGGTACAGTTTCGTTATTAAAGGATCACGTGATCTTGTTACAAACTGTTTTTAAGTCTCTGACTCTTCAAATAGTTGCTAATTGCGTTTTGTTTGTCAGTGGGAAAAACTCAGTTTCACTGGCGTCACAGAACAGCTTTAGGGCGGCAAAATGGGAAGCCATAAAGCGGTTTCTGATCATTGTAGTCCTCGCCTTACTAGCTGGGAGATTTGCTAGGAGGGAAGGGAGTGGCCTAAGGCGGGCGGGCAAAGTTCTTCCTCCTCTTGGAGTTTCTGGGAAATGTAGTCCTTAACTCTTTCCGGAAACAAGGGGCCGCTGCACCGCCTGTTCCCCCTGGGGCTTCCGGGAAGTGTAGTTCTGGGGCGCCGTGTAGGCAGAGGCACTTCCGCCCCGGAAAAGCGAGGCTGCCACCATCTTTTCGGTCGGGAGGTGAGTCAGCCTTGCTCCCCCCCACCCCTCCGAGCCTTTTCGGCCTGAGCGTGGGACTAGTCGCTACCAAGGCGGCCTTTTTAGGATGGAGGAGTCGCGGCCGCCGGCGGAGGCCGAGAGACGGAGGGCAGAAGTTTGGATTCCCTCAGCTCTCCTCCCCCACTTACCGAGCAGCGCTGCTACTTCTATCGGTACAATACCCGGCGAGTTGTTCTCTGCGCTCTACTTTCCTCCTCCGTACGGTAGCGAGCGAGCGAGAGAGCGAGAAACTACTGGGTAGGGTTGTGATTCCAACTGAACGAGACCGTACGTGTCCAGAGCTTAGAACGGCGGGGCACGGGATGACGGGTTGGCTCTCGCTCGTGATAGAGTAATTCGGTCACCAGCGCCCCTTTGCCTGGAAGCCCCAGTGAAGACAGGGAGCTCAGGGCTCTAGGGGCATCGACAGCGTGGCCCTGCTGTCATCGTCCCGGGCACCGAGGTCTTCCCCAGCTCTATCGATCTCTTTTAGGAAGCTCCGAGGCACCCCGCGCTAGCGCCTGGGGATGTCCGCTACGCTTGATCCCGGAGACAGAGCCAGCCGTGCCGTCCCACCGCGTCCTTTTCTTCCGCGTCCCTGGGGTCGCAAAGGGGAGAAAGGACGGACTTCTTGGCTGCCCACGGCATAGCCCCGGGTACGTACCAGCGAAGGCACTTTCTTGTCCTGTCCTCTGTTTTCAGTTCATCAGGTTTCTTTCAGTCAGTAAATTCGCAGTAGGAAAATGTGCAAATATTTGTCGCATCAGCCTGCCGGTGTTTAATCTCCCCGTTGGTAGGTGTGAGTGTGGATTTTATACCACACGCGCATATGTTTTAAATATGTCTTCATTTTTCAGTTTACCACGTTTTACATTTCTTCCTTTTGCTCTCTTTTCTTCTTATTCCTCTTTTACTTACTCGCAACTGCTTTGGGATAAAAAACGGTTATCTGTCTCTGAGACTAATGTTTTCTTTTTTTTGAGAGAGAGCGAGAGCAAGCAGGGAAGGGGCAGAGAGAGAGGAAGAGAAAGAGAATCCCAAGCACGCTCCTGCACTGTCAGCACAGAGCCGGATGTGGGGCTCGAACCCAGACTGTGAGATCATGACCCCAGCCGAAATCTGATGCTCAACTGACTGAGCCACCCAGGCGCCCCAACGCCACCACCTTTTTTTTTTTTTTTTTAATGTTTATTTATTCTTGAGACAGAGACAGAGCATGAGTAGGGGAGGGGCAGAGAGAGAGGGAGACACAGAATCCGAAACACGCTCCAGGCTCTGAGCTGTCAGCACAGAGCCCGACGTGGGGCTCGAACTCACGGACCATGAGATCATGACCTGAGCCGAAGCCGGACGCCCAACCGACTGAGCCACCCAGGCGCCCCCCCCCTTTTTTTTTTTTTAAACTGTAGGGTAGGTTCTGTGGGATAGGTTATATTTTTGTTCTAACCACCCTCCAAATTGGTCAGATCTTTCTTGGGCTTTTTGTTTGTTTTAAATCACAAAGACGTTACCAACATACTTACAAGGGTCTTTTTGTTTGTTTTGGGTTTTTTTTGTTGTTGTTTTGTTATTTTACCATTTCTTCTTTAGGGCTCATTTAGTTATAAATGTTCTTCATCTTTGTTCAGCTGAAATTTTTTTTTTTTTCCTCCCTTGTGTCAGTAGTCACTCTGTTGAGCATAGAATTCAAGGTTGACCATTATTTTTTTTCCTTCCTTTTGGAGATCTCGTTCAGTTGTTTCACATCTCCATTCTGTTTCCCTGATTCTGTCAGTCTAATGGTCATTTCTGTTAGGTAAACCGTATTTTCTTTCTGGGAGCTTTAAGGATTTTTGTTGTTGTTTTTAGTTCTTATTTACGTACACTTTTTAGTTCTTTGCATTCTTGAGTTTCAGTATGATTTAAGAGAGTATTTTTATTTATACTGTTGAGAATTTCTATGTATGAACTCACAATTATCTTTTGAAGTAAGACCTCTCTGCCATTTCTTTCATTCTCTTTTCCTCATACTCCTATTGGACAAATGTTGGAGCCTCTCAATCTGTCTTCTGTGTTTCTTGATTTTTATTTTGTATCTTTCTTTATCTCTATGCACATAGGATTAAAAGGCTCTTACCAATAAGCCTTTTATTGACTTCATGAAGTAAATTGACTCGAAATGATGCTTTTTAGAAAACTAATACCAGTGTCGAAATGTTACTAGCTGGGCAACAAATTATTATTTTTTAAATGTTTATTTTATTTTTTCTTTGAGAGAGAGAGCATGCGTGGGGGAGAGGCAGAGAGAGAGGGAGACACAGAAGTCCAAGCAGGCTCTGCCGTGTCAGCGCAGAGCCTGATACAGGGCTAGAACTCACTAACCAGGAGATCATGACCTGAGCCGAAACCAAGAGCCAGATGTCTAACCAACCCAGCCACCAGGCACTCCCGGGGAAAGAGTTGTTAAGTGAGAGAAAATTTTATTTTATTTTATTTTTTATTTATTTTTTATTTTTTTTTTTCAACGTTTATTTATTTTTGGGACAGAGAGAGACAGAGCATGAACGGGGGAGGGGCAGAGAGAGAGGGAGACACAGAATTGGAAACAGGCTCCAGGCTCTGAGCCATCAGCCCAGAGCCCGACGCGGGGCTGGAACTCACGGACCGCGAGATCGTGACCTGGCTGAAGTCGGACGCTTAACCGACTGCGCCACCCAGGCGCCCCGAGAGAAAATTTTAAGTCAAAATTAGGATTTTCAGAGAAGAAAGGTGAGTTTCATAGGAGAGCATTATGAAGTCCAGGTACTTTTCTGGTGTTTTTTGCTGCTTTGAGAAAAGACCTGTGCAAATACAGTTTATAATGCAAAGTATCATCTGCTTTTTTGCAGGTGCAGGAAAAAAGGATTCCTGGCTCTTTGAACTTTCCATCTGCTGTTAATCCGGGGAAAACCTTATGAGGTGAGTATGATTTGCAGTTCGTATCCTGTCCTCACGTGCAGATGACCACAGTGAGGCACAGAGTGTTTTCTTTAACACCCCTGACATTACATAGATGCAAGTATCATTTCCAGGATTTAAACCGAGGCCTTTGACTTAGAACCACATTTTTTTTTTTTAAGCCTATACATGTTGTTAACAATGCCCTTCATTTCCTACTGTCCCCAGGATGGAAAATTCTTATAGTAGCGTTACTGCGTTTGATTCTGCAGGCTATTGACTGTCCAGTGGCCCCTGACTAACAAACTTATTAGTAGTTGGAATCTACTCCATGCTTTCCTTACCATGCTGGATGTGACTGCAACTGCCTGGAAGTAGGAGAACTCTTGTATAATTTCTGCAAAGATCCACATGGGCTCATGGCCGCCCTGGCCTGCATCTCATGGCTTCTTTGTCCTTCCCCAGTTATGCCTTCTCAGGACTCTGACCTTTCCGAGAAGGAGCAGGAGAAAATGACCAAGTTTCAGGTAAATAAGGCATTCTTTTGTGGCTCCCAAGGTGTGTTTTTACCTTTCAGAGATTAGGCACATCCTTTTTTCTCTTCCTTGGAAAGGTTAGTGGAAAACAACAGATTGTGAGTGCATGTTCTGGCCAGACTCTGTGTGCATGTGTGTGTGCTGTTTTATCTTTATTATTTCACAAAACGATCTCTGAAAAAAGTAATAGCAATTTGAAATAGACAAAAGTAATGTACACTCCTGCTTTGCTTACAAACCAGCTCTTTGCACTTTCCCGCATTCCTTTTTCACTTGCATTCTTAACTCTGTATTTGCAGTATTGGCATTGGTGGGATCTACAGTTGACCCTCAAACTATGCTGAACCCCCTGCACAGTTGAAAATCCACATATTAACTTTTGACTCTTCAGAAACTTATCTTTTAAGCGTACTGTCGACCAGAGGCCTTACCAATAACATAAACAGTTGATTAGTACATATTTTGTATATGTTATATACTATGTTCTTACAATAAAATAAGCTAGAAGAAAAAAAACATTATTAAGAAAATTTTAAGAGAGGATACATTTACAGTACTGTAAAAAATTTGTATATAGGGTGGACCCATGCAGTTCAAACCCTTGTTGAAGGGTCAGCTGTACTTACATACATTAAAGAAAGGCTTAATAACTCTATTAAGATTAGTAAGAGGGGGCGCCTGAGTGGCTAAGTTGTTTAAATGTGTGACTTCAGCTCAGGTCATGATCTTGCAGTTCGTGAGTTTGAGCCCTGTGTCGGGCTCTGGTCTGTGCTGACAGCTCAGAGCCTGAAGCCTGCTTCAGATTCTGCGTCTCTGTCTCTCTCTGCCCCTCCTCTGCTCATGCTCTGTCTTTCTCTCTCTCTCTCTCTCTCTCAAAAATAAATAAACATTAAAAAAAAAAAAGACTAGTATGATAAAGAAAAACTTAATTGGTATATGAGTAAAAGAAATGGAGTGTTGGGGCGCCTGGGTGGCTTGGTCAGTTATGCGTCCGACTTCAGCCCAGGTCATGATCTCACGGTCCGTGAGTTCAAGCCCCGCGTCGGGCTCTGTGCTGACAGCTCAGAGCCTGGAGCCTGTTTCAGATTCTGTGTCTCCCTCTCTCTCTGCCCCTCCCCTGTTCATGCTCTGTCTCTCTCTGTCTCAAAAAATAAATAAACGTTAAAAAAAAAAAAAAAAAAAAAAAAAAAAGAAATGGAGTGTTAAAAAAGGCAAATTTATGGAGAAAATAATGGTCACTCATAAGTAAACGTATGCAGATGTGAACAAAGTCTTTCTGTGTATTTATCACTTAGGTTGTCGGAGATTTTTTTAAACAGGAGTTCTGTCCTCTTTGGCCAGAGTCTAGAGATTCAGGAACACTTGTACTCTTGCATGAAAGGTGAACTGGGAAAACCTTTTGAGAGGGAAATCTGCTATTCTTTGAAAAATCTGGAAGTGTTTATTCTGTGACTTTGCAATTGCTGCTCTTAACCAAAATCTCTGTAAAAGGGTCTTTGCAGCGTTGATTAAAATTAAAAATCTGTCACTATGGGACGCCTGGATGGCTCAGTCGGTTGGGTGACTGACTGTTGATTTTGGCTCGGGTCATGATTTCATGGTCGTGAGATCGAGCTCTGTGTTGGGCTCCATGTTGGGTGTGGCGCCTGCTTAAGATTCTCTTTCCCTCTGTCTCTGCCCCTCCGCCAACTCGGGTGTGCATGCTCTCCCTCTCTCAAAATAAATGAACTGAAAAAATAAATACAAAATAAAAATCTGGAACTAATTATACATGATTTGTATTGATTAAAGACAAATCATAAATTCTAAGGAATGTTAGAGTCTCTGGTTGCAAAATGGAATGAGACCGTATAATAGTAATTGTTCACATTTATTGAGCACTTTGAGATGTGCCAGGCACCACTCTCTGTGGTTTACATGCACTTACTCATCTAACGTTTTCAAACACCTTGTGGTTTAGACACCATTAAAGAAAAGAGGCAATTGAGATAGTGGCAAGTTATGGAATTTCCCCCAAGGTCCTGTAATTAAAACTTTGAAATTTGAACTCAGTCTGTGCCTTCACCAGCTGTGAATGCCGCAGGTGGATACAGCATGTGCATTGAACACAGAAAGCCGTGTGCCTGTCCTGGAGGACTGCCAAAGGCCTGTGAAAATCGCAGGGACAGAATCCAAGCTTTGTGGGGCGATCGGGAGGGGACGGTGAATGGGGGACAGCTCTGGGACTGAAATCTGCCTGGGTTCCCTTCAAATCAGCAACAAGATTTTTGGTAATCCTCTTTACCCTTTTCAATCCTGGCTTTTTTCCAGTGGAGATTATGGGATCGAGGTTGTGTGTGTTTGATGTCGTAGGAGGCAGTGACCTTCAAGGACGTGGCTGTGGTCTTCACTATAGAGGAGCTGGGACTGCTGGACTCTGCCCAGAGGAAGCTGTACCGAGATGTGATGGTGGAGAACTTCGAGAACCTGCTTTCAGTGGGTGAGAACAGGCGCACTGTGACACTGAACCTCACCCCTACTGAGAGCCCGTGTCCTCATTTCAAAGCTTTGGACCTTTTAAAATGGTTCCCTGAACTTGAAAGCGCAAGTTTTTCTAATCCCTGGGACTGCAGGCATAGTTTTTCCTGGTCTTTCTGCTCAGGCAAAGTTCTGTCCAGGGATGATCCCCCCCCCCCCCCCCCCCATTAGGCAATGTCTGGAGACTATTTTGATTGTCACAACTAGAGGGGAGGGGTGCTACTGCCACCTAGTGGCTGCCAATGCTTCTAAACCTACAGCGTGTAGGACAACCCCCACCACAAAGAAGTAGCTGGTCCACAATATTCATAGTGCCGCAGTTGAGAAATCCTCTTTAAGTTAACTATAAATGAGGGGCACCTGGGTGGCTCAGTCAGTTGAGCGTCCGACTTCGGCTCAGGTCATGATCTCACGGTCCGTGAGTTCGAGCCCTGCATTGGGCTCTGTGCTGACGGCTCAGAGCCTGGAGCCTGCCTCAGATTCTGTATTACCTCTCTCTCTGTCCCTCCCCTGCTCGTGCTTTGTGCCTCTGTCTCAAAAATAAATAAACATTAAAAACAAAATTAAAAAAAATTAACTATAAATGGGAATTATAAATTATAAATTGGCTTCTATGTTTTGCAAATACTTTATCTTTCAGATTATGGCTGTGACCCATTGGTGGGTCATGGAATTAATACATTGTACTGGAATTTTATTTTTCAGTGAAATAGAATAAACAAGAATAAGGGCAGAAACCATCAAAGTTCCTTATCAAGACCTGCTCACGTTGAGGCACAAACTGACCATTTGCAGTGAGTGGTGTGAGAGTGGGAAATAGGATGAGAACAGCCATTGGCTAGATCTAATTTTATCTCTGTCCAGACACGGACTAGGTCATGACCTCCATCCATTTCTTACGGTTTGTGATCAAAAAAGTTCTTAAATTGTCACTTAGAGGTTCTAAGGACTGTAGAATTTGGACAAAAATACAGCTTTGTGTTCATCTTAAAAATATATATCTGCTTTTTCATAGGACATCTTCCCTTCAAGCCAGATATGATGTCCCAGTTGGAGGCAGAAGAAAAGCTTTGGATGATGGAAAGAGAAACCCAAAGAAATGGATATTCCAGTGAGAACCATGTGGCTGTTCCTTCAGGTACCAGCTAATCTGCTTCTCACCACGCCCGTGATTACCACTCTTGTCCCAGTACTGTCGTCCCTTGCCTGGACTGGGAAAGCAGCCTCCACATTGGTCTCCCTGCCTCCTCCCTTGCACTCCTATCATCTGTTCTTAACATGGGACCTGAGTGATTCTTTAGGGAGCAAGTGGGATCACGCCATTCCCCTGCTGAAAACCCTCCAGAGACTTCCCATTTCTCTCCGTGTCCTCACAGTGGCCTGCACGGCCCTACCTCATCTGGATGCCTCACCAGGTTCCTCTATGATCAGCCTTGCTTTTACCCTGGATTCCATCATCCCTGGTGTCCTGGCCCCCTTGGAGTGTCATCTGCTGTTTCAGGGCCTTTGGCTGCCTCCCCCTCTGCCTGGGCATAGAGTCCGCAGCCACTCCCTTACTCAGGTCTTTGCTCGGGTTTCACCTACATCAGCTAGGCCTTCTGTGTCTGCTGTTTAATGTGTCATCCTCTCCCTTCTCCATCCCCTCACCCTGCCTTATTTTGTGTCTAAGCACCGATCACCTCCTGACCTGGTAACACAGTTTTATTTACTTGTGCGTCCTCTATCTCTCCAGGAAGTAGGAATTTGGGCAGTTTTATCTGCTGTGTCTACTCAAAGCCTCGGGTGGGCCTTCTGCACAGAAGGTGATCCCATACGTGCTTGTTAAGTGAGTAAGTCAGTTACCTAGTTACTGTTCTTGTAGAAGTGAGCTACAATACCAGCCTTTCAATAGCAGCCTTTCCCGGATGGGAAGAATGCCTTGTCCATGTCCTCAGACAGGCTGATTACTTTCCTGCCCAGCCTTTTACCGCCCTCCTTTCTCCTGCCCTCTCTCTCTCCTTCACCTTTCACTTCACTCTTCGATCTCCTTTCCTTTCTCTCCCCTAGTGTCCTTTCTCTTTAATTGGCATATTTCTCAGTTCTACCCATTTAGAAGTTAAAAATTAGATATTCCCAGATCAAGTAAATTCATAGGCTCTCCCTCTGCCTGAAAACGAAACAGTAGCTTGTCTGCAAACATGATAAGTTAGGCGATGAATTCTGCAAGTGACTGATGGATGTACCCCTTCTTTTGTCCTTTTCCCTTCCTATGTCATTTCATGGTTGATGCGCTCAGGGTGTTGGATACTTGCTTCCCTTCACTGGGTCTCGTTTTCACATGCAGACTCAACCTCAGGAATGCCGACCCTAAGTATTGTCACTTCTCAGTTTTGCATAATAGACCAAGTCTGTCTTTTAACAAATCTTGTAGCATTTGCTGTCACCTTGTCTCAAAGGTTTTTTGACCTCTTCACCATCAGCATGTTTCAGGATTTTGCAGCCATGCCCCACATACAAAAACTGTGCTAAAGTGCTCTTTGCGGGTCACAAGAGGACAAATTAAAGGGCTTATTTTTGTAGATTCTTTTTTTTTTTTTTTTTTAATAGATTTCATTTACAGGTTTTTTTTTTTTTTTTTTTTTTTTTTTTTTTAAATTTTTTTTAAATTTTTATTTGCAACGTTTTTATTTATTTTTGGGACAGAGAGAGACAGAGCATGAGCGGGGGAGGGGCAGAGAGAGAGGGAGACACAGAATCGGAAACAGGCTCCAGGCTCCGAGCCATCAGCCCAGAGCCCGACGCGGGGCTCGAACTCACGGACTGCGAGATCGTGACCTGGCTGAAGTCGGACGCTTAACCGACTGCGCCACCCAGGCGCCCCTATTTTTGTAGATTCTTAAAAACAAAAAGCTTACAGATACTGGAGACAAGTGGGCATCCCATCTCCGTCACTTCTAGAGGTGGCTCATAGGTTTAGAGCACACTAATGTGACTAATGGATTGTCTGGAACATCATCTCCCAGTGAATGTCTAACATAGTTCTCATTTCTAAGATGTCTTGGAATATGTAAAGATTTATACTGAGTAAACTTAGAAGATAAAAGCTATTCCCGGTTATCAGAATGGATAACTAAACTATCAGAAATTATCAGTGCCAAGGATGCAAGGCATTTCAGTTCATCAGTTCTCAGGGAAGAGGCTCAGGTTGTCTACATATGAATGGAAGCCACCAGCTTCCCAGCTGAGCGCCTGCCCCTCTCGCTAACACCTAAACGATCACAGAACGCATATATGGTAGATGTTCATTAATTTCAAATTGGACATTTCCAGGCATCAGAAGACTGGTATACGTACCTGTGGACATGAGAAGGGTCCTGACAGGAAAGAAAATTACAGCCTTTCTAAATTTTCCAGTGTAATTTGCATCCTAGTGATATTAACTAGCTCATAGAGTAATGTGAGAAGCCTTTTGACATGCTGTAGTGAGTCCTGATATGAAACACCCGAAGTTAGCTCCAGCGTCACAGGTTAAGGGCACAGACCTCCACGAGACCACCCACCAAGACGTCAGACACCAGCTGGGCTCTCCAGGGCCACCCTCTTAGGACCCAGCTGGCATTCACTAAAATGACAGAACACAGGAAAGCTCTATACTTACAATTATAACTGCATTATAGCCAAAGGAATACAAACGCAATGAATTCTGTGAGCGAGTGATGGATGTACCCCTTCTTTTGTCCTTTTCCCTTCCTATGTCGCTTCATGGTTGATGCGCTCAGGATGTTGGATACTTGCTTCCCTTCACTGGGTCTTGTTTTCACCTGCAGACTTAGCCTCAGTAGTGAGGTTCAGCCTTTTTATTTATTTATTTATTTTTTAAAAGATTTTCTTTTTTTGGTAATCTCTACACCCAACGTGGAGCTTGAATTCACACCCCGAGATTGAGTCACGTGCTCAACCGACTGAGCCAGCCAGGTGCCCCGAAAAGAATACAAATCCGAACCAGCAAAAGGCAGAGATGCATAGGGTGAGGCCCGGGACCGTTCCCTCCCACCTCCCTCTGATAATGACCCTTGTGATGACTTTGGACACATCCACATAATCCAGGATAACTTCCCCATCTCAGGATCCTTAATTTAATCAGATCTAAAGCCCTTTTGCTACATACATGAACATACAGGTTCCAGGGATTAGGACATGGACATCTTCACCTAACATACCTAGAAGTGTGTATATACCTGTTGAGATGTTTCAGCTTATGTTATTAGAATGTAACTTTCCGCTGAAGCAAATTAATGAAGGACTTTTGGTACCCAGCCCCACTCAAACATTTTAAGCCAGTGGCTTCCATACATTTTTAGCCATGACCTTCGATCAGATATTTTACATCTTTATCCAGCATAAATATAATATTTAGGTGTGTGTTTAGAACTGAAACAAGCATTTCTTTCTGTTTCTTTTCTTTTTTTTTTTTTTGAAACAAGCATTTCATACTTGTTTCACCACTTGTTCATAGTAAGTGGTGTCCTTACTATGTGTGATTTCTGCCAGGACCTAAAATACTATTTAATGCCTATAAGCTTTTTTAATCTTACTGGGGAGGATGCCTCTTACCATAAGCCTACTAGGGCAAAGGTGAGTAGGCTTTTAATTGATGTTATTGGAGGATAGAATGTGGCTTGTCTTTGTTGCCCTGCAGCCATTTGATTTCAAACTTAAAGCTCTCCTTTTAATCTGTGAAATTTATGGTTCTAAAATGGGTTACATTTACACTTAGTGGCTAAGAGTCTGTTGACCCCATTTTTTGCTTCCACTTGCATGGAAACACATAAAAGGTTACATGATACTGTATAGACGTGACCCTCCCCATGGTTTGTGGAGGCCTTATCGTAGGGCCTATATGTGAAATCCTGACGTTTCTGGACCTAAGCATTCACTTGTCCTTATCTCTGAATATTGCTTTTTCTTATAGGCAGCAAGCATCAAAAGGAGGTGGAGACTCTTCGAAAAGTTGCATTAAAATACCTTTCACACGAAGAACTATCCTGCTGGCAAATCTGGAAGCAGGTGGCAAGTGATTTAACCAGCTGTCTTCAGAGGAAGCGTTCCCAGTTACTCCACGGTGATTCTGTTCAGGTTTCTGCAAGTGAGAATAATGGAATGAATCCTAAAGCAGGTAGCTCCAGTTACACTGCAGGTGTATCTATTTTGAGAACTCAGGATTCTTGTGGGAACACCTACCCGCGTGAGTCACCGGAGCAGAATAGAGGTCAGCAAGTAAATGTGAAAAATAACCTGAGTATATGTGAGGCCTTCGTGAAGCAATCACTTAGTGATTGTATTAGCACTGGCACAGAACAGAAACCCTATGAATACAATGAATGCGGCAAAAGCATTTGCGATGGTTTCAGTCGACACGTACCCCCAGGAGGGGATCTCTTTCCGTGTCGTGAGTGTGGAAAGGGTTTCAGTTATAGCTCAGTGCTTCCACTTCACAACGTTCACCCAGGAGAGAAATGCTCCAGGCGGTGGCCACACCTGCAGGCTCTTCAGAGAATTCGCCCAAGAGAGAAACACAATAAATGTCATGAACCTGGCGATTGCTTCGGTAAGAGCGCTTTTCATCCTCATCAGTCTAACCACACAGGGGAAAAGCCCTACAGATGTGACAGTTGTGGCAAGGGATTCAGTAGCAGCACAGGCCTTATCATTCATTACAGGACTCACACCGGAGAGAAACCTTACAAATGTGAAGAGTGCGGTAAGTGCTTTAGCCAGAGTTCAAATTTTCAATGCCATCAGAGGGTCCACACTGAAGAAAAACCATACAAATGTGAAGAGTGTGGTAAGGGCTTCGGCTGGAGTGTTAATCTTCGTGTTCATCAGAGGGTCCACAGGGGTGAGAAACCCTACAGATGTGAGGAGTGTGGTAAGGGCTTCACTCAGGCTGCACACTATCACATACATCAGAGGGTCCACACTGGGGAGAAGCCTTACAAATGTGACGTCTGTGGTAAGGGCTTCAGTCATAATTCACCGCTAATATGCCATCGGAGAGTCCACACTGGAGAGAAACCATACAAATGCGAGGCGTGTGGGAAGGGCTTTACCCGTAACACAGATCTTCATATCCATTTCCGAGTTCACACAGGAGAGAAACCCTACAAGTGTAAGGAGTGTGGGAAGGGCTTCAGTCAGGCTTCTAATCTTCAAGTCCATCAGAATGTCCACACTGGGGAGAAACGATTCAAATGTGAAACGTGTGGGAAGGGCTTCAGCCAGTCATCAAAGCTTCAAACCCATCAGAGAGTCCACACTGGAGAGAAGCCATACAAATGTGATGTGTGTGGTAAGGACTTCAGTTACAGCTCAAATCTTAAACTGCACCAGGTAATTCACACTGGAGAAAAACCGTATAAATGTGAGGAGTGCGGGAAGGGCTTCAGCTGGCGATCAAATCTTCATGCTCATCAGAGAGTCCACTCTGGAGAGAAACCCTATAAATGCGAGGAGTGTGACAAAAGCTTCAGTCAGGCCATAGACTTTCGGGTACATCAGAGAGTCCATACTGGAGAGAAACCGTACAAATGTGGTGTATGTGGTAAGGGCTTCAGTCAGTCCTCTGGTCTTCAGTCCCATCAGAGAGTCCACACTGGGGAGAAGCCATACAAATGCGATGTCTGTGGAAAGGGTTTTAGATACAGTTCACAGTTTATATACCACCAGAGAGGCCACACTGGAGAAAAACCTTACAAATGTGAGGAGTGTGGGAAAGGCTTTGGGAGGAGCTTGAACCTTCGCCATCATCAGAGGGTCCATACGGGAGAGAAACCCCATAGGTGTGAAGAGTGTGGTAAGGCCTTCAGTCTCCCCTCAAATCTGAGAGTCCATCTGAGTGTTCACATTAGGGAAAAACTATTTAAATGTGAAGAGTGTGGTAAGAGCTTCAGTCAGAGTTCGCGTCTTCAAGCCCATCAGAGAGTACACACTGGTGAGAAACCATACAAATGTGATGTATGTGGTAAGGACTTCAGTCACCCTTCACGTCTCACGTACCATCAGAAAGTCCACACTGGCAAGAATCGTTAAAAGTGAAGAATGTCTTAATGGCTTCTGTCAGGATGTACGTCGTCACATATTTGGAGGGTCGTTGCTGGTGATAAACTATCAAGTATTGAGAGTGGAAAGAGATTTCTTCAGATGGAATCTCTCTAACATCCATTAAAATGATGACGTGGAACCATAATGCCAGGAATGGAACTAATATTAAGGGGGAGGAATAGCTTGTAACCCTCTTGGCAAGATCCATCTGCTATAGTCTTTAAAAGTAAATACATGCCTAAAGATACTGTGTGAAAAGGATATTTGCCATATATATACTAGCTAGTTTTTTGGTGGGGGGTGGGGGTGGTCAGGGAGGTTTCTGGATTACTTTAACTTATATTTTATACTTATTTACAGTGACCATTATTTTTACTAAAGCTGTAAAGCTGTGAAAAGTGAATAAAATTACTGACTTAAATTTCCTATAACCAAGAATTCATACTATGATTGCTTTATTTCATATGGTATATTGGATTAAAATTAAGGAATAGATCCCCTGGGATGAAGCTTTGATCTTCAGAAGTAAATTTGTATTTGCTACAGATGTATAAAAAAAAATGGTCATTGCATCATTGTTTATAATAGGAAACAATCAGTTGGATAGAGTATTTTATGATTTATTAATCCAGTAGGACACTATGCAAACATCAGATGGGAAAAGGTAAATTTGTAGTTTGGGATATTGGAAGATGTCCAGAATATATTAACCTGAAAAAAACAAGGCATGGGGTTTTGTGTGATCTCATTAGAAAAGGTATAGATGAATAGGTATTTCTGGTTATCGCTAAATGATGATATTTTGTTTCATATGTATTTTTGCATTTCTTTAAATTTCTTAGTTTGAAATAATATCAAACTTTCCAAAAAATGTAAGTTCTATAACATCTCTTGTATTCCCTTTATTCAGATTGATGAGTTAACATGTTTGAATCATTCTCTCCTTGTATGTGAATGTGTGTATATACACACATATTGATATCTGTATGTACACATAGAACTTAAAATTTTTTTTTTAATGTTTATTTATTTTTGAGAGACAGAGTACTAGTGGGGAAGGGGCAGAGAGAGAGGGAGACATAGAATTCAAAGCAGGCTCCAGGCTCCAAGCTGTCAGCACAGAGTCTGATGCAGGGCTCAAACTCACAAACCATGAGATCATGACCTGAGTCAAAGTCAGATGCTTAACTGCTCAACCGACTGAGCCACCCAGGTGTCCCTGCACACATAGAATTTTTAACCATGAGTTTGTTACAGACCTCTTGCCCCTTGCAGCTAGATACATCAGTGTATGTGCTAAGAACAAGGATGTTTAATTTACTTACACAGCTACAAGTATAGTGATCAGGAAAATTTAATACTGATACATAATACTATTTAACTTACAAACCTTATTCAAATTTTATCAGTTGTCCTGATAATGCATCACATTCTTTCTGGTTTAGAATCTAGTCAAGGTTTATACATTTCATTTAGACTCCTTTAATCTGGATCACTGCCTTACTGTTTATTTTTAATGACCTTGATATTTTTGAGTGTTATACAATTTGGATTAGTGTGAGGTTTTCTCATTATTGGATTTAAATTATGCATTTTTTGGCATAAGGATTCCACAAGTGATGTGTCCTTGGTATATCCCATAAGGAAACATGGTATGTTAGTCCTATTATAGGTGATGTTAACTTGGTTAACTCGATTAAGGTAGGTAAGCTGGGTTTTTCCACTGCAAAGTTACCATTTTTACCTTTGTAATTAGTACTTTGTGGGGAGGTATATTCTGGTTCTTAAATAGCTTGTTTTTCAACAAATTTTTGTCCGCTAGTTTTAGCATCCGTTGCTAAATGTGGCCTAAATCGACTTACTGATGGTTGCAAAAGAGTGGTTTTCTACCATCATCATTTCCTCAGCATATGTTAGCCAATATCTGTACTGTTTGCTCATTTTTTTTAAGTTTATTTATTTATTTTGAGAGAGAGTGTACGGGTGAATAGGGGACAGAGAGAGAGGGAGAGAATCCCAAACAGGCTTTGCACTGTCACCATAGAACCTGATGCGGGTCTTGATCCCATGAACTGTGAGATCATGATCTGAGCCAAAATCAAGAGTGAGACTTAACTGACATACCCCCCCCCCCCCCCCCCCCCCGCCGCCAGTGCCCCTACTTATTTACTCTTCATAAATTTGACCACATCCTGACTTTGGCACAATATAATGTCCCATACTTATCTTGTAGTCCCCCACCCCAGCCATGGAATCTGTTATTTCTTTAGGAGACCTTGTTCTTCACAGTGTGGAATGGTATTTAGAAATTAAGGCCTGAGAAATAGATATGCCCCTCACTACTGAGGGGATGAAAATGTTAAATAGGTAGGTAGATAAGGATGTTCACAGGTAGAAAGAATGAACCATGAGTTCGAACCACCAATTCTTAATTCAACAGTATAGTGTTCTTTCTAGCCTTGCCCCATTACAAATTGCATCTTCATTCTCTAAGCATAAAAAATGTTACTCCCAGTATCATCCACATATTAACTGAAGAGTATGGACATGCACTCCCAGCTACAACTTGGTTCTGTTGTTCATGAGAAAAGAATGGAGTATTGGACAACTAAAGCTAGAAGCGACTTTTGAATGGCATAGTCTCCACCATAAGTTTTCCCAGTCTCAGGTCACCAACTCTAAACCAAGTAAAATATCCTTGTTGGACCATGAAGAAAAGTATCTAATAGAAACATTAATTCAAAGATGGGCATATCCAGATGAGAACCCACCGGTTAATGATCCCTTGCAGATACTAGGACAGCGAATGTAAAGGAATAGTTCCTTTGAAGGGTGAGTTGGGGAGCAGTTCTGGCCATTGACCAGCCCTGCATTATGTCATCTACTATTCACCTCCCATTCCCCCCTATACTTAGAAGGAGGTTGACAACTTTCAGGCCATTGAGGACCACACCCCTCCATTGCTTCTTGAAAAAAAAAAAACTAAAGTATTTTAGGAGAAACTAATGTTAAAGAGACCAAACCAGAATGTTGGTTACGAAGCAGTATATTGTAATTAAAAAGCAGATTCTGGAACCAGACTTGTCCAGTGGAGCTGTTTGCTAGTTGAGTAAGTGCAGACAAGATGCTTAACCTCTCTGTTCTGCAGCTTGTGTGTTCAGTGTGGGTAATAGCTCTTCTGTTATGGGGATTAAAACCATAATAGTAAGAGCTGTAGGTATTTAGGTATTATCTTCGACAGATGAAATTATTACTATATGTTTATATAATTAAATTCTAAGCCAGAGAATAATAAACTATAGGCTCTTGGCCAAAGCCAGCTTGTATCCTATTTTTGTATGGCCTGAGACCTTGGAATTTCACATTTGTAAAGAATTGTAAGGAGAAAGCAGAGTATGGACCATAAAGCGTCAAACATTTACTGTCTGGGCCTTTATAAAAAGTTTGCCGTCGTCTGGTCTGAGCAAATTTCAGTTTCTCAAAAACTCTTCTGAGATATATACATAATATGTGATAATACAGAAGAGTTTTAGCTCAATTTAGCACTTCTCAAACCACAGGATTTAAAACTTTGAGCACTTTAAGCCTTCAGGAAGTCTAAAAAATGCCCAAAGCAACATCAGGAAACTTTTTTTTTTTTTTTAAATTATTTTTCAACGTTTATTTATTTTTGGGACAGAGAGAGACAGAGCATGAATGGGGGAGGGGCAGAGAGAGAGGGAGATACAGAATCGGAAACAGGCTCCAGGCTCCGAGCCATCAGCCCAGAGCCCGACGCGGGGCTCGAACTCACGGACCGCGAGATCGTGACCTGGCTGAAGTCGGACGCTTAACCGACTGCGCCACCCAGGCGCCCCCAGGAAACTTTTTTTTAAATACAAGGTTCTGGCCATTTATGAAGAAGCAATATGCTATTATGCTATTATTAATGTCTGATTAACCTGCAGTGCTAAGAATACAGGTTATTTATTTCTCCATTTTTGCATGTAAGAAAATTTAGGCTTTAAGAGGTTATTTTCCCCAAGACAGTAGATAATAAATAGCACGACCAGAGTTTGAACTCCATTCTCACAGACTTTGAAGCTACTTTTAACTGCCATCTGCATGAATTACATTGCAGGGCCAGAACCCCTAAAATTGCTCTATAGAGCATTCTCCCTGTCTCACATGAATGAATCATGAATGTAAGAATGGAAAATCCATAGAAAAATACCAGATTTATCTAGGAAGCCTTTGTTACATTTCTACTCAGGCTTTTATTTTTTTGTTTATAGTAAATCAATAACCTAAGGGATACGTTTTATATTCTGTATTTCCTTGACTGTTTCTGACTTCACTAATGCCATTAGTTTTCTAACATTTTTCTTTGATGACTCAAGAGCCAACTCTGAAAATTAACTCAAACTGAGAAAAAACAGCCATGTTGAAAGCTTTAACTCGCCACTTGTAACCAAACTGAACACCCATTTTCGGTTTTGCAGATTCTTTGTATATTCTGAGTACAAATCGTTTATCTGGTATGTGATTTGCAAAGATTTTCACCAAGTTATCAAGTGGAAATTTTAAATATTTATGAGGTCAATTTTGAAATTGTTCTTTTATAGATCATGTTTTTGGTGTCATACAGAAGAAATCTGTGCCTAATCCAAGGTCGCTATGATTTTCTCCTATGTTTTCTTCCAGAAGTTTTATAAGTTAGGTTTTACATTTAGGTCTCTGATCCATTTTGATCATGTTTGATCATTCATTGTGATACTTGTACATGGTACAAAATGTAGGTTCATTTTAAAACGTGGATGCTAGGGGCGCCTGGGTGGCGCAGTCGGTTAAGCGTCCGACTTCAGCCAGGTCACGATCTCGCGGTCCGTGAGTTCGAGCCCCGCGTCAGGCTCTGGGCTGATGGCTCAGAGCCTGGAGCCTGTTTCCGATTCTGTGTCTCCCTCTCTCTCTGCCCCTCCCCAGTTCATGCTCTGTCTCTCTCTGTCCCAAAAATAAATAAAAACGTTGAAGAAGAAAAAAAAAAAAAAAAAAAAAAACGTGGATGCTTAGTTATTCCAACACCACTTTTGTTCAGGAGACCATCCTTTCTCCATTGAATTGGGTTTTCCATCTTTGTCAAAAACTGATTGACCATATATGAATGGGTTTTTTCTTTTCCTGGACTCTATTCTGTCACATTGATCTTTGTGTTTATTCTTGTATCAATACAACTTGTTCCCAACTACTCTAGCTTTATAATAAGCCTGTCAATCAAGTAGAGAAGCTTTGCTTTTTCAAATTTGCTTTAGTTATTCTAGGTCTTTTGCTTTGAGTTGTAGAAGTATCTTGTTGATTTCTTTAAAAAAGTATTTGCTGGGACTTTCAAGGGAAGTGTGTTGGAATATTTCACATCTTAAATCTTTCAGTCTGTGGATGTGGCATAGCTCTATTTGGATCTTTTATTTCATCAGTAATTTTTGTTATTCAGTACACAGATGTTGCCTGTGTTTTGTTAGACCTATACTTAAGTATTTCCTGAATTTTTTTTCATTCTTTATAGCCTCTATATATATATGGTCTGCAAATTGTCTGTTGTCTGCAACGCTATTTCTTATCCGATCTGGTTTTGTGTCTGTTTGGTTATTTTCCTTATTGTACTGTCTGGATCCTCCAGAGTGCTGTTGAATAGGAATGTTGAGAGAAATCATTTTTGCCTTTCTCTTCAAGCACTTAGTCTTTTAAGTATTACATTAACTGTAGGTTTTTGTAGATGTCTTTTATAAAGTTAAGGACAATCCTTCTATCCCCAGTTTGCTGAAATTTTTTCATCATGAACAGATGTTAAATTTTCTCACATGCTTTTTTTCTGCATCTGTTAAGATGTCATACACTTCTTCTGTAGTCTATGAATATGGTAAATTACATTAGTTTTCAAATGTTGGAATGATATTGCATTCCTGAGATAAACCCACCTGACATGATGTATTGCTCTTTTCAAATGTTGTTGTTTTCTGCTTGTTAATAGTAATTGTTGAGGAATTGTGCATCTATGTTTACGAGGGATATTGGCCTATGGTCTTTCTTCGTGTAATGTTTTTTTTCTTGCGTTGGTAACAGGTAATGTTGCCCTTATAAAATGAGTTGAGAAGTGTTCTGTCCACGTCTATTTTCTTTCTTCCTTTTTAAAAATATTTATTTTGAGAGAGAGAAGAAAGACTGTGCACGTGTGTACAAGCTGGGGAGAGTTAGAGAGAGAGGGAGAGAGAGAATCTCAAACAGGCTCCATGCTCACCATGGAACCCAATGCGAGGCTCGATCCCACAACTGTGAGATCATGACCTGAGCTGAAATCAAGAGTGGGATGCTTAACTGATGGAACCACAGGCACCCCTCTCCACTTCTGTTTGCTCAGTTTTTTGAGGAATTGTTTTGTTTTGTTTTCTTAAATGTTAGTAGTATATAAGCAGTCTAGGGCTGGTTTCATTGTTTTAGAAGCTTTTAAAACTTGAATTCAATGTCATTAATAGATACAGGAATACTGTAGTTGTCTATTTCTTCCTGAATGATTTAGGTAATTTGTGTCTTTTTAAGGAATTTGTCCATTTGATCCAAGTTGTCACCTATGGCACAAAGCTGTCATAAAATTCCCTTATTATCCTTTTAATGTCTTTAGGATCTATTAAAATGTCTTGCAGTCCTGCCATTGGTAATTTCTTGTAACCTCTTTTCGAAGTTTATTGTTTTTTCTCTGGTGTTTTTCACCTTTCAGTTCCATTGATTTCTGCTTCATTTATTATTTTCTTCCTTCTGCTTTTGTCTCCCAATACTCTAAAATTTCCCTCTAAGCATGCCTTAGTTGCATTCCACAAGTTCTTATATATTGTCTTTATATTTTGATTTGATTTGATTTAATTTATTTCCCATTTCCATTTGTAATTCCTTTTTTGACCATGGTTAATTTAATTTCAAGATTTGGGGGATTTTCCTAATTTTTTCTGTGATTGATTCTCATTTAATTCTGTTGTGTCTGAGAATGTACTTTATGTGGCTTCACTTCCTTTAAATTCATTGCAGTTAGTTACATGGTCCAGGATATGATCCATCCTGGTGTATGTTCCATATGCCCTTAAAAAAGAATGTGTATTCTGCTATTGTTGGGTAAAGCATTCTATAAATGTCAGTTAAGTGAAGTTGATTAATAATGTTGTTGAGCTCTTCTGTTTCCTTACTGATTTTCTTTCTGTTTATCCTATTGATTGGTGAGGGTGGTGGAGTCTCTGTGATTGTGGATTTGTTTAGCCTTCCAGTCCTTTCAGTTGTTGATATATTTTGAAGCTCTATTTCTTTGTGCATACATGTTTCATGCCTTTTTGGTCCAATTACCCCTTTATTATTATGTAATGTTCCTTTTTCCCTTGGTAATATTCTTTGTCTTGATGTCTTTTTTGATTATCATATAATCACTCTTGCTTTTTAAAAATAAGTGTTTGCCTAAAATTACATAGCCATTCCAGCTTTCTTTTGATTATTGTTGCTTTATTCTCCAATCCGACAATTTCTTTTTTTTTTAGTAAGACTGAATTTATTCAATACCCTAGTAAAAGTGTTTTTTTAATGTTTATTTATCTTATACACACACACACACACACACACACACACACAGCATGAGCAGGGGAGGGGAAGAGAGAGAGGGAGACATAGAATCTGAAGCAGGCTCCAGACTCTGAGCTGTCAGCACAGAACCCAATGTGGGGCTTGAACTCACGGACTGCAAGATCATGACGTGAGCTGAAGTTGGACACTTAACCGACTGAGCCACTCAGGCACCCCCCTAGTCAAAGTTTTGAGTATAAGTATCCAACAGTATAAAAAGTACAAAACAGGGGCGCCTGGGTGGCGCAGTCGGTTAAGCGTCCGACTTCAGCCAGGTCACGATCTCGCGGTCCGTGAGTTCGAGCCCCGCGTCGGGCTCTGGGCTGATGGCTCAGAGCCTGGAGCCTGTTTCCGATTCTGTGTCTCCCTCTCTCTCTGCCCCTCCCCCGTTCATGCTCTGTCTCTCTCTGTCCCAAAAATAAATAAACGTTGAAAAGTACAAAACAGATTTGTAGCTTTCTAATATATTAATACAAAGTGCATGACTACATATAGTATATCCTATTCCAGTCTGACAATTTCTGTTGTTGTGTGTATGCCATTTATATTTAATTGGTGTGTGTATGCCATTTATATTTCATATAATTATTGATATGCTTGGATATAAATCTATATTTTCATTGCCTACTGTTTTTTCTTCCTTTTCTTGTTAATTGGAAGTTTTTTTGTGAATTCATATAATGTCCAATATTGACCTATTATTTATATCACTTTTTGTAATTGTTTTAGTGATTACCATGGGACTTGCAATATACGTCTTTAATTAATCACAGTCTACCTTCAAATAATGTATTCTACTTATACATATACCCACAATTCCTTCCTCCAACGTTTTGTGCACTTGTCAAATATTTTTCTTTTGCACATGCTATAAAGCCATAATACATTGCTACTGTTTTTGATTTAGACAGTTATCTTTTAGAGCAATTAAAAATACCAATTAAAATTTTAACTGCTTCTGGCAATCTTTATTTCTTTGTAGGACCAAATTTCTGTGTACTATCTTATTTTTCTGCCTGAAGAACTTCCTTTAAGATTCCTAGTAGTGCTAGTCTGCTAGTGAATTCTCAGTTTTTTTGTTTGTTTGTTTTGGTTTTAAGAAGTATTTATTCCTCCTTCATTTAAAAAAAATTTTTATTAAAATTTTAAAAATATTTATTTATTTTTGAGACACAGAAAGATTGCGAGCAGGGAAGGGAAAGAGAGAGAGGAAGACACAGAATTTGAAGCAGGCTCCAGGTTCCAAGCTGTCAGCACAGAGCCTGATGCGGGGCTCAAACTCACAAACTGTGAGATCGTGACCTGAGCCAAAGTTAGACGCTAGCCGACTGAGCCACCCAGATGCCCCTTCTACTTCATTTTTGAAAGGTATTTTTGCTGGGTGTGGCATTTGGAGTTGACAGATTTTTTTTTTCTATATTGTCTTCTGGTTTGCATAGTTTCTGATAAGAATTGTTCTGTAATTCTCTCTCTCTTTGTCCCTTGTGTGTGTGTGTGTGTGTGTGTGTGTGTGTGTGTGTATTTAAATTTGAGTATAGTTGACACACAATGTTACATTAATCTCAGGTTTACAACATAGTGACTTGACAAGTTTATACATCATGCTATGTTCACCACAAGTGTAGCTACAATCTGTCCTGATAAATTGCTATTACCTTTCTTATTCCTTATGTAGTGGCCTTTATTCCCATGACTTATTCATTCTGTAACTGGAAGTCTGTATCTCTCATTCCCCTTCAACCATTTTTCTCAACTTCCCACCCCCGCCCTGCTGGCAACCATCAGTTTGTTTGCTATATTTATAGGTCTGATTCTGCTTTTTGTTTGTTCATTTTTTTTAAAGACTTAATTTTTTAACATATTTATATATATTTTTTGAGAGGTCGTGCACACGAGTGGGGGAGGGGCACAAGGAGAGTGGGGAGAGAATCTTAAACAGGGCTCATTCCCATGGCCATGGGATCATGACCTGAGCCAAAATCAAGAGTCCAATGCTCAACTGACTGAGCCACTCAGGAGCCCCTAAAGATTAAACTTATGAGTGAAATCATATGGTATTTGACTTTCTCAGTCTAGCTTATTTCACTTAGCATAACACTGTCTAGGTCCATCCATGTTGTAATATTCCATTGTATGTTGAAGGATATATTTTTTAAAGCATTAGAAGGGCCTTGTTTGTATACACTTTGTCATTGGTTATATTTTGTAGCTCACTAATGTCCTTCACTTTTAAACCCTTTTACTTTAATACATAATCAAAGAACTAGTTCCAAAAATTAACTCACACTCTCACAAAGAATAGTCATATATTATGGAATATTTAAAATTGATTTTTAACTTGAATATATACCTCTTGAATTTGTGTTATGTGCATGAAGAACCACTAGAAACACACACACACACACACACAAAAGCTAACAAAACTTAGGGCATGGACATTTGGTAAAGGCAAACCTGGGGTCAGGATGGGGTAAGAGTTCTCAATGTATATTTGTATAATTTTAATTATGAACCATATGATCATACTACCAAGTGTAGGAAAAAACTCAATTTAAAAATTCTCCCCAAATTGCAATATTGGAGCTCATGTTTCGATTTGAACAGTTTAATTATTTGATTAGAGTCTCACTTATGATAAGCACTGAGCAATGCATAGAATTGTTGAATCACTATATGAATCACCTGAAACTAATATAACACTGTATGTTAACTATACTGGAATTAAAAGAAAAAATATTCCCATTTTTAACCCCTTAAAATTGCACTGTTTAAGAACTGCAGAGTGATGTCAGCAAAAATTATGGAGAAAGTAGTTCCAAGGGCCCAGCTTCCACAGAAACAACAATAAAAGGTCAAAAGCTCAGAATCAATTTCACTGGGATCCTGGAAGATGGCTAAAGATGTACAACCACCCAGTGAATGGTGAATTGAGAAAACAGCAACTTGAAGATGGTAAGGGAGCTTTGTGGTATTTTACTTGCCCTTGCTTCACCCACCTCCCCTACTCAGCAATGGTCTTGATGGGGACAGCCTACACTCACATCTGGTAGGAACCAGATCGTTGGCTTCAGAGGGACCAGAGCTAACTGTGTTCTCAAAGAATTGTGTTTTGTCTGTTCGGAATCATCTGGGGGCTACCTGAAGGACTGATGCCACGTGCTTGATTTTGTTCCATCTATATTGGAACAAAAGATGAAAATTACAAGGGTTTCAGGAGCTCTATGAGAGGAATGGGGGGGGCAGAAACAAATATATATTTCTATTATCTCACAACCCATTTCTCATCAGAAACCATGGAATCCAGAAGGCAATGGATAACTCCTATATGATTTAAAAAAAAAAACATGAAACGACAATTATAAACCTATATTAATGGGGTATACAAGGTATAAAGATGTAGTTTGTGATAACCTAAAGAGAAGAAGACAGATATATGGGAGCAGAGTCTTTTATACCATTGAAGCTAGGTTGGTATTAATTCAAAAGAAGTTGTAATACATTTAAGAGATTAACTGTAACCTCAGAGTAACTGCTAAGAAAATAACTAAAAGACATGAAAAAAATGAGAAGGAAATCATAACGATACAAAAAAATCAAACACAAGATATGGCATTAATGGAGGAACTGAGGAACAAAAATAGTTAAGATGTATGTAAAACAAGTAGCAATATAGCAGAAGGAATCTTCTTAGGAATTAATTTAAATGTGAATTAAATTATGGATTATTAATATGATGTCAATTAAGCTTCCCAATTAAAAGGTAGAGTTTGGCAAAATGGGTAAGACAACATCCAACTATATGCTGTCTACAAGCGACTCACTTTAGAATCAAAGAGCCTAGGGGCGCCTGGGTGGCGCAGTCGGTTAAGCGTCCGACTTCAGCCAGGTCACGATCTCGCGGTCCGTGAGTTCGAGCCCCGTGTCGGGCTCTGGGCTGATGGCTCAGAGCCTGGAGCCTGTTTCTGATTCTGTGTCTCCCTCTCTCTCTGCCCCTCCCCCGTTCATGCTCTGTCTCTCTCTGTCCCAAAAATAAATAAACGTTGAAAAAAAAAATTAAAAAAAAAAAAAAAAGAGCCTAGTGTCCTGCATTAACCTAAATGTAAGTGTAATGTGATTACAATCACATATGAATAAAGGTCCAGGGAAACCCTACCTTTGTTGCCATGAACTTCCTTTCCTTGAAACCTCTGGATAGGTAGAGAATTTACTTTTTCCAAATGAATAAACTTTCTTTCTTCCTTTCTCCCCCTACCCTCTTTTTCTTTTTTTTCTTTTCTTTTCCTTTCTTTCCTTTCCTTTTCTTTCCTTTCCTTTTTTCTTTTCTTTTCTTTTCTTTTCTTTTCTTCTTTTCTCTCTCTCTCTTTCTTTCTTTCTTTCTTTCTTTCTCTATGTATCTATCAATCATCTATCTATCTATCTATCTATCTATCTTAGTCATATATGGATATAGATATATATCTTCATTCTCAATTGCCTTTGGTCTATTTTTTCAATACTTCCATCAGTACCACACTGGTTTAGTTACCATAACTTAGCAGTGAGTCTTGATATTTGGTAAAGGAAGGATGTCTTCCCATCTTGTTCTCTTTTAGGGTGTCTTGGCAGTTTCCAGTAAGGGTAATAAGAGACACAAACAGAACGATCTATGTAGTATTCTTTCTTAAAAAAAAAATCTGAATCAAATTGAACCTCTAATTCTAACCATTGGCATATGGAATGTATGGAGAAATATTTGTGATAACATGAATAAAACTGAAGGGCATTATGCTAAGTGAAATAAGCCAGACAGAGAAAGACAAATACTTCCTGTTATCACTTACGTATAGAATCTAGGAGGGGGGAAGATAAAAAGCTGAATTCATAGAAATAGGGAGTAGAATGATGGTGGTTGCTTGAGGTTGGAAGGTGGGGAAGGTGAGGAGAGGTTGGTTTAAAGGGTACAAACTTTCAGTTATAAGATGAATAGGGTCTGAGGATTTGATAGTGCCCTATTGCATACTTGAAATTTGCTGCGGGTAGAACTCACAGGTTCTCACCAAAACAGAGTTAGGTTGATGGATGTGCAAATTCATCGTGGATATCCTTTCACAATGAACACATATCAGTTCACCACGTACACTTTAAATATGTTACAACCTTTTTCTCAATCATATCTCAATGAAGCTGAAAAAAAGTTGAATTTGTTACCATTATCTGATCAAGATCCCCCACTTTCACACCTAATTTTGAATAATCATGGTTCATTGATTTCAACCACCCTGTAGAAAAATAAAACATCTTATTGTATTTTATGTCAAGTGCAGAATGGACTGTAGGTGATATGCTGAAAGCAAACTAGAGAGACATTTTCAAGATGTATTTCAGGCTTTTCTTTTCCAAACTGAAGTACTTCCTTTACTTCCCTGCCACTACATTTTTTTTTCCATTTATCAGAAAATACCCTCATTTCCAAGTGCCCAATTAAAACCGAGAGGAGTGGGAAACTTTAGTTATTTGTCTTGTGGTCCGGATCCATCAGAAGTCACTCTTTGTTTTTGCGGAAACTTATTATCATTGGAAAGAAAACCTCATATCAGGTAAACGTTGTCAGAGATCTCGACACTTCCAGATACACTAGCATCAAACCGGCCTTGAGAGCCTAGCTTCACTTCTCTCTCCTATACAGCTACATTTCTTTACAGTCGCACCTATTAGTACTGTAATTAAAAAATATATATATATATTTACATATATATATAATTTTTTTTTTTTTTAGAGAGGGAACGAGTGGGGGAAACAGGCAGAGAGACCGAGGGGATGGGGGAAGGAGAAAGAAAGAATGTTAAGTAGGCTTCACGCTCAGCGCAGAGCCGCAGAGCCAGAAGCTGGGCTCAATCCCAAGACCCTGAGATCATGACCTGAGCCAAAATCAAGAGTTGGAAGCTCAACCCATTGAGCCACCCACAGGCGTTCCTAATGAAGGTTTTTTTTTTTAAACAAGTAAAGAAGGAAAAGAAAAAGAAAAGAAAGGTCAAACGCTAATAGCACCTGAGAAGGACTTAACTGCAACTGTTATACATTTAAGGGGGGAAAAAGTGGCAACCTTTAGAGCCGCATTACGGAGGATTCTGGGAAGTGTAGTCCAGGCCTGGGGGAGTCACAGCCACTGCCACGGAAAGAAGCTATAAGCCCTTTGTACCGCAGGGGGTTCTGGGAAGCGTAGTCGAGAGACGGTGGCCGACAGGGCACTTCCGCCCTGGGAGGGCGAAGCCGCCTTCATCGGTACCTTGTGGGAGGTGAGTCGGTGCAGAGACCCTGCGTCTCTGCCAAGCTTGCCCGGGCGCGGAGCCCGCAAGTGCCGCCCTCTCGCTCGGGGAATAGAAGAGGCATAGAAGCCGCTGAGGGCCGGGGCGGCGGGGTGTGTCACCTTGGCGTTGCGGGCGGGCGGGGGTCGCGACCTCGGTTTCTCTCGCCTCCCCCACTCCTACACGCTCTGCCGCCTTCTAGCGACATTTCGTGGACTTGTTTACTTTCTCCATTTGTCCTCTGTAAAGTGGAATTAAGGGTAGTACCTTCCTAGTAGGCACTAGTGCAGTGGGGTTTACGTGAAGTAAGTAGATGTAAGAATGCTTGAAAGCGATCCTGGCACAGGGACGGTGGCCGGTTGTTACCAATCTACGATTTCTTTCCAAGAAGCGCTGGGATCCTGGAAGCTTGTGAGCCCGGGTGAGTTCAGCGCTGCAGCGTCGCCGGCCCTTCTCTGACGCCTGCGCGAAGCAGGGCCTTTAGGATTCCTCTTGACTCTTCACTACCCCACCCCACCCCCTTTTTAAAAGAAGGGCTGGCCTCACTCCCAGCTCGGGCCTGTGATTGTCCTCCGTGGTTTATCCTGGACCAGAGACAAAATTGTGATCTCTCCCAGCCTCCTTTCCTGTCTCTGCCCCAAGTTCTCAGAGGGTGCAGAGGAGAAGTGACTCCCAGCGTCCTGCTAACTGGACGAGCGGACCTAGGCCGGCCGACTCCATTTTGTTCTGTGTCCTCCATCTTGAGTGACTATGTCCCCGACATGGCCCCCTTTCTGGGAGAACCACAGAAAGAAATTCCCGCTCAAACCTCAGACCACGCCTACCCCCCTGGAGTAACTTCCCGCTCACCCGTTCAAACTTCCCATTCAAATCACGCACGGCAACCTGCGCAACGGGACTATGACCCTTCCCCAGCCTCGGCTAAGGCCATGACCATCACCCCACCAACTGCCACTAGATCCCTATAAAACCTTTGTGCTTTTGAAACTCGCTCTCTCTCCGGCATCTCACCGCTGTGTCGGTGCAGGTAGGGGATTGAGCTCGAGCTAGCTCAAATAAAGGCTCTTTGCTTTTGCATTGGACTCGGCTCCCTGGTGGTCTTTGGGGAATCATGAATTCTGGGCATAACATTTGGGGGCTCGTCCAGGATCCCCAAGACCCCCGAGGGACCCCTGACCCGGAGAGCCTGACTGGCCACGGTTAGTGTCTGTTCGTTCCCTGTCTCTTCTCTGTGAGCTCATTTCTGAAATTCTGGTAGTGCCCGGTGCAGTCTAAGTGGACGCACTGGAGGACCTCGGGCCAGGAGTTTTGGAAGACGTTCCGATCCTCCCTTCTGGAGGGACGTGGATTCCCCTCAAAGGTCTGAGACGAGGCAGGTCGCTCCCGCCGGTCAGTGTGAGGCCGTCGTCTAGCTTTCAGTTTTGCTTCCATGGAGTTGGAAGACTGTTTCTAGGGGCCCTCTGTCTGTTTCTGTGTTTCTCTGTTTTGTTCTGTGGACTTACTGAACGGACGTTATGGGACAGACTCAGACTACTCTAAGTATTATGATTGATCACTTTAAAGATGTCAGGGGAAGAGCTAACAACCTCAGTGTGGAAGTCCGAAAGGGTCAGTGGCAGGTTTTTTGTTCTAGCGAGTGGCCAGCTTTCAATGTCAGATGGCTGCCAGAGAGAACCTTCGACCTCCCTACCATCCACCGAGTCAGGGGTATCATCTCTCGGCCTAAGATGGGCCATCCTGATCAGCTCCCTTATATTACCACTTGGCAGGACCTTGTAGAAGACCCACCCTCTTGGCTTAAGCCCTTCCTAGCCCCACGCCCTCCGGAGCCGAAACCCATTCTTGCTTTGCAGGGGACAGAGAAGAAGGAGAACAAGAAAAGTCTTATCCAGCCTTCAGCACTCCTCTACCCTGTCCTACAAGGGGGGACTAAAGAAGAATTAATTTTTCCTCTCCTGTATAACCCCCCCTAGGATGCCGGAAGAACACCATCCTCCCCCTCCAGGGGAGGCAGATGCTGTTCCGAGAGCGGGAGGTGGAAACGCTCCAGTGGGAAGCCCGCCCTTTACCAGACAAAGGGCTCAGAGGGAGCAATCCGCCTCTGCTGCTGACTCTACTATTCTGCCCCTGCGAGCCACCGGACCCCCAGACGTAGATGGAATCAGCCCCATCACTATTGGCCTTTCGCCACTAGTGACCTCTACAATTGGAAAGCTCAGAATCCTAAGTTTTCCGAGAAACCGGCAGGGCTTATTGATTTATTAGTCTCTGTTCTTTTTACCCATCAGCCCACATGGGACGATTGCCAGCAGCTTTTGCAGGTCCTGTTCATGACTGAGGAAAGAGAAAGAATCCTCAATAAGTCCTGAAAACTAGTTCCGGGCGCAGACGGGAATGCCACCACCAACCAGGCTCAGATAGATGCCTCCTTCCCCTTTAACTTGGCCCGAGTGGGATTTCAACACAGCAGAAGGTAAGAAGAGGCTCCGGGTCTACCGCCAGACTCTAATGGGAGGTCTCCGAATGGCTGCTAGGAAGCCAACCAATTTGGCCAAGGTAGGAAATGTGCAACAGGAAAAAGATGAATCTCTGGTTGCCTTTTTAGAACGGATCATGGAGGCATTCCGTACCTATACCCCCATGGATCCAGAGGCTCCGGAAAGCAAGGCAGCTGTTATCATGGCCTTTGTAAACCAGTTGGCCATAGACATTAGGAAAAAATTACAGAAAATAGATAGACTAGGAGAAAAAAGTCTGCAGGACTTACTGGTGGTAGCCGAAAAGGTATATAATAACCGGGAGCCTCCTGAGGACAAGCAGGCTCACACCATGGCGGCTGCCAGCAGTAAGCAGACTCGAGACCTGGCCAGAATACTACTAGCTACCACTGCTGACTCCCCCAAGGAACGAGACAGCTGTCTCTGGCAGCTGGCAGACGACTCAAAAGGAGGTAAAGGAACCACCAAGGGGGGAAGCAGAGGCTGCAGAAAGATCAGTGCGCATACTACAAGGAGATGGGGCATTGGGCCCAAGATTGTCCGAAAAAGGCCAGCGGGAAGGGAAGCAAGACTGATCAAGTAAAAGTCTTAGAGCTAGATGAGCTGAGTGATTAGGGGAGCCGGGGTTTGGACCCTCTCCCCGAGCCCAGGGTAACTCTTAAAGTGGAGGGGACCCCTGTTGACTTCCTTGTTGACACTGGAATGCAACATTCGGTCCTCTGCACCCCACAAGGAAAACTAGCCAGCAAGAAGTCCTGGGTACAAGGGGCAACTGGTATGAGCCACTATTCATGGACTACCCGAAGAACGGTAGATTTGGGGACGGGTCAGGTATCCCACTCCTTTATGGTAATACCAGAATGCCCCTATCCGCTGTTAGGACGGGACTTACCAAGATTGGAGCTCAGATAACTTTCAGACAAGGGGGGCCTCAGGTCACCGATGGCAAGGGCCACCCCATCCAGGTCCTGACCATGAAACTAGAGGATGAATACCGCCTCCACTAGGAGGCTCTCCTGAGAGAGGATAATATAGACAGAATGGCTACAAGAATTCCCCTCGGTTTGGGCAGAGACTGGGGGATAGGACTAGCCACCCACAGGACCCCAGTCCTGGTAGAGCTCAAGCCAGGAGAAGGTCCGGTAAGGATCAAACAATACCCCATGTCTCAGAAGGCCCGGAAGGGGATCCAGCCACACATCCGGAGACTATGAAGCCTAGGGGTACTAGTTCTTGCCAGTCTGCCTGGAACACCCCCCCTACTTCCGGTCAAAAAGCCTCACACAAATGACTATCGACTGGTACAAGACCTCCGGGAAGTAAATAAGAGGGTCACGGACATACACCCAACTGTTCCCAACCCATATACTCTCTTGAGCTCCTTGGCGCCCTCCAGGGCCTGGTATATTGTACTAGATTTAAAGGACGCCTCTTCAGTCTGCCGCTGGCACCCCAAAGCCAACCCTTGTTCACCTTCAAGTGGCATGATCCAGAGGAGTGCTACAGCGGACAACTCACCTGGACACGGCTGCCTCAGGGGTTCAAAAATTCGCCCACCATCTTCGATGAGGCACTACACGAGGACCTGGGTCCTCGTGAGTACAGAAAGGAGTACCCTGGCCTCACCCTTCTACAGTACGTAGATGACATCCTGATTGCTGCTGAGACGGCCGAGGACTGTGAGCGAGGGACCCAGGACCTGCTGGCTACCCTGGGGGCCTTGGGGTACCAGGCATCCGCGAAAAAGGCTAAGATATGCAGAGAGAGGGTAAGTTACCTGGGATACATCCTGGAGGGTGGACAGCGGCGGTTATCAGATGCCAGAAAAGAAACTGTCCTGAAGATCCCTACTTCCACCTCCCGAAGGGAAGTAAGGGAATTCCTAGGATCGGCCGTCTACTGCCGCCTCTGGGTTCTGGGTTTTGCTGAGATCGCCAGGCCCCTATATGAAGCTACCAAAGAGGGGAAAACATTTGAATGGACTGAAAAAGAAGAAACTGCCTTTAATCAGTTAAAAAAGGCCCTCCTAGGTGCCTCAGCCCTGGGCCTGCCAGACATTACGAAGCCCTTCCACCTCTTTGTAGATGAACACAAGGGAATAGCAAAAGGGGTTCTAACTCAAGCCTTAGGCCCCTGGAACCGCCCCGTGGCTTACCTGTCCAAAAAGCTAGACCCAGTGACTGCCAGCTGACCGCCATGCCTAAGAATTATTGCGGCGACAGCACTCCTAGTCAAGGACGCAGACAAACTGATCCTAGGACAGGAGATCTGGATCATGACCCCCACACGCCATTGAAGGGGTCCTGAAACAGCCTCCTGATAGATAGATAAGCAACACACATATGACTCATTACCAGAGCCTCCTACTCAACCCTCCACGGGTGCAGTTCCACCCCAGTGCGGCCCTCAATCCTGCAACCCTGCTGCCTGACCCTGACCTAGATGCTCTACTACATGACTGTGTGGGGATCCTGGAGCAAGTACATGGATTCCAGACGGATCTGACCAACCGGCCCCTCCCCGATGCTGAGGCTACTTGGTTCACTGATGGCAGCAGCCTTGTGCGGGATGGACACAGGTATGCGGGTGCAGGGGTGGGCACTGAAACGGACACCGTATGGGTGGAGGCTCTACCCTCTGGAACGTCAGCCCAACGAGCAGAGCTCATCGCCCTCACCAAGGCGCTGATGCTGGGAGCTGGAAAACGACTTAACATCTACACGGACAGCCATTATGCGTTTGCCACAGCTCATATTCATGGGGCAATTTATCAGGAGAGGGGGTTACTGACGGCAGAAGGACTGACTATAAAAAATAAGGAGGAGATACTTGACCTGCTTACAGCCCTATGGCTTCCTGCCAAGCTGGCCATTATCCACTGCCAAGGGCACTAGAAAACTGATAACCCAGTAGCTAGAGGTAATCAAAAGGCTGACCAGGCAGCCAAGGCAGTAGCCCTTACTTCAGTCCCCACTATGACCATACAACTACTGGACCCGGGAGACCCAGTTTTACCAGACCAGCCCAAATACTCCCAGGAGGAGTTACAGCAGATCAAGAAACTCCCCATGGCCCAGGAGATAAAGGGATGGTGGTATACACCTAACAAGGAGCTCGTGCTGCCAGACTGGCTCAGAGTCTCAGTATTAGAGCACATGTATCGGTCTACTCACATGGGGGCCCGAAAACTAAAAGACTTAATCCGACATGCCGGAATCAAGTTTCACCAACAGGACACCAAAATAGAGCAAGTTGTATCTGCCTGCAAGACGTGCCAACTCACCAACGCGAGGGCCACATCAAATAAAAAAGGAACCAGGCTCAGAGGCACCAGACCGGGAGCCCAATGGGAAGTTGACTTCACTGAAGTCAAACCAGGAAAGTATGGTTATAAATATCTTTTAGTATTTACAGACACCTTCTCTGGCTGGGTGGAGGCATACCCAACCAAGCATGAAATGGCTTAGACGGTGGCTAAGAAGCTACTAGAAGACATCTTACCCAGGTATGGTTTTCATGCCATGATAGGGTTAGACAATGGACCAGCTTTTATCTCGCAGGTAACACAGGCAGTAGCCAAGGCGGTGGGGGAAAACTGGAAATTACATTGTGCTTAGAGGCCCCAGAGCTCAGGACAGGTAGAAAGAATGAATAGAACCCTAAAAGAGACCCTTACCAAATTAACCATGGAGCCTGGCGGGGACTGGGTGACTCTCTTTCCGTACGCCCTTTACCGGGTTAGGAACACTCCTTACACCCTGGGTTTTACTCCCTACGAGATCATGTTTGGCAGGCCACCCCCTATTATTCCCAACCTTCGAGATGAACTTCTTGCTGAGTTTAAAGATCAAGAACTTTTTCTTTCCTTGAGAGGGCTCCAGAAGGCACACGAGGACATTTGGCCGTGCCTCCATGCCATCTACGAGGCTGGCCCAACCCTGACACTTCAGTACAGGCCGGGAGACTGGGTCTACGTCAAGAGGCACCACCGAGAGACCCTTGAGCCGTGCTGAAAGGGACCCTACATCGTGGTGCTGACAATCCCCACCGCTCTCAAAGTAGATGGCATTGCGACCTGGGTCCATCACACCCATGTTCGGCCAGCAGACCCCTCCTGGATCTGGAAGGACTTCGTCATGCGATGGGCCATCAATCAGGACCAACACAACCCACTCAAGCTCAAGCTACAGCGCATTCGACCCACCTAATATTGGTAACTCTGTCAGCTCTGCTTGTCACTGCTCATGCTGCTGAGAGTCCCCACGCCCCCCCAAAACATCACCTGGCAGATCATAGACACCAGCTTGGGGACAATACTTAATCAGACTTCCCAGAGCCACCCCACGGACACTTGGTTCCCAGAACTTTGCGTAGACCTCCAAACTCTGCTCCCCTTATCACCATATGCCCCCGGATTCCTTTATTTCTATGTCTGCCCTGGCCACTCTCGCTCGAGCACATATGGGGACGCGGCTGGCTACTTTTGCGCCTCCTGGTCATGTGTCTCGATGGGGCACATCTGGTGGACCCCACCACACACCAGAGATCTCATCGTGGTAAAGCGACCCAGTGGCCCCCGACTGCCATATGCCTGGGGGCGCGGTAATCCCATAGTTATATCCTTTACAAGCCAAGGTAAAAAAACAACAGGACGGGAGAGTGGAAAAACCTGGGGACTCAGGATATACGACCGGGTTAGGCAGGGAGCCAAGGACAAGGGAACGCTATTTACCCTCTGAATGCAAGCGACTCCCCTTGCCCAGCAGTCCCCCAAGGGGGTAGGACCCCACCAAGTACTAGTTCCCTGACTTGCCCCCGCCCGGACGGCCACACCCAGAAACACCCAGGCCCCAGCCACACAGCCCTCCACATCCCCTGTCCTTACCAGAGTGTCACCCGCATCTCCTGCCCCAGGTCACAACTCACTATCTGATACAGACCCCCTGTAGAGCATGGTTGTCGGAGGATACCAGTTACTAAACGCTCCTAGGCCCAACCTGACCAAGTCCTGTTGGCTCTGTCTAGATGTCCGGCCCCCATATTACGAAGGTATTGCCATTAAAGGTAATTATACAACAGCCTCCAACTCTAGCTCCTGCAGATGGCAGCAGGTTACTGCAAGACTAACCCTCCAGGCAGTAACAGGGCAGGGCACTTGCATAGGCGCCCCCCCCCTGCCCCGGGCAGTCTCATCTCTGTAATGAAACCCTAACAGTCCCCAGGGAGACAGTGTATCTACTTCCCCCAAAAAATGCTTGGTGGGCCTGTTCCAGTGGCCTCACTCCCTGCGTCCACTCCCAGGTTCTTAGCGCTCTTTGGACTGGGATTAGTGGGGGCAGGGACCAGAATATGCTTACTCGTCATCCAGGACAAAAACTACAGAACCCTAAGGGCAGCCATTGACTTAGACATAGAAAGTATTGAGAAATCAATTTCTCATCTACAGGAATCCCTTACTTCCTTATCAGAAGTAGTACTCCAAAACAGAAGGGGATTAGACTTATTATTCATGCAGCAAGGAGGACGATGCGCAGCCCTAGGGGAAGAATGTTGCTTCTATGTTGATCACTCAGGTGTCATAAAAGAATCTATGGCCCTCATAAGGGAAGGGCTGCAAAAACAAAAGTTAGAGAGAGAACAATCTCAGTCCTGGTATGAGTCTGTTCAACTGGTCTCCCTGGTTAACTACCCTCATCTCGGCCCTTGTCGGACCCCTTGCCATCCTGCTCCTACTAGTAACCCTTGGACCCTGTATCATCAACAGGCTGGTCCAGTTTGTCAGGGTCTGTGTGGAGGCCGTCCAACTAATGGTCCTCCGTGCTCAGTGCAAGCCCCTAATAACAGAAGAGGACAAAATAGAAATGCAGCCAGTCCCATGATTGGGTCTGTAAGCTACATGACAAGGGGGGAATGAAAGAGCGGACCTAGGCCGGCCAACTCCATTTTGTTCTGTGTCCTCCATCTTGAGTGACTATGTCCCTGACATGGCCCCCTTTCCGGGAAAACCGCAGAAAGAAATTCCCGCTCAAACCTCAGACCATGCCTACTCCCCTGAAGTAACTTCCCGCTCACCCGTTCAAACTTCCCATTCAAATCACGCACGGCAACCTGCGCAATGGGACTCTGACCCTTCCCCAGCCAATCGGCTAAGGCCATGACCATCACCCCATTAACTGCCCCTAGATCCCTATAAAACCTTTGTGCTTTTGAAACGCAGTCTCTCCAGCATTTCACTGCTGCATCGGTGCAGGTAGGGGATTGAGCTCGAGCTAGCTCGAATAAAGGCTCTTTGCTTTTGCATTGGACTCGGCTCCCTGCTGGTCTTTGGGGATCACGAATTCTGGGCATAACACTAACAGTGTCCCAATCTCAATCACAAGTTAGCAAATATAAAAGTCTCATGAATCGACATCTCACTGTGATTGTGATTTGTATTTCCCTCATGATAAATGATGTTGAGTCATGTGCTTTTTTTTTTTTTTTAGTGTGCTTTTTTTTTCACCACCTGTATATCCTTTCTGAAAAGTTTAGTGAAGTTAGCAGCCTATTTTATTTTATTTTTTAAATTTTTTATTATTTTTGAGAGGTGGGGAGGGGCAGGGAAAGGGAGACACAGAATCTGAAGCAGGCTCCAGGCTCTGAGCTCTTTTCTTTTCTCTTCTTTTCTTTCTTCTTTTTGATAAATAACTAGGAGGAGAATCTAATCTCTGGGTTATATGCTTAGCTTTTTAAGAGATGTCAAATAATTTTTCATTTGTAGTTGCATATTTTATATTCCTTTTGGCAATATGTTAGAGTTCCAGTTGGCTCCACATTTTTTCTAACATTTGATATTTTCAATCTTTTAAATTTTAGTCATCCTAATGACAGTTGTGTTGTGATATATTGCTGTGGTTTTCATTTGTATTTTCTGATGCTTTAGATGTTGACTACCTTTTTTTTTTTTTTTTTTTTTTTTTTTTTTTGCCTTTTGGGCATTTGCATATTTTCTTTTTGAAAGGTTCAATTCTTTTGCTCATTTTTAAAGCTAAGTTGTTTACTTTGTATTGAATTTTAATAGTTCTTCTAATATTCTGGATACAAGTCATTTTGACCCATGAGCATTTAGATCTTCTTTCACTTATTTGGGTCATTTCATTTGCCTCAGCTTTGTTTCACAGCTTTCAGTATGTGGGTTTCTTACATGTATTTGATAAATTTATCTCTAAGGGATTGATATTTAGGGGGTACTATTCTAAGTGCTGTTATTGTTGAAATTCAGTGTCCGTTTGTTGCTAGAATATAGATATATAATTGGCTTTTGTATCTTGACCTTGCTAACTTTGCATAGTAAATCTAAAAACATTTTTCTGACCTGTTAGAATTTTCTACACAGATGGTCATCACTAAATAAAAAGTTGTACTTCTTCCATTCCTGTCCCCATTGTGTTGATTTCTTTTTCTTCTCTTATTGCACTGGCTAAGACTGTTAGAAGAATTTTGGATAGAAGTACTCACCATATACATCCTTTACTTGTTCCTAATCTTAGGGAGAAAGTGTTTAGTCCTCCATCACCTGCTGGCCTTTTTGTAGATGCCAGTCACTGGGGTTGAGGAAGTCCCCTTCTAGTCCTACTTTGCTCAAGAGCATTTATTATGAATGACCATCAACTTTTTGTAAATGCTTTTTCTTTTAATAATCAGATCATCATATGTTCCTTTGGTTCAATTTGATTCTTTTCGACCTTGTTTTTTAAGCTTAGTTAGGTTGGGTCTAGAGTAATCTTTATTCCAGAGCAGTGGCTTTCCAGCAGCTTTGCCCCACCATGGGACATTTGGTAGTGTCTGGACATTTTTGGTTGTCATGATTAGGGTGGGTACCACTGACAACTACTGGGCAGTGGACAGGGATGCTGTTAAATATCCTACAATTCACATGATAGCACCTGGCAACAAAGAATTGCCTGCTGCAAAATGTCAACTGTTGAGAAACTCTGTTCTAGAGATAGTTTAGCCCTTCTACCTAAGCATGGCCCCTCAGTTGCTGCCAAATGTCCCTAGTGGTCAGTGAGGGCTTTCCATTTTGACTGTTTGGAATTCAAACACCTCTAAGTCCTACTAAGCTACTAAGCTCTGGCAACCATTCAGCCCATAACTCTCCGGTTACTTTTTGCCTGGCCTGTGGAGTTTCCTCATATATGTGCACAGTTTGGTCTTTAGTGGTGGACTCAAAGGTATTCCTGTGCAGATTTACAGTGCTTTTCTTCTGCATTCTTCTTTCTGGAACTCTGCTCTGCAATTTCCAGCTACCCAGTCTCCTTGTTCTGATTTCTGTCTCTTCCACTCAGCAGGTCTCTGTTTGCGCTCCTCCTTCTTGCACCTGCAGTTCAAAAGTTATCGATTGGCAAATATCTGGGGTGATCATAGGACTCCTCATTTGTTTCCTGCATTTAAGAGATCAAAGTATTGTGCTTTCGATGTCTGAAGATGGTTGTTTCATACTTTTTCCCCCAATTTTCCTACTCATGATAGGAGGGCATGTTTAGTCCTAGTTATTCTGTTATAGCCAGAAATAGAAGTTTCTGTCACCTACATTTTAAAAACATTTTTATTTATTTTAGAGAGAGCATGAGTGGGGGTGGTGGGCAGAAGGAGACAGAGAGGGAATCTTAAGCAGGCTCCATGCTCAGCACAGAGCCCTACTTGGGGCTTGATCCCATGACCCTGGGATCATGACCTGTGCTGAAATCACAGTCGGACCCTCAACTGACTGAACCATCCAGGCGCCCACATCTGCATTTTTAATGACTACATTATAGTTCAATGAATTGTTCTTAAAGAATTCCCTAATCTTAGACATTTAGGTAGTTTAAGATTTTTAAAAAAATGTTTTAATGTTTATTTTTGAGACAGAGAGAGACAGCATGAACTGGGGAGGGTCAGAGAGAGGGAGACACAGAATGTGAAGCACGCTCCAGGCTCTGAGCTGTCAGCACAGAGCCCGACGCGGGGCTAGAACTGTGAGATCATGACCTGAGCCGAAGTTGGATGCTTAACAGACTGAGCCACCCAGGCGCCCCTAAAAAATGTTTTTAAAGAACACTTCAGTGTTCTTACATACAAGGTCTGTTCCCAAAAAGTAATTCTGGAGACTGCCACTTCTGGAAAGATGGAGGAAACGTACTTTTCCCTATTCTTCCCACTAAGTACAGCTAAAAATCCTGGATGTTGTATGTAAAGCAAACATGAAAGCAGGCAGACTGGCTTGGGACCTAAGACTCGAGGAGTGATATGGCAGTGAGTTACTTGGGTTTTCTTTTTGCCTCATATATCCCAGACTTGGTGCTGGAGATGATGGCAATGTGGAAATACCAATGAGTACAGACCAAAGAAAAAAAAAAAAAAAGCCTTTTCTGTCTGGTCAGAGGGTGAGGAAAGGGGCAGCTTAGCAAGACAGAAAACTTTTTGATAGTAACTACTCTCTTTCCAGTCACAAAAAAAAAAAAAAACAAAAACCAAAAAACAAAAAACCAACCAACCAAACAAAACCCGCCCCACACCTGCCCCTGCCAGGCTGTAATGACAAGCCTAGGCTTCCTGCCTTGCCAGCTATAATGAGCCCCCCAAACTCCCTGTCAGGGAGTAATAAGTACTCACCCACCACTATGTTGTCAAAGGAGACAATGTGGGAGCCTGGACTTCACACTCACCTAGTGATAATGAGTTGCCTCTCCTTTTCCCAGCTTAGGCGGTGTCAGAGGAGACCTAGTGGAAATTCAGGACTTTGACCACTACCCGGCAGAGTTGAGGCCAACTCCTCGTACCCCATGTCAGTAGAAGCCAATGGGGACCAGTAACAAACCACCTCTGCCCCATTCAGCCACAGTCTTATCTGCAGAGACCAGAAGTAAAGGGCCCGAAGTCTCACCCCAGCCCAGAAGTAGTTAACTCCTTACCCCACCAGATATCAACAGAGGCCAAGTAGGGAATCTGGGCCTAGCTCTGCCCCCCTTCGCCTTTGAGAGAGGTGTCAGAGGGGGCCTAGTAAAACAGAAGATTTACATGAAATCCCAAGTCTTATAATACTCAAGATGTCTGAGTTTCAGTGGAAAAATGACTTGTCATACAAGAACGAGGGGAATCTCAACTTGTATGAAAGACAATCAGATACAGTAAAATGATGTTCACTGATGTTAGCTCTCAGTTAGAAGGGATGAGATACTAGTTACTTGACAAGGGCTTTTTTTTTTTTTTATTGTGGTAAAATATACATAACAAAATATATCATTTTAAGTGTACTTCTCAATGACCTTAAGTACATTCCCAGTGTTGTGCAGCCATGACCACCACATATCTCCAGAACTTTTTTCATCTTCAAACTGAAACTCCATACCCATTAAACAGTAGCTCCGATACCTCCTCCCCCTAGTCTGGAAACCACCATTTTTTCCTTCTGTCTCTATGTATTTGCTCCTCCTGGAGAAAGCTTACATGAGCAGAGTGAACCACGGTGATAAAAGGATTATTTCAGAACATTGTTAATGTCTAACCTAATTAGAAGTTCTGTGGTACTTGTATTAAGTTATCTATAGTTATATAACAAATTACTCTTAAACTTATTGGTTTAAAGCCACAAGCATTTATTTACAGTTTTTGTAAGCCAGGAATCTCGGGCAGGTATCTAGGTGGTTCAGGCTCAGGATCTCATGAAGTCACTGCCAAGGAGATGCCAGAACTTAAGTCTTCTGAGGGCTTGATGAGGATGAAAGGTCTGCTTCCAAGATGGACTCATTCACATCATTGTTGGCAAAATATCTCAGTTCCTCGCTGATTATTTGGGGGTCTCACTTACTTGCCAAGTGGGCCTCTCCCTGGGGCTGCCTGAGTGTCCCCAAAACATGAAGCTGTTTTCCCCAAGAGCTAGTGATCTAAGAGAGTGGAAGGCAGAAGCCACAGTATCTTTTATAATCTAACTTTCGAAGTGTCATAGCATCACTTCCGCCATATTCTGTTTACACAGAGTGATCCTGATACATTGTGAGAGGGGACCTTTATAGGAGTATGGATATCAGGAGGCAGGGATCATTGGGGGCCATCTTGTGTGCTGTGTACCATAGCACCTTTTGTACAAACACAAATCCACAAAAGCTAAGAGATGACTCTAACTGTTCAGCAGAAAATCCAGCCAAATTAAGTGGCCACAATGGTCATAGGATTTTTACTCCCATACGATATGTCCGCTATGAGAATACATTTTCTAGTGTTTTTTTTTTCTAGTTATAATGTTTATCAGTTGGGTATTCTATATTAGGACTTCATTGGAATAAAGGGGAATCCTCTCAAATCTAGCTTGTTTAATGTGTGTTTACTGGCTAAATTAAGGATATAAGGAAACTATCTCATGGATTTATTATTAGGACAGAGAAAATGTTTCCTTTTACAAATAAATTCTTTGCACTTTTCTGAGGATGTCTTCTCTTTTTCTCTGTGGGAACTCTTGGCATCACATGATAATCTTTCTGTAAACACTAAGAGACAGATTCGGCATTTCCCAGCCATTTTTGCCTTGTCTTATACATACATGCAGGTGGTAATAGTGTAACCATGATTTTAAGGCTTATAAATATCCAGGATTTTGTATATCTTATATACCTGCTGCAGAAAAGAGGCAGGAATTACTTAAGTGATTATTTTTATGGACAAAGAAGTAGAGTTTCTCCCCTGTAAAATCTTTCTGATACGTCTTTTTGTTGCTCTGTAGCCTTGTATTTCTAATTTGACCTCATACATTAGTCTTGGTATGTTATAAATGAGTCTCCTTGGTACTTAGTGGGCAGGAAGGAGCCTGCTCATTACTGTGTTTCCATAGGCACGAAAAAGCCAGTGATAAAGTCAAGCTGAAGTCTTCACTGGTTGAATAAGATCTCCCGGTGTGATTGATCTGTGAAATATTTCTGTCTCTGAACAATATTCACTTGTCTTCATGCTCGCATCTGAATCCTTTTTATCCTTCCAGGACACAGGAATCAAACCAAGATGGAGACTTTTCAAAAAGTAGGATTAAGATACCTTTCACATGAAGATGTTATATACTGACAGATCTGGGAACCGTTTACAAGTAAATTAACCAGAAATCAAGACTTTGTAATAAATCTGCAAAGCAAGAAGTCTGAGTTGCCAACACAAGGTGATTCCTCCTGTCGGGTGTGGGCAGGAGAATCTCAGGTTATTGAAGATGAGAACTGTGTAATAAAGCTTCAAGGGGAGAGTTCCAATACTATCAAAAGTCAAGAATTTCCAATTAAGACTACTTGGGATTTCTGGAAGAAAATCTACCTGAGAGAGTCACACAATGATCAGAATAGGTGTCAGCAAATTGATGTAAAAAATAAACCATCTAAGTGTGACCATTGTGTTATGAGAAGGATCTCTCAACATTACGATGATCAGGAAGCACACAACAGCCAGAAGGCTTATAACCACAATAGTTGTGGAAAAGAGTTCCTGAGGAAATCGTTCCAACATAGTATAACCCACTCAGGAGAGAAACACCATGTATGTAGTGAGTGTGGGGAGGACATCAGCAACAGTTCAGTGCTTTGCATTTGTCAGAGCATTCATGCAGGGGAGAAATGAGGTAGGAATGGTGAGTGTGGTGAGGGCTTCAGTCAGCTCACACCTGCAAAATCATCAGGGAATCAACACAGGAGAGAAGCCCTACAAATGTCAGGGGTAGGCTAGGGGCTTCAGTCAGAACTCCTGTCTTCCCACCCATGAGTTCCTTCACCCAGGAGACAATCTGTATAGGTGTGACATGTGTGGGAAGGGCTCGAGTCATAGCCCAGATCTTAACATTTGCTGTATCAATGACACTGGAGAGAAATCCTCTAAATGTGAGATGTGTGATAAAGGCTTCAATCAGGCATCACAACTTCAAGCCTATTAGAGCCACCCCCCCCCCCCCCCCCCCCGCTCCTAGAGAAAAAAAACATACAAATGGGAGGCATGCGACAGGCTAGTTAATCAGAATCCTGGTCCTCATCAGAGAGTTAGCACTGGAGAGAAACCATATAAGTGTGAGGTATGTGGGAAGGACTTCAGTAAGGCCTCCAATCTTCAAGTCCATCAGAGAATCCACACTGGAGAGAAGACATATAAATATGGTATGTGTGATAAGAACTTCAGCCTGAATTCCCACCTTCAGGCCCATCAGAGAGTTCACACTGGAGAAAGACCATATAAGTGTGACACATGTGGTAAGTACTTCACTCAGATTTCCCATCTTCAGGTCCATCAGAGAGTCCATACAGGAGAGAAGCCATACAAATGTGAGACGTGTGGTAAGGGCTTTTGTCAGAGTTCACATCTTCAAGCCCATCAGAGAGTCCATACAGGGGAGAAACCCTACAAATGTGAAGAATGTGGGAAAGGCTTCATCTGGAACTCCTATCTTCATGTTCGTCAGAGGATCACACAGGAGAGAAACCCTATAAATGTGGCAAGTGTGGTAAGACCTCACATCTTCAAGCCCATTGGAGAGTCCATACGGGAGATAAACCCTACAAATGTTTTGACTGTGGTAATGGCTTTAGTAAAACTTCACGTCTTCAAGTTTGTTAGAGAGTCCATAATGGTGATAAATCCAGTGCACGTGATGAGTGTGAGAAAAGTGTTCTTCAGACTGTAGACTTCTCATTTTCATCAGAAAATCCACACAGCAGAGAATATTTATAAAATATTGTATTTTAAGAATTCAGCAATGAGCTGAGTTTTTTTTGTTAATGTTTATTTACTTTTGAGAGAGAGACAGAGTGCAAATGGAGGAGGGGCAGAGAGAGAGGGAGACACGGAATCTGAAGCAGACTCCAGGCTCTGAGCTGTCAGCACAGAACCCGACGTGGGGCTTGAACTCACAAACTGGGAGATCATGACCTGAGCTGAAGTCAGAAGCTTAACCAACTGAGCCACCCAGGAGCCCGGAGCTGAGGTTTTTTTTTTTTTTTTTTTTTTTTTTTTTTATGATATCTGAATTCCACTGAAAGAAGCCTATTGTGTGAATGTGGCTAGTGTTTCCAGCAGAGCTCAAAATTTCAGTCCTCAAGCCATAGAAACCCTGTGAGAATAGTACAGTAAGTTTCAGTCAGAACTTCTACGTTCAGTCAAATCTACACAGGAGAGAGCCCTTAAGAATGATAGGTAAGGTCAGGATGTTAGCAAAAGTATATAGATGGACATGACAAAATCCATACCCACTAGAATATAAGCTCCATGGGGGCAGGAAGTTTGTTTACTGCTGAATGACCATGACCTCCAGCCAGTGCTTAACAAACAGTAGGTGCCCTGAAAATGTCTAACTTGGTGGAAAGGAAACCTATCATAAACATGACAAATACGTAAAAATTTTAAGGAGCTCAACCCAGTCAGTCATAATCAGTTGTCCGAGGAAAAGGATTCTTGTAAGGAGCTTTAAAACGTAATTCAAGGAAGTGACCACTTAATAAAAATACATAAAATCATGCAATCTGTAATTTGAGTGTAAGATTTTTTTTGCAGTTAGCTCCTGTCCTCTGCAAGTTTTTATCTTACCACTTAAGACTCTCTGTACATCATCCATTGTGTATAAATCTCATTATCTCTTTTGGGTCTTTTGTGACAAGAAGAGACTGAATGATAAAAGAGAAACTTGTCTTCAATTCCATAAAGTCTTCATGAGAAAGGTGTGTGAAAAAAGGGGGACATATTATAGTAAGCCTTTTGGACGTTGAACTAAGCTATTAAGGCACAGAGTATTTTGAATTTTTTTTAACGTTTATTTATTTTTTTTTGAGACAGAGAGAGACAGAGCATGAACAGGGGAGGGGCAGAGAGAGAGGGAGACAGAATCTGACACAGGCTCCAGGCTCTGAGCTGTCAGCACAGAGCCCGACGCGGGGCTCGAACTCATGGACCGTGAGATCATGACCTGAACCGAAGTTGGACGCTTAACCGACCAAGCCACCCAGGCGCCCCAGGCACAGAGTATTTTGGATACCACCCCACACTTCTTATCTCCTTTGCTTTTTTTTTTTTTAAGTTTTCTTGGTTGAATAGTTTACTTCAGTGTATACTTACTGGAGACAGACAGAGAGAGAGAGAGAGAGAGAGAGAGAGAGAGAACGGTTTCACACAATTTTTTTTTCCTGGACCTTACCTTTCAGCTACTTGAGTTCCATATTACCATCAGAGATCCAGGGCCAGTAACGCTGTGCTTTGTCATTACCAGATCCTAGGGTGGACAAGTGGAGCTCATAGATGTTTATATCAGGATGTTTTCAGTTGTAAGAAATAGAAAACCCAGTCTGAACTAGCTGAGACAGAAGGAGAATTTATTGGTGTATGTAATTAAAAAGAATATGGATAGGACAAGATATAGGCCCCATTGAAAATGGCTCTGGATTAATTCTTTTTGCGATTTCCTCATCTCTGCGCTTTTGGTTGAGTTGATTCTCATGTTTGTTCTTTCCAACTCGTAGCGAATTTATTTAAAGAGTTGATGCTCCGTTAACTCTTCTAGCACACCCCCTTTTCTATATACTTATAGAGCAGTTTTCTGAACCTCTTGTTGTCCGTGTTTGTCACCTAAAGGGTTGGCATTTTCCTAAATATGCCCTATCTAAATGCCAATATTTATAGGATTACTGTGAGGTACGATTTGCCATTTTTATCATACATCAGTGTTCTGGAGAATCTTTTTCTTTTCCCCTGAGTAAAATTAGATTTTTCTCTAAAAAATAATGCCTGTTGGGGAACCTGGGTGGCCCAGTCGGTTAAGCATCTGACTTCGGCTCAGGTCATGATTTCGTGGTCTGTGAGTTTGAGCCCTGTGTCGGGCTCTGTGCTGACAGCTCAGAGCCTCGAGCCTGCTTCGGATTCTGTGTCTCCCTCTCTCTCTGCCCCTCCTCTGCTCATGCATTGTCTCTCTCTGTCTCAAAAATAAATAAAAACATTAAAAAATAAAAAAATAATGCCTGAAATTTTTAAATAAGCAAATAATTTTAAAAAGGCACTAATGTCTCCATAATAAACATAATAAATAAGATTGTATTGAACATTTTTAGGGTATCTGTATATCTTTTCAGTTTTGCAAAACTAGGACAATATGCATACTATGTTGTAACTTGATGTTATTCACTCATTAATATGCTGGAAACCTTTTCTATCAATATTGATCTATAATGTTTTAATTGCATAGTATTCCAGTAATACAGACATATCACATTTTAACCAATTACCTACTGATGAATGTTCAGTTTGTATCTCCTAAACAGTTCAATGCAAAATTTAGAACAGTGACATCCATCTTCCTGCTCTTGTACGGTTATTTCCTTGGGAGAAATTTTTAGAACCAGTGCTGTAAAATGACAAACTGTGTCTAAAATGTATATAGCTATTTGAAGGGCCAAGAACAGTGAAGACAGTCTAGAACAACATGAGGGGTTATACTTTCAAATACCAAACCTTTGATGAAAATGCAATTTTTACAACAGAATGGCATAGTGGTGGTGGGCACCGTGGTGGACAACAGATGAATGAAGCACAATAGAGTTCATGTATGGTACCGTCTTGATATACAACGAAGGAATCATTGCAATACAGTGGAGAAATCTTCCAGTAAATCAGTATATCAGTAGAGGATCGTTTCAGTATATGGTAGTGATCAGATACATAGAAAATAAATGAACCTTGACTTCTATCTCACACCATGCTGATTTGTAAACCAGTTCCTTATGGTTACTAAGACCTAAAAGTGAACATTGAAACAGTAGAGCCTAGAGCTGCACCACCAATATGGTAGCCAACTAGCCACAGGTGACTGTTCAGATTACAATTAAAAGTTTAGTTCTTCAGGCACTCTAGCCCCACTCCTCAAGTGCTCAGTAGTCATATGCTACCATATTAGCACAGATACAAAACGCTTCAGTCATCTCAGATCTATTGGATAGCAGTGTATGCTATAAGACGCAAGGTAGTCTTTTCCTGTTGGGGCCTGTAATTGATGATTCTTTCCTGTTGAGGATTCTTCTGATGGAGTCTATAATTGGTACTTGTTCAGGGTGAGTGGTACACGTGAGAGCTCCCCCTTCTGGCCTCCCGACTCAATTTTAATAAGGTTTACTTTTAATGATTTTCAGAGTTCCTTTTATTGCTGATGAGTATCCCATGGGGTAGGTGTACTACAGTTTGTTTAACCATGTACCTGTTAGAGGGCATTTCGGTTGTTTCTGGTTTTTGATGTGATGAGTAGAGCTTCTGTAAACACTCACAGGTTTTTGCATGAACATAAATTTTTGTTACTCTGGGATAAATGTTCAAGAGTGTAACTGATGGCCTAGTTTTTTTTTTTTTTTAAGATTTAGTTTTTGAGTAATTTCTATATCCAGTTTGGAGCTTGAACTCACAACCCTGAGATCAAGAGTTGCACGGCCTACTGACTGATCCAGCCAGGCTTCCCAATGCATGTTTTGTTTTATTTATTTATTTTTAATGTTTATTTATTTATTTTGAGAAAGAGAGACAGTGTGAGCAGGGGAAGGGCAGAGAGAGAGGGAGAGAGAGGATCCAAAGCAGGCTCTGAGCTGTCACCACGGAGCCCCATGCAGGGCTCAATCTCACGAACTCCGAGATCATGACCTGAGCCAAAATCAAGAGCCAGACACTTAACTGCCTGAGCCACCCAGGCACCCTGCAAGTTTTGTTTTAAAAGAAATTCCCAAACTATTTTCCAGAGTATCTGATATTTTATATTCCCAGCAGCAATGTATGAGTGATTCAGTTTCTTCATACCCTTCCTAGCATAGCATTGTCACATTTTACATGTTTCTTTTGAGAGAGAGAAAGCATGAGTATGCATGAGTGGGGGAGGAACCCAGAGAGAGAATCTTAAGTAGGCTCCATGACCAGCACAGAGCCTGACATGGGGCTTGATATCATGACTGTGAGATCATGACCGAAACCAAAATCAAGAGTCTGATTCTTAACCAATGGAACCACCCAAGCACCCCACATTTTATATTTTGATCCACATTGTCTGAGAGTCTTCTAGAAAGGCTATGCCAATATACTCTGACAAAAGACTCATGAGAAACCTATTTCCCTACCTCATTTCCAAATAGTAGGCACTGTCCATTTCTCTGTGTCAAATATAATGAAACAATGAGAGGGCAGATATTGTAAAAGATATTCATTACCTCTGACATCTGAGACCTGGGATTTCTGTAGGGTTTCCACCGTTCCCTAAGTGATAAAAAGTGGTTCACTTGGGCCTAAACTGTACAAACGATGTGGTGTAGGCCAAACACTTGCTTTCCTTTTGGATGTCAGGAATGTGAATGCATTGTAGGCAGAGTGTGTGTATGTGACTAGCCTGTAATTAAATCTTAGGTACTGAATGTCTAATGGTGCTGAGTGTCCCCTGGTAGACATATTTCACATGTGTCGTGACAGTCCATTGCTGGGGAATCAAGAGTGTCTTGTTTGACGCCACACAGAGAGGACTCTTGGAAGCTTGGACTGTTTTTTTTTTTCTTTCTCTAGAAAATTGTGTCTTCACCCCACAAGACAAAATTTTAGATAAACCAGAGAAATAAAGAGGGTGGATGGAGGAGGGAAAGATTGAGGTTCCCTGATAGAAAACACTTTCATGGTGTTGTCACAACCCTCCTCCCCAGCCATTGCTAACCTTGTAAATGTTAGACCTACTGCCCGGGGTTTGAGTAAGCTTACAAAGAGGGGGTAAAACAACGGGGACTTTTAAAGACATGGCTTTGTATTTTGTGGCTAGGATGTATGATAAAAATTGATGCAAGTTTCTAAGATTATGACCTAAACGCTAGAGGGATCATCTCAGTCAGAGAAAGCTGCAGAGGATGTGTCAGAGGCCACAACTCCCTTGCTTCCTGCTTCCTGTCAGCAGGTTAAAATGTAAACTTTGGGGGCGCCTGGGTGGCTCAGTTGGTTAAGCGTCCAACCTTTGGCTCAGGTCACGATTTCACAGTTCGTGGGTTCGAGCCCTGCGTCAGGCTCTGTGCTGACAGCTCAGAGCCTGATGTCTGCTTCAGATTCCCTGACTCCCTCTCTCTCTGCCCACCCCCCACTCACGCTCTGTCTCTGTCAAAAATAAGTAAACAATGTGCTCGCTTCGGCAGCACATATACTAAAATTGGAACGATACAGAGAAGATTAGCATGGCCCCTGCGCAAGGATGACACGCAAATTCGTGAAGCGTTCCATATTTTTTGGAACTGGAGAGTGTAATGCTAAGTGAAATAAGCCATACAGAGAAAGACAGATACCACATGGTTTCACTCTTATGTGGATCCTGAGAAACTTAACAGGAACCCATGGGGGAGGGGAAGGAAAAAAAAAAGACGTTAGAGTGGGAGAGAGCCAAAGCATAAGAGACTGTTAAAAACTGAGAACAAACTGAGGGTTGATGGGGGGTGGGAGGGAGGGGAGGGTGGGTGATGGGTATTGAGGAGGGCACCTTTTGGGATGAGCACTGGGTGTTGTATGGAAACCAATTTGTCAATATTTCATATATATAAAAAAAATAAATAAAAAAAATAAAAAAGTAAACATTTAAAAATTTAAAAAAAATTAAACTTTGAATTTTGGGAACAGAATAAGTCTCTGTAATTGATGATTTTTTGCTATGAGTCTTGTCTGTTGGAGCCTCTGGGAAAAAGGAGGCAACATGAAAAGAGAGGCCATCTCCTTGTGGAGATACACTTTTGGAGTTTTCAAAAGCAGTTTTTAGCTGCTAATGAGCTCTCAGAGAATCAGATGTCTAACCCCAAGAGGCAGGTGCTTCTCCAGCCTGGTGTGCATGTTTTTGAGAGGTCAGTTTGGACTCTAAGAATAACAAGGTAGAAAGGGCTCAGGATGGCCTTACTTGGACTTGGGCACAGCCATCTTGCCCTATAGTCTCAGCTCTGCTGCTGCCAGAGAGAAGCAGGTGGCTTTTTTGGAATGCTGAAATCACAGTTCCTCATTGCCTGGACCGTCTCTGGGCTGAAATCTGATACCGTCCGCCCGAGCTGTTCCAGCCCCAGCATGGACTGTGCTGAGTTGAAGTGGGTTGGGATCGCTCCGCCCAGGAAACTGACTCAGATTGTGGCACTGTGTACCCCTCTGGGGGGCCCTAAATTGTGACATCATAGATACTCCAGCTTCGGGGTATATATATCCAAAGGAAATGAACACAGGTCACCCGAGAGGTACTGCGCCTCCGTGTATAAGGCAGCATTATTCACAATAACCGAACTATGGCAGCGACCTAAGTGGCATCGACAGATGAATGGATAAAGAAGACGTGGTGTAGATATGAACTACTGTTCAGCCATGAGAAAAAAGGAAATTCTGCCATTTGGGGACAACACGGATCAATCACATTATACTAAGTGTGATAAGTCAGACAGAGAAAGACAAATACTGTATAATTTTTTTTTTAATTTTTTTTTCAACGTTTATTTATTTTTGGGACAGAGAGAGACAGAGCATGAACGGGGGAGGGGCAGAGAGAGAGGGGGACACAGAATCGGAAACAGGCTCCAGGCTCCGAGCCATCAGCCCAGAGCCCGACGCGGGGCTCGAACTCACGGACCGCGAGATCGTGACCTGGCTGAAGTCGGACGCTTAACCGACTGCGCCACCCAGGCGCCCCATAAATACTGTATAATTTTTATATGTGGAATCTAAAAAAAGCCAAAAAACAAAAAAACCAAAGTCATAGAAGCAGAGTAAAACGGCAGTTACCAGGGACTAGGAGTGGGGTAATGGGAGAGATATTGGTTAAGGCTACCTCTGGCAACTAGTAGATAAATAACTCCCTGGGGCACCTGGGTGGCTCAGTCGGTTAAGCATCCGACTTCAGCTCAGGTCATGATCTCACGGTTTGTGGGTTCAAGCCCCAAGTCGGGCTCTGTGCTGTCAGCCCAGAGCCTGGAGCTTGCTTTGGATTCTGTGTCTCCCTCTCTTTCAGCCCCTCCCCTGCCGTCTCGCGTGCTCTCTCTCTCTCAAAAATAAGTAAACATTAAACAATTTTTTAAAAAGTGGAAAACCCTTTATGGGTGCCCCTGGGCCCTCTGGATCGCACAGAAACACCCTCAGAAAAAGCTTATTGCCTGATGGAGTCATGTGACACTGAGGTGCTCGCCGATCCACACTAGATGTCAATAGACTGATTGCATCCCTAGCTCATGGGACCTGTCAACTAGAAACACATCTGGACTTCAGTGAGGAGAGACTTCGTTCAAAGGGACTTTCATTAGGGCGAATGCTCCGATTTCCCAAATCTGAAAGTGTCTCAAACGGAGACAGAAAAGGGCTTTTCTTTTCTCAGGTGGGGTAAGAAGACCTAGCAGGCACTTTGTGGGGGAGGAGTAGGTGGCCAAAGCAGGGCGTCACAGGAAATGTTTCATGTCTTCAAAGATATCCCAAGATGTCCTCAAGGTGCTTGAGAGCAGTAGGTAAGGGGAGAAACGCAGAAGCAGCACCCAGAAAGTGACGCTGCTGCTCTCCAAGTCCCCTGACCTGGGAACCTCAACAGTCACACATTCCCCATCCAACCGTGGGCTCACCCTGTCCCTCCATTCATTGTGCAGTCTGCCCCTCATGTGTTTGGGGGGCTGTCGATATGAAACAGAGGAAGAACTAATCGCCTCTCAGGCAGTGCAGGAGCTTGATTAATAAAATATCCCTGGAGGGTGAGGGGAAGCTTCATCAAGGCATCACCTGAGTAGGGTTTTGAGGGGCACGTGCAAGGTCTCATGCCTGCCCTGCAAACGTGAAGGGAAGGAGAGCCCCCCAGGTGGAGCCAATATCCTGAGCAAAGTGGTGAAAGGACTTGGCTTGGGAAAGGTCATGTCTGGAAAGCTGGGTCTAGAAAACAGACCCTGATGGGTGTCATGGGTGAAACTGAGCCTGGTGCACCAGACCCTTATTTGGTCTAGAGAGTTTTCCCCACTACACATCTGGGATTGTCAGATCTCCATGCAACTCCCAGTGCCTGAGCAGAAGGCATCTGATGATCCTGGAGCCGCCCAGAGGAAGTTACTTGGGAAGGAATGTCTCCAAGTAGGAAGAGAAACTAACAATAGCAGGTAACATGTCTCAAAGACTTCCTCCTGCATGCCCTACACGGTTCTGTGTATTTTGATGTATATTTACTGCATTATGCCTCCCCACAGGCCTATGAGGAAGTTACACCTTGTCTTCCTTTTACACAGATGAGGCAACAAGGCACAGACAGGTAGCAGGTTGGTGGTAGAGCCTCGAAGATGTGGCTCCAGAAGCCACCCCCTTCCCTATTTTGTATTACCTGGCAGAAAGAGCATTTGTCAGCAGGAGCTTTCTTTCTTTTCTGTGTTTGCCCTTTATTCCTTGCAGTAGGCGGTATAGTGTCTCCCAAAGATGTTCATGTCCTAATCCCTAGAACCTGTGAATGTGTTCTCTTCTATGGACTTAGCAGGTGTAATCAAGTTAAGGGTCTTGGGGAGAGTACCATGCATTATCCAGGTGAACCCAATGTAATACAAGGGTCTTAGAAGGGGAAGGCAGGTGATTGGAGGGAAGAAAAAATGCTATGCGACTGGCTTTGAAGGTGGAGGAAGTTGCCACAAGCAGCTTCTAGAACTGGAGGGGGCAAGAAACGGATTTTCCCCGTGGGGCCTCCAGAAGGAGTCAGCTTTGCTGACATCCTGATTTTAGCCCTGTAAGACTCACTTTGGACTTCTGACCTCCAGAACTGTGAGAGAATCAATATATGTTCACTTAAATTAGTACAAAGTTAGCTCATTACAGCCTCCATAGGAAACGAATCCACTCCAGGACTGTCCTTTTACTGAATCGGTGAGTATTCCCCCTCTCCTCTTTGTCTTTACAGCAGCCCGGTGACAAAGAACAGAGAGGTTCTAGACTCAGCCAGATTTGGGTCCAGCCACTGCCACTTGACAGCTTTATGACTTGGGTGACCTATTCTCACTGAATCTCTGTCTTCCTATCTCTCAGGAGCAACAGTCATCAAAATCCTCATTATTTTTTGAGAATGTATCTAACGTGCCAGGCCTTACAGAGATAAGCTCAAAAAAGCCCCCAACATCTCTGTGGGTTGAGTTTTATTATCGCTATAATAAGGATTATCGCTATAATTAAGGATTGTTAAACAGGGACTCAGAGTTTTTGCTAATATGATGAATAAAACTCAAAGCTTTCATTGGTCCAGGAACAAAGAAGAGAATGTGCCTTTGAGTCTCTTGCGGCTTCCAGAAGAAAACCCACCAGGAATTATCCCCTTTTATGAAACAAATATGAACATAAAAAAAAAAAACCACCTACGAGGCAACAAATAACAAGTAAAGCCACCAGTGAAGATTTCACACTTTTCAAAGATGAAGTTCCCTGGTGTTCTGGTATCTTCTCAGCCCATTTGCAAGGATAGCTCTCTGATGGAGAATATAGCCTCTGTTTCTCTGCAGTTGGCAGGAGATGGGGTCCCCAACCCCCACAAACAGAATTATAACAGCTTTCTTTCTACCCCCATGTTTAAACCTCACAACTACTCGGCAATGAGAAAGAATGAAATCTTGCCATTTGTGGCAACGTGGATGAAACTGGAGGGTATTATGCTAAGTGAAATAAGTCAGGCAGAGAAAGAGAGATACCATATGTTTTCACTCATATGTGGATCCTGAGAAACTTAACAGAAGACCATGGGAGAGGGGAAAGGGGGAAAAGTTAGGGAGGGAGACAAACCATCAGAAACTCTTAAATACCGAGAACAAACTGAGGATTGATGGGGGGTGGGGGAGAGGGAGCTTTGAGGAACGGTGGTTGGCATTATTAGACCCCGCTGTTCTCATCCCAGAGGAAACTAGTGGTAACAGGAACCCAGCCCATACTCTGCTTACCAGGGCACTTGGGGCTGCGTCTGTTTCGTGTACGGGGGGCTCTTTATTTTTTTCCAGTTTTCACAAAGATGCCAAACAGGCTGGAGAATTCCTGGCCTTTCTCTCATGACTTCTTTTCCTTTATCTAGTTGCGTTTTCTTGTGACTCTGTCCTTCTCCAGAAAAAGGAGGAGACAATGACCAAGTTCCAGGTGAGTTGTGCTTTTTTTTTTTCTCATTTGGCAATGAGCGGGCACATCTTTTGTCAATTTGATGAGGACTAAAAGATGACCCCCAAATATTTAGTGTTTGTAATATGTCGAACGTGTGCTTTTTATCACTGAATTTCATTTATACTTTTTGTTGCTCACTGTTGTTTCACAAATAGTGTGAAAGTGAATAAAAATGTCTGTGTTACTCTTCTGCTTACAAATCAGCTGTTTTCAATGCTTTTTAAAAAATAGACCTTGATAGGGGCGCCTGGGTGGCTCAGTCGGTTGAGTGTCTGACTTCAGCTCAGGTCATGATCTCACGGTTCGTGAGTTCGAGCCCCGCATCGGGCTCTGTGCTGACAGCTTGGAGCCCGGAGCCTGCTTCCGATTCTGTGTCTCCCTCTCTCTCTCTGTCTCTTCCCCCCTCACACTCTCTTTCCCTCAAAAATAAATAAAGGTTAAAAAAATAAATATAAATAAAAATAAAAATAGACCTTGATAAGTACAGTAGCAATAATAGAAAAAGTGTGACTTTTATAGGTACTTTCTTTCCCTATTTTTATAACAAGTTTGAGGTAGAATTCATATATCCTACAATTCATCTATTTAAAAATTCAGTGGTTTTTAGTATATTCAGGTATGTGTAACTATCACCATAATTTTAGAACATTTTCATCACCTCAGAAAGTAACCCTGTACCATTTAGCTCCCTGCTCCACCCCTCCTAAAAATGGAAACCTCTAACATGTAGCACTTTAGGACTGGCGTGTGTGTGTGTGTGTGTGTGTGTGTGTGTGTGTTTAATTTTTGATGTTTATTTTTGAGAGAGAGCATGAATGGGGGAGGACCATCAGGAATGTATGATGGCTCCAGTTTCTCCAAATCGTTTATTTCCAGCCTTTGTCACTTATGAATAAAACTGCTGTAAACACCTGCACTGTAGTTTTTGGGTGTGTTATCATTTCTTTTGAGTAACTACCTAGGAGTGAGATTGCTGGGTCTTGAGGTAAGTCTTAGTCAACTTTGTATAGCAAAGCGTCAAACTACTTTTCAAAGTGCTGTTATATTTTGTGCAACAGTTTCAATTCTGTATCCTCAATAGAACTTGGTATTATCCATTTTTTTTTTTTTTGCTTAATTCGATCCATTCTAATGCGTGTATGGTAGTATCTCATTGTGGTTTTAATTTGCATTTCCCTAGGACTAATGATACCGAGCATTTCCATGTGATTATTGGCCATTCCTCTATCTTTTGAAAGTGTTTGAGCACATTTTTTTCCATTTACAAAATCGATCATTTGTCTCATTGAATTCTAAGACTTCTTTGTAAATTCTGGATGCAAGTTCTTTCAGTTCACTTTTTTTTTTTTTTTTTTAATTTTTTTTTAATGTTTATTTTTATTTTTTTTTTTAATTTTTTTTTTCAACGTTTATTTATTTTCGGGACAGAGAGAGACAGAGCATGAACAGGGGAGGGGCAGAGAGAGAGGGAGACACAGAATCGGAAACAGGCTCCAGGCTCCGGGCCATCAGCCCAGAGCCCGACGCGGGGCTCGAACTCACGGACCGCGAGATCGTGACCTGGCTGAAGTCGGACGCTTAACCGACTGCGCCACCCAGGCGCCCCTGGGGTTTCCCTTTTATATAACTGTTTTCTTTTCTCTTGCTGCTTTTAAATTTTTTTCTGTATGACTACATTTTGCCATTTTATATTTTAATTTTTGCTTATGTATTATTTATTTTCATTTAAACCTTATTTAGCATACAGTGCAATATTGGTCAGGAGTAGAATTCATCACTTACATAAAACACCCAGTGCTTATCACAATAAGTGCCCTTTTTAATACCCATCACCCATCTAGCCCATCTCTCTCCCACCTCCCCCCATCAACACTCAGTTTGTTCTCTATCATTAAGAGTTTCTTGTGGCTTGTTTCTCTCTCTTCTCTTTTTCACACCTTCCCATGTGTTCATTTGGTTTGTTTCCTAAATTCCACATATGAGTTAAATCATATGGTATTTGTCTTTCTCTGATTGGCTTATTTCACTTAGCATAATACATTATAGTTCCATCCACATCATTGGAAATTGCAAGATTTCATTCTTCTTGATGGCTGAGTAATACTCCACTGTATATATTTACACCACATCTTCTTTATCCATTCATCAGTCGGTGGAAATTTGGGCTCTCTCCATAGTGGCTATTGTTGATAATACTGCTATAAATATTGGGGTGCATGTACCCCATAGCATCTGTATTTTTGTATCCTTTGGGTAAATACCTAATAGTGAAATTGCTGGATCATTGCATAGTTCTATTTTTAGTTTTTTTCTTTTTTTTTGAAGTTTATTTATTTTGAGAAAGAGAGAAAATGGGGGAAGGGGCAGAGACAGAGAGAGAGAGAATCCCAAGCAGATTCCAACATGGGGCTCAAACTCACAAACTATGAAATCATGACCTGAGCCAAAGTCAGATGCTTAAATGACTGAGCCACCCAGGTGCCCTTCTGTTTTTAATTTCTTGAGAAACCTCCATACTGGTATCCAGAGTGGCTGCACCAGTTTGCATTCCCACCAGCAGTGCAAAAGGGTTCCCCTTTTCTCTGCGTCTTCGCCAACACCTGTTTTTTCTTGTGTTAATTTTAGCCATTCTGAAAGGTGTTGGGTGATATCTCATTGTGGTTTTGATTTGTATCTCCCTGATGATGGGTGGTGTGGAACATCTTTTCCTGTGTCTGTCAGCCATCTGCACGTCTTCTTTGGAAAAGTGTCTATTCATGTCTTTTGCATTGTTATTGGGTGTATAGAAATGCAACCAAGTTCTGCATGTTGATTTTGTATCCTGCAACTTTGCTGAATTCTTGTATTCTAGCAGTTTTTGTGCAGTCTTTCAGGTTTTCTACATAGAGTATCATGCCGTCTACAAACAGTAAAAGTTTGACTTCTTGCTTCCTGATTTTTATGCCCTTTATTTCTTTTTGTTGTCTGATTGCTGAAGCTAAGACTTCCAGTACTATAAATAGTACTATAAATAGTAATGATGAGAGTGGCAATCCTTGTCTTGTTCCTGACCATAAGGGAAAGGCTCTCAGTTTTTCCCTATTGAGGATGATATTAGATGTGGGTGTTTAGTATATGGCCTTTATGATGTTGAGGTATGTTCTTTCTTTTCCTACTTTCTTGAGGATTTTTGTAAAGAATGGATGCTGTATTTTTGTCACATGCTTTTTCTTTTTTTTAAATTTTTTTAACATTTATTTATTTTTGAGACAGATAGAGAGCATGAATAGGGGAGGGTCAGAGAAACAGGGAGACACAGAATCTGAAACAGGATCCAGGCTCTGAGCTGTCAGCACAGAGCCTGACGCCAGGCTCGAACCCACAGAGCGCGAGATCATGACCTGAGCCGAAGTCGGACGCTTAACCGACTGAGCCACCCAGGCACCCCATGTCACATGCTTTTTCTACATCTTGACAGAATCCTATGGTTCTTATCCTTTCTTTTATTAATGTGGTGTATCTCATTGATTGATTCGTGAATATTGAAACAGGCCTGCAACCTAGGAATAAATCCCACTTGATCATGGTGAATGATTTTTTAAATATACTATTGAATTTGATTTGCTTATATCTGGTGTGAATTTTTGCATTTGGTTTCATCAGGGATATTACATGATCTGTCAACTGTTGTAAGTGGGGTGTTAAAGTTCCCTTCTATTACTGCATTATTATCGAGTTGCTTTATGTTTGTGATTAATGTATTTCTATATTTGGGTGCTCTAAAGTTGGGGGCATAAATATTTACAATCGTTAGATCTTCTTGATGGATAGACACCTTAATTATGATATAATGCCCTTCTTCATCTCTTGTGATAGTCTACAATTGTTTTAAAGTCTAGTTTGTCTGGGGCAACTGGGTGCCTCAGACAGTTAAGCATCTGACTTTGGCTCAGGTCATGGTCTCATGGTTTATGGGTTTAAGCCCTGTGTTGGGCTCTGTGCTGACAGCTCAGAGCCTAGAGCCTGCTTCAGATTCTGTGTCTCCCTGTCTCTGCTCTTCCCTGCTCATGCTCTGTCTCCCTCTGTCTCTCAAAAATAAACATTTAAAAATTTAAAAAATATTAAAGTCTAGTATGTCTGATATAATATGGCTACTCCAGCTTTCTTTTGACCACCATTGGCATGATAGATGGTTCTCCATCTCTTCACTTTCAGTATGCAGATGTCTTTAGTTCTAAAATGAGTCTCTTGTAGGCAGCATATAGATGGGTCTTGTTTTTACTTTTTAACCCATTCTAATACTCTATTGTCTTTTGATTGGAGGCAATTCGTCCATTTACATTCAGGATAATCATTGAAAGATACGAATTTTGTTTGTGTTGCCTGTAGAGTTGGTGTTTCTGGTAACATTCTCTGGTCCTTTCCAGTCTCTGTTGCTGTTGGTCTTTTCTGTTTTTTTTCTTCCTCCACTCAATGAGTCTCCCTTAAAATTTCTTATAGGACTGGTTTAGTGATCACGAACTCCTTTAAGTTTTTGTTTGTCTAGGAAAGTCTTTATCTCTCCTTTATTCTGAATGATAGCCTTGCTGGATAAAGAATTCTTGGCTGCATATTTTTCTGATTCAGCACGTTGAATATATCCTGCCACTCCTTTCTGCTAAGTCAAGTTTCTGTGGACAGATCTGCTGCTGCAAACCTGGTCTGTCTTCCCTTGTAGGGTAAGGACTATCTTCCCCTTGATTCTTTCAGGATTCTTTACTTGTCTGAGTATTTTGTGAAATTGACTATGATGTGCCTTGGCAATGGTTGGCTTTGTTGAATTGAATGGGAGTTCTCTATGCTTCTCTGTGCTTTGATATCTGTGTCCTTCCCCAAATTAGGAAAGTTTTTGGCTATAATTTGTTCAAATAAACCTTCTGCCCCTCTTTCTCTTCATCTTCTGGAACTCCTATGATATAAATGTTATTATGTTTTAATAAGTTGCTGATTTCCCTAAGTCTGCCTTCATGATCCATAACCTTTGTTTTCATCTTCTTTTCAGCTTCATTATTTTCCATAATTTTATCTTCTATATTGCTAATTCGCTCCTTTGCCTCATCCATTCTTCATGACATCCATTCAAATTTGCATCTCATCTTTGGCCTGATAAGATTTTAGTTCTTTTATTTCTGCAGAAAGAAATTCTCTGGTATCTTCTATGCTTTTTTCAAGCCCATCTAGTATCCTTATAATCTTTGTTTTAAATTTTATTTCAGTCATCTTACTTATATCTGTATTGATTAAATCACTGGCCTTGAATTCTACTTCCAGTTCCTTCTTTTGGGGTGAATTTCTCCATCTTGTCATTTTGTCCAAAAAGAAAAGAACAAAGGAAGGAAGGAAGGAAAGGGAGAGGGAGAGAGGGAGACAACAACAACAACAACAACAAAAACCCGAAAACTAGATCCTGGATGTGTTTCTGTCTGCTTGTTAAAAGAATCTTGATCTAAAAATAAAATAAAACAAAATGAAAATAAAAAAATACATACAATAAATATATAATTTAAAAAGGAAATGAAAAAATGAGAAAATAAATGAAAAAAGAAAGTAAACAGGAAGCTAGATCCTATTTCCCCTAGAGCTGAAGCTTTGTAGCACTCTATAATCAGTAGGGTTGGTGCCAGGGAATTGTTTGTGCTGGTTTTCTTGGGGAGGGACCTGCTGGGCTGATTCTCAGGCTGACTTGTTTCAGTGGAACCGTGCTTCCGGGGGCATTGGGGTAGGGCTTGGCGTAAGTGGCTCTGGCCGCCATTAGGTGGCGCTGTTTTGCTCCCTGAAGGCTTTCAGCTCTGACTGGGGGGAGGGGATAAATATGGCATTGCCCTGCTTTCTCGTCCCGGAGCTGAAAGATCATGTCCCCCCCACTCTTCAGGGAACCCTCACAGAAGAGCAGTCAGTCACCCTTCTTGTGTCCCTGGTTTCCATCAGAACCCTGTGTTTACCTTGCCTGTATCCAAGCTTTTTTTTTTTTTTTTTTATCTCAGGTGTGCAATTCATTTTCAAAACTCCAAATTTCAGGGACTCCCACAGTGCAGACCTGCTCTGTTGCTACGCGGGAAGGTCTAACTGTTCTTTTGCTGGCCCTTGCAAGGAAAGCAGTCACATGACCATGTAGCAGTTTAGGGTTTATATCAAAACAGAGCAGAAAGCCGGCAACTCCGCTTTCTGCCCTCAGCCCTAGTCCCCGTTCCTATGCCTGAAAACTGCGCAGCATGGTGGCACCACCTGTCCTTGCGACCCAAGGATCCTCAGGTCATGCTGTCACTCCTGGGATTCCACCCTGCTTTGCCACCTGAGCAAAGCCTTTAAAGCACATCTCCCACTGTAGCAGACTTCTAAAAGTTCAGATTTTGCCCTCCCCTGCTTGTAACACTTTGCAGTAGGCTCTGTAAACAGGCTCCCTCCCCACTGCCATACTCATAGCTATACATCTCCACACCTCCTACCTTCCAGAAGGTGGTAGCTTTTCTACTTATAGACTTGCAGTTTTGTTCTCTCAGACCTCCAACTGATTTCTTGGGTGTTCAGAGTGATCTGGTGACTATCTAGCTGTGTTTGAGGGAGGAGACAAGCTTACCGTGTCCCTACTCCTCTGCCATCTTAACTCCTCTCCTCAGCTTTCTTTCTATTTAAGTACTTTGAAGTTTTATTGTTAGGTTGCTTTATAGTTTATCCTTGTTTTTTATATTTACTTAATGAATTGACCTTTAATCATTACATATCTCTTTTTTTTTAAAAAATGTTTATTTATTGGGGCGCCTGGATGGCTCAGTCAGTTAAGCATCCCACTTTGGCTAAGGTCATGATCTGGCAATTGGTGAGTTCCCCTGGGTAGGGCTCCAGAGCCTGGAGGCTGCTTCAGATTCTGTGTCTCCCTGTCTCTCTGCTCCTCCCCCACTCCTGCTCTTTCTCTCTCAAAAATAAATAAAATAAATAAATAAAAAAATTTTAATGTTTATTTTTGAGAGGAGTGTGAGCAGGGGAGAAGCAGAGTGAGAGAGTAGGGGAGGGAGGGAGGGAGGGAGAAAGAGAGAGAGAGAGAGAGAGAGAGAGAGAGAGAGAGAGAGAGAGAGAGAATGCCAAGCAGGCTCCATGCTCAGTGTGGAGACCAATGGGGGGGGCTTGATCTCATGACCCCCAAGATCATGACCTGAGCCAGTATCAAGGGTTGGATGCTTAACCAACTGAGCCACCCAGGTTCCTGAATAATATCCCTTTTTATCCTCGGTAACTTTTGTTGTTATAAGACTAGTATGTCTTATATTAATGTGGCCATTTTGACTTTTTTTTTCTTTTTAAAACTTTTTATTTTGAAATACTTTAAGACCTAAGAACTTGACGGGAGCAAGGGGGAAGGGTAGTATTGCCACACAACTTTTCACAATGACAAAATCTCACATAACCATTGTACGCTCCTGGTTTTAAAACCAGGAAATTGCCCTTGATACAATATTATTAACTGTACACATTTTTATTTGTTTTCATCCTTTTTTCACTTGAAAATTTTAATGAGGTAATTTAGGTTGCCATGCAGTTATAAGACACAATACAGAAAGACCCCTTGTGCCTTTTGCCCAGTTTCCTTCCATAGAAAAATTTAGCAAAACTATGATATAATAATTCAACCAAGATATTGACACTCATACAATGCACTGACCTAAATCAGATTTCTCCAGTTTTATTGGTACACGTTGTGTGTAGGTCAAGTGCCGTGTAGATTCATGTATCCACAACTATAGTCAAAATATTGAACGTTTCTTGTCTTATTTATAACCCTACCTACCACCTCCAACTTCTTCACCCCATCCCTAACCTCTGGCAATCACTATCTGTGTCCATCTCTGTAATTTTGTCATTTCAGGAATGTTATATAAAAGGAATCTTAGAGCAGGTAACCCTTGGAAATTAACGTTTTTACACTCATCAAAATTCCCTGGAGATCCATCTAATTGTGGGTATCAGTAGTTCAGTACATTTTAGGATAATGTAGTATCCCATGCAATATGCCACAGTTTGATTAACCTTTCACCAGTTGGAGGACATGGGCACTGATTACATTTTTTCGGCTATTACAAATAAAGCTGCCATGAGCATTTGTGCACAGATTTTTGTGTGAACATGTTTCCTTTTCTCCAGGATAAATGCCTAGGAGCAAAATTGCTGGCTTGGCAGAGAGCTGCATATTTTAATCAGTGTTTGCATGCAGAAACTGTGTGTGTGTGTGTGTGTGTGTGTGTGTGTGTGTGTGTGTGTGTGTGAAAATTTATCCCACATACAGGTTTTGGTAACCACCATAACACTCAGGATATAGAACTGGCCCACCTGGTATTATTCCTTTATAAATAGACCCTCTATCCAACCCCAACTCCTGGAAACCACTAATCTGTCTTCTATTATTATAATTTGGGGTATTATACTTTATTTTTTAAGTAGGCTCCACACCCAAAGTGGGGTTCAAATTCATGACCCTGAGATCAAGAGTCACATGCTCTATAGACTGAGCTAGCCAGGGTCCACTTGGATATTATGACTGCAGCTGCTGTGAACATTTGCAGATAGGCTTTGGTCATATGGTCATATGGCATGTTTAGTTTATAAAGAAACTGCAAACTTTTCTAGAGTGACTGTACCATTTTATATTCTCACTAGCGACCTGTAATAGATCCATTTGCTCTCCAACCTCACTAGCCCTTCAGATTGTCAGGTTTTTTTTAATCCACTCTTCTGAGTATGTGGTGGTATCTTGTCATGGCTTTAATTTGCATTTCCCAAACAGCCACAGCTTTCTTGTGATTGTTACACGGTAAAATTTTACCCCATCATTTTACTCTTAACCTGCCTATATCATTGTAACTGAAGAACCTCTCTTGTAAACAACGTATAGTTGTGTCATTAAAAAAAATTTTATTCTGACAATCTGTCTTCTAATTGTTGTATTTTTATTTTTATTATTTTTTTTAACGTTTATTTATTTTTGAGACAGAGAGAGACAGAGCATGAACAGGGGAGGGTCAGAGAGAGGGAGACACAGAATCTGAAACAGGCTCCAGGCTCTGAGCTGTCAGCACAGAGCCCGACTTGGGGCTCGAACTCACTGACCGCGAGATCGTGACCTGAGCCGAAGTCGGCCGCCCAACCGACTGAGCCACCCAGGCGCCCCTAATTGTTGTATTTTTAGATGTATTTACTGAAATGTTTGGAATTCCCTTCACGTTTGTAATTTGGTCTGCCATTTGATTTCTGTTTGTTCCCACTGCTTGCCCTTTCCTGCCTTCTTTTGAAAAATAAACAGTTTTCAGGGCAATCAGTTGAGAATCGACTCTTGATTTTGGCTCAGGTCATGATCTCGTGGTTGTGAGATCAAGCCCTGCGTTGGGCTCTGTGCTGGGCCTGCTTAAGATTCTCTCTCTCCCTCTCTCTATGCTCCTCCCCTGCTCCTGTACTCACTCTCTCTCAAAAAAAAAAAAAAAAAAAGAAAAGAAATGATTTCATAGAAATTCAGCTTTGAACAAGGCTGCTTTTTTGCCATGATGCATCAAGGCAAAAACAAGACCACTCTGCAATCCTGTTTCAGCAGGGACAAAATAGTATTACCCAAATGACAGAAATGGCTAACTAGCACCCTCTCCCAGCTGCTTTGAGTGACTGCCGTTTCTTCACCAATTCTACCCTTAGCTTTGGTCTAATCTTCCCTCCTACATAACATTTATGAATATACCCAATCACAGAATTACCCCCTGACAACACCCAACCCAGAGCAAAGCCCCACTCTTTTGAACCCTCCGCGATATCACCTCACACAACTCACTGAAAATCCCTTGGTTGTGGTCTTTGCTGTCCCTTGCTGCAATGAGTAATCAGCCTAACTTGTTCAGCTACATAGCAGGAGTGTTTCTGGTGGAACTCTGTGCCTCTGGAGTTGAGCCAAAGTCCAGTTATCACCAAGTAGGACAGATGAAACTAAACACAGCAGTTCTCAGGGACACAAACAAATAATGAAGTTCTTCTACGGTTTGGATAGCGATCTGAAGCAAGGTTTAGCGAAGATAATGACTAGGGGGCATTGACAGAATGGAGGTTCACTATAATCCCATTGAAGCCCTCGCTGCCTTGGATGGGGACTTCCTGCTCAATAACAGTGTGTATGTATGAACCATTTCCACCCCCAGCTGAGTATTCAAGGTGCTGCCCAGAAGGCAAGTTCATGCAGAACTTACCTCTGAGGTTTCAATGAAGCAATTTGGCACTGGGTTTGTTTTTCTAGGATTGAAGTCCCCCGGGATATTTTGCTGTAGTTATCTGATGAAATTTGAACTGCTCCTTGGTGAAATTGTTTTCCAGGCTTTTAACACCTGCTCCTGTGGTCTGTCTGCTCGTTGATAGAATGAGCACAGGTTCCATGACTCTGGTCAAGCTGCTGTAGGGATTGGGAAAGTCAGAGGGTCTCCTCAGACCGTAGCCTTTTGGACACAAACTTTGCTTCAGGTCGCTATCAAAATAGTATAATAATTTCTTCCCTAGTGTTTGCGTCGCTGAGAACTTCTTTGTTTTGTTTTGTCTGCCCTAACTGGTGGCTATTGAGCTTTGGCTGAGCTCCAGAGACATGAAGTTATACAAGCACCATCCTTACTGCCTGGTCAATACTCATGGGGTCTCTTTTTTGTTTGTTTGTTTTTATATGTGTTTAAATTCAAGTTAGTTAACATACAGTTTAGTATTGGTTTCAGGAGTAGAACTTAGTGATTCATCACCCAGTGTTTGGCCCAACAAGTGCCCTCCTTAATGCCCATCCCCCTCCCCCACCTGCCTGCCCCACCTCCCTCCAGTACTCCTCAATTTGTTCTCTCTCTCTCTCTCTCTCTCTCTCTCTCTCTCTTTTTAAATGTTTATTTATTTTTGAGACAGAGACAGAGCATGAACGGGGGAGGGTCAGAGAGAGAGGGAGACACAGCATCCGAAACAGGCTCCAGGCTCTGAGCTGCCAGCACAGAGCCCAACACGGGGCTCGAACTCAGGAACCCAGGAACCGTGAGATCATGACCTGAGCTGAAGCGGGTCACTTAACTGACTGAGCCACCCAGGCACCCATCAATTTGTTCTCTTTAAGAGGTTCATATGGTTTGCCTCTCTGTCTGTTTTTATCTTATTTTTTCTTCCATTCCCTGTGTTCGTCTGTTGTGTTTCTTAAATTCCACATATGACATTTGTCTTTCTCTGACTGACTTCGCTTAGCATAATACCATCCAGTTCCATCCACATTGTTGCAACTGGCCAGATTTCATTCTTTTTGATCATCAAGTAATATTCCATTGTAGATATATACCACTTCTTCTTTATCCATTAAAGGGGCACATGCACCCCAATGTTTATCACAAAACTTGCTTCCAGGCTTACCATCCGCTGCCTCTATCATTTCCTCACTCATAGTGCTAACTTGTACAGTTGCCTAACTGGCACAATTTCTGGAGGGACGATTTAGAATTGCACTGGCCACTTGGGGAACTTTTACAAGTGAGCAAGACTGTTTGAGACGCACCTTGGAACAAAGTGAAGGAAAGATAAATTCATTGGGAGATTTTTTTTTACCTAGAAGTGAGAGCATTTTGTTTAATTTGGAAGATACCTGATCCTTTGTTTCTGTATTTAAAGAGTTGATCATTGATAACTTTAAAAATTATTTTTTAGGGGTGCCTGGGTGGCTCAGTTGGTTAAGTGTCCGACTTTGGTTTGGGTCATGATCCCACGGTTCATGAGTTCAAGCCCTGCACTGGGCTCTGTGCTGACAGCTCAGATTCTCTCTCTCTCTCTGCCCCTCCCCTGCCTAAGCTCTGTCTCTCTTTCAAAAAAAAAGTTAAAAAAATGAAAATTATCTTTTAAATTTAACTTTTAAAAATTACCAGGCACCAAATTTTCTCAAAACCAGCTATGTGTCAGTCCTTGAATGGGTCTATTCCAAATCTTTTTCTGCATCTAAACTTTCTTCCTTTTTCTTGCAAAGAGAACATATTAGCCTCATCATGGTATAAATGCATCATTGTCTGAAGCTGGATCCCTCTCATTTTTTTTTTCTGTTCCACTTCTTTTTTTTCTTTTTTTAACGTTTATTTGTTTTTGAGACAGAGAGAGACAGAACATGAACAGGGGAGGGGCAGAGAGAGAGGGAGACACAGAATCTGAAACAGGCTCCAGGCTCTGAGCTGTCAGCACAGAGCCCCACGCGGGGCTCGAACTCACGGACCGCGAGATCATGACCTGAGCCGAAGTCGGACGCTTAACCGACTGAGCCACCCAGGCACCCCTGTTCCACTTCTTTTTTTATTTTCTCCCATGTGTGAGTTAGAGGGAGTGGAGAGAGAGGGAGAGAGAGAATCTTAAGCAGGCTCAATGCCCAGTGTGAATTCCAACACGGTACTCGATCTCAGGACCATGAGACTATGACCTGAAATCAAGAGTTGTACGCTTAACCAACTGAACCACTCAGGTGCCCCTGTTTTCTCTCTCTCGTGAAACATTTAAGATTATCAAAAAAATCATTTGGTTGTTATTCACACACACTAGGAGATAAACTGTCAAAATGGTTTAAAATAGAAGTTATTAAACTTCAAATTATTATATGAATAATGTACCAAGAAGAAAAATTACAATTTGGGTATTTTTATGTAAAATGACTAAGTTAATACATGCCCAGATTAATACAGTTTCCTTTCATTACCAGATTTATTCTGTAAACTCCCAGGTAACCATCAACAGTATTCTGCTGTTCTTGTGTATAGTGTTCTATAAATATCACTTAGATCAAGGTGGTTGATATTGTTCATATCTGTCTTCAGATGTAATTAAAAAAACTCCAATTCTAATACTTTTTGAGAGAGGTTAAAAATCTTTACTTCTGATTTTAGGTTTTCTTATATTCCCCTTTAATTTTGTAAGTTTTGTTTCATGTATTCTAAAACCTTGTGACTTGTCACATAAACAATAACTATGGGGCACCTGGGTGGCTCAGTAGGTTGAACATCCGACTTCGGCTCAAATCATGATCTCAGGGTTTGTGGGTTCAAGCCCTGGGTAGGGCTCTGTGCAGACAGCTCAGAGCCTGGAGCCTGCTTCGGATTCTGTGTCTCCCTCTCTCTCTGTTTCTCCCCTGCTTGCGCTCTGTTTCTCAAAAATGAATAAACGTTAAAAAATATTAAAAAAAAATTAATAATTGTATGTGTCACTAATGTATTGACCTTTCTATCGTTGTAAGATTTCCCTGTTGTGTCTCTGTGAGAGTTTTTGTGAGGAAATCTACTTTATCTGATACTAACATAACTGCCAGTCTTCACACATTTACTGTTCATATGGACTTTTCAACCTATCTGTGTCTTTATGCTTAAGGTGCCTTTCTTGAAGACAACGTATAGTGAATTTTTTACCCATTCAATCTTTGCATTTGTATAGTTAATTAACATTTGATGCCATTATTTACATGGTTACATTTAGGGCTTCCGTTTTACCAGTTGCTCTCCCTTCTTTTTTTCCCTTTGTTTCTCCTTTCCTGCTTTCTTTTGAGCTAATTGAATATTTTTGAGCATTCAGTATTAATTCAGGCTGTACATATTTGCATTAAGTTACTTAAGTGATTATGTTTTTTTTCACAGTTGTCTTAAAGTTAATATTGTGTCATTTCCTGTAAAAATATTTTTTGCATGTATCGCATCCACATGTTATTTTGCATCATCAATCATGTATATTAAATAAATTAAGAAAAATAGCATTTTATAATTATCCACATATTTACAGTTTTGGTGTTCTTCCTTAATTCCTGGAAGTCCATGTTTCTAGTGTCATTTCTGCTTGGAAATGTACATTTCTCGATGTGCAGTTCTGCTAGGAGTGAATTCTCTGTTGTCTGTGATTTGAAAATATCTTTATTTTGAGAGGACATTATTCTGAATACTGGGGTGTGTGTGTGTGTGTGTGTGTGTGTGTGTGTGTGTGTGTGTTTCCTCGCAGCAATTTACAGACAGTGCTGCTATTTTTTTTGGCCCCACGTTGTTTTCTGATTGGACTTTTCCCCAAATGCCAACAGTCATTTGAACCATTGTTTCCCTCTGTAATGTCATTTGTCTTTAGCTGCTCTCATGATTTGATTTATATCCTTGGTTTTTATTAGTTTGATTGCAGTGTAGATAGGTCTGGTTTTCCTGTTTGAAGTACACTTCTTAAATCTGTAGATTTATATCTTGCACCAAATTTGGATTTTTCATCTTTATTTTTTTTAAATTATTGTCTGCCTTATTCCCCCTACCCCTCCTCCTAGGACTGTAAATACACTAAGTTATCCCTTTTGATTATCCTTCTGATCACAGAGGTTCTTTTAAATTTGGGGCTATCTCTGTTCTTCAGATTTGATAATTTCTCTCTCTTTTTAAAGTTTGTTTATTTTGAGAGTGAGAGTGAGTGAGTTCAGGGAAAGGGGCAGAGACAGAGGGAGTGAGAGAGAATCCCAAGCAGGCTCCACACTGCTAGCACAGAGCCTGACACGGGGCTTGATCCCACGAACCACAAGATCATGACCTGAGCCTAAATCAAGAGTTGGATGCTCAATTGACTGACCAAACCATGTGCCCCCAAATTTGATAATTTCCATTAATCTGTCTTCAAGGCCATGGATACTTTTCTCTGTTGTTAGCATTTGCTATTTTAGGAATCTAGTGAACTTGTTTTTGTTATTGTCTTTTTAATTAATTCATTTGGTTTTTTAAAAATATTTTTAAATTTATTTTTGAGAGAGCGAGCGAGTGTGAGTGAGCAGGGGAGGGGCAGAGAGAGAGAGAGAGACAGACAGACAGACAGACAGAGACAGAGAGAGAGAGAGGAGACACAGAATCCGAAGCAGGCTCCAGGCTCTGAGCTGTCAGCACAGAGCCTGATGTGGGACTTGAGCTCACAGACCGCAAGATCATGACCTGAGCCGAAGTTGGATGCCCAACCAACTGAGCCAGCCAGGTGCCCCTAATTAATTTGTTTTTTAAGTGAAATTCTATTGTTTACAGAAAAATAAAGCAGCCAGGGAGTTCCCATACATTCTTTCCCTCCTCCTCCCCCAACCTATTTCCCCTGTCATTACCATCTTGCTATCGTGATACATTTGTTACTACTGATGAACCAATCTTGATCCATACTATTAACTAAAGTCTATATTTACCGAGTATTTACTCTTTCTGTTGTACAAGTCTATGGGTTTTGACAAACACATAATATCCTGTATCTCCCATTACAGTATCATACATAATAGTTTCACGGCTCTAAAATTACTCTATGTCCCACTTAGTTAACCTCCCCTCTTATTTTCTTCAACCCCCTGATCTTTTTATGGTTTCTATAGTTTTGCCTTTTCTAGAATGTCATGTAGCTGGAATGCTATAATATGTAGCCTGTTCAGACTGGCTTCTTTTACTTAGAAATATACATTTAAAGTCACTTCGTGTCTTTTTGGTGGTTCGATAGCTCATTTCTTTGTTTTTAATCATTGAGGAACACTCCATTGTAAGAATATACCATAGATTGTACATCAACTCACCCATTAAAGGGCAACCATGTTCCTTCCAGTTTTTGACAATTATAGGTAAAGTTCCTATAAACATTTGTGTGAAGATTTGGAGGTATATAGATAGGTTTTCAACCCCAGTGAGTAGGTTCCTAGAAGCATAATTGCTAGATTATATGGCAAAACTAGGTTTAGCTTCATAAGAAACTGCCAAATGCTGTCTTTCAAAATGTCTGTACCACTTTGCTTTTCCACGAGCAATAAAATATCATTTTTGCGCTCTACATTTTTTTTTTTTTTTTTTTTTTTTTTTTTTTTTTTTTTTTCAACGTTTATTTATTTTTGGGACAGAGAGAGACAGAGCATGAACAGGGGAGGGGCAGAGAGAGAGGGAGACACAGAATCGGAAACAGGCTCCAGGCTCTGAGCCATCAGCCCAGAGCCTGACGCGGGGCTCGAACGCACGGACCGCGAGATCGTGACCTGGCTGAAGTCGGACGCTTAACCGACTGCGCCACCCAGGCGCCCCGCGCTCTACATTCTTAACAGCAGTTGGTATTGCCAGTATTTGGTGTTTTAGCCACTCTAATAGGTGTAGAGTGGTATCTCATTTTTTTAATTTGCAAGTTCCCGATGACATGACCTCTTTTCACATGCTTTTTTTCCATCTGTATCTTCTTTAGTGAGGTGTCTGTTCAGATCTTGTGCTTATTTTTAAGTTGGTTCGTTGTTGACTTTAAGACTTCTTTGTATATTTGGGATACACAGCCTTTATTAGGTCAGAGTTTTTCAGGTATTTTCTCTGATTTTGTGGCTTGTCTTTTTATTCTGTCAACAGTGTCTTCTGCAGAACAGAGTTTTTAATTTTAAGGAAGTCTAACATTTTTTTTCTTTCATGGATTGTGGTTTTGGTTTTTTATCTACAAACTCATTGCCAAACCCAAGGTCATCTAGATTTTCTCTTATCTTCTGGGAGTCTGACAGTTTTACATTTCTACATTTAGGTTTGCAATCCGTTTTGAGTAAGATTTCGTGAAGGATGTAAGGTTTGTGTCTATTTCTTTTTTTTCTTTTGCAACTGTTTGTTGAAAAGACTTTCTTGGCTCCGTATTATTGCCTTTGCTCTTTTTCTCAAAGACCACTTGACTATATTTGTGTAGGCTTGTTTCTGGGCTCTATTCCATTAACCTGTTAGTCTATTCTTTTTTCAGTACCACCCCATTTTGAGTACCGTGCCTTTGTAGTAAGTCTTGTATTCAGGTAATGTCAGTCCTGTCCTGTGACTTTATTCTTCTTCCTTCGTTGGCTGTTCTCAGTCTCTTGCCTCTTACACAAACTTTAGAGTCCATTTGTCCATATTTATGGAATGGAATTTATGGAATGTCCATATAACATTCTGGAATTTTGTTGGCATCATCTTGAGTCTGTAGATCTAATCGGGAGAACGGACATCTCAACAGTATTAAGTCCTCCTGTCCAAGAACATGGAATATCTCTCCATTTATCTAGACATTAAATTTTTTTTTAATGTTTATTTATTTTTGAAAGACAGAGACAGAGCATGAGCAGGGGCGGGGCAGAGAGCAAGGGAGACGCAGAATCCGAAGCAGGCTCCAGGCCCTGAGCTCTTGGCACAGAGCCTGACGTGGGGCTCGAACTCACGAACTGCAAGATCATGACCTGAGCCGAAGTCGGACGCTCAACCAACTGAGCCACCCAGGTGCCCCAGACATTAATTTTTTTTTTTACCAGAGCTTTATAATTTTCCTCATGTGGTTCTTATATGTATTTTGTTAGATTTATATATAAGTATTTCCCATTTTTGGAGCTAACATAAATGGTATTTTGTTTTTAATTCAAACTACAACCTTCCATGCTGTTACACAGGGAAGAAATTGACTTTTGTATATTGTATCCTGTACCTTGCTCTAACCAGAAGGAGGTGTTTGTTTTTTGTTTTTGTTTTTTTCAGTTCTTTGGGATTTTCTACATAGTCTTTGTGAACAAAGGCTGTTTAATTTCTCCCTCTTCAAGCTGCATACCTCTTATTTCCATTTCTTATTTGTTAGCTAGGACTTCCAGTACAATATTCAATGGGAATGGTGAAGTGAACATGTTTGCCTTATCTCTGATCTTCAGAGGAAAACTTCTAGCTTACCACCATTAATTTATTATGTTGTGCTAGGTTTTCTTGTAGATGTTCTTTATCAAGTTCAGGAAGTTCCCCCACTATTCCTAGCTTACTGAGTCTTTATCATTGGAAGAGACTCAGTAGCACTGGCCTGCAGGGCACTCTCCTTGTGTTGTCCTCTGAGAAGCTTTCATTGGTGGATGAGGCCTGCAGTCAGGCCCAATGTCTGCCTTCAAGCCCTCTGCTGGGGCCACAGTTGGACTGGCGTGTGTGGTTGTGTTCCCCATTTTCTTGGGCAGGAGTCACTTTGGAGTGGTGCTGGTCTTTATTGGGGATGTTTCTTTGGATAGGATCTGGCCAAAGCTGTATGGCGGGGGAGGGGGGGGGCAGGCAGATCTTCAGGAGATGTGGGGGCAGAGTGAGTGATACCAGCAAGGTCAGCACCGGTCAGCTAAGAGGGGACTTGCAGCCACCCAGAATTCCTGCTTAGGCCAGGGCAGGTCCACACCATATGTGGCAGGATGTGTTGTGTTAGCAAGTTAGGTAGGGAGTGTTGGTGCTATGTTGGTTCCTGTGTATATCTAGGCTGGGGGGTAGGGTTGGGAAATGACATCTACCAACTCCTTTGTTCCCAGAGAAGTCTCCCATGTTATCTGCCTCTCCAGCACATGCTCTGAGATTAATAAATCTCCTTTTCATATACCCCAGGCATTTTTCAAACTGCTGCTTCTTGCTGTATCTCTTTAGGGCTGTTTGTTGTGCTATCTCTTTAAGGGTGAGGACTCCATTTCCTATTGCCCTCCAAGCTCTTGCAGAGCCCACCTGCTGACTTTTAAAGTTCCAGTTGTTAAGCCCCATTGGTTGTAAAAACTAAAGAAATTTGGCCCCTCTCGTTTTTTAAAGCCCAATGTCATCGGGATTTATCTTTCCTGTGTGGGTCCCCTATGGCTGGGGTACCTGGCATGGGGTCTGGTCCTCTCCCCTCTCTGCACCCATGGCATCCCTCCCTCCTGCAGCCTATTTCATAAGTCTATTTAGCTTTCATGTCTCTGCCCTTCCTACCCTCTTTGATGTGGCCTCTTCTCTACATGGAGCTCTGGAGAGTCTGTTCTGCCAGTCTTTGGGGCATTTCCTGGAGTATTTATAGTGATGTGGGTGTTATCTAGATGTATCTGTGGGACATGGTAAGCTTAGGGTACTCCTCCACTGTCTTCTCCCTGGACCTTTTATTTGGTTATTTTTTGATAGTTTCAATTTTTCAGCTAAGGTTTCTTTTTTTTTGTTTGTTTTGTTTTTTGTTTTTGTTTTTTTTTCCTTCTTTGGTGAGCATAGTTTCCTTTACATTTTAAGCATAGTTATAATAGCTTTTAAAAATCATTGTCTAATTCCCACATCTGGATCATTGCAGTGTTGACCTCCTTAGATGTGTTTTCTCTTGAAAATGAGTCCTGTTTTCCTGTTTTTGTTTTCTCACATATCTAGTAATTTTGAATTATATCCTGGACATTGTGATTAATATATTCAGGAAACTCTGGATTCCATTATGTTCCTCTATTTTCTTTTCTTATATTTTTATTAGGCACTTAATTTAGCTGGACTCAAACCAAAAATGTTCCCTTTCCTGTGGGTGGTGGATCAAATTTTAATTAACTTCTGTTAGTATTGGCTTGGATTATTTGTCTCCTCTGTCTAGTTGAGGAGTCAACAAGCATTTGGGAAATGCTTATATACAGAACTTGGGGTTTAACCTCTCTGGCCCTCTTCCAGGATATTCTACACACTTTATTTTCCAGCAGCAGTTGTGTAGGCCTTGAACAATTTTGTTGGAAAACTTATGATTTTCCATCCACATTTTAGTTGACCAAAATAGTGCAGGCTGGACTTGCTCTCTGGGTAAAAACCATGAAAATCAGGAAACTGACCTTGTGTTATTTCTTTCTTCCAAGTGTTGACCATCTCCAGAATCTGCGTGCCTTTTGTTCACTCTCAAATGCCTTTGGATAGTTTTTCTTGTACTATTTGGTCTAGAATTTATACTTGTCATCTGCTGGAGTTTTGGTGCAACAGGGACCATTTGGTCAGCAGATTTAAAATGCTTCTCTCATTCTTATACTTCATATATGGTTACTTGTTTACATATATTTACACCACTAAGCAGTTCACCTCTAAAGCAGTGTTTTCCAACTACATCATGGTAATTCATGAGATGTTGCACAGATAACTAATTTTAGCAACTGATCAATCTCCAAAATCTTAATTTTTTTAAGTTTATTTGAGAGCACAAGCAGGGAAGGAGCAGAGAGAAGGAGAGAATACCAAGCAGGCTCTGCATTTTCAGCACAAGCTTGATGTGGGGCTTGATCCCATGAACTGTGAGATCATGACCTGAGCCAAAATTGAGTTGGATGTTAAACCAACTGAGCCACCCAGGCACCCCTGAAATTACTTTGTAAAAATCCTGAGTGTTGGCATTATTACTATAATAGCCTTATTCTCACTAGAACTGCAATATGACTTATGTGAAAGATAATAAATTGGGGTTGGAGCTAGTGTGCAAAAACACACTTAAGTCACAGCCTATTTGGACCACAAACTGTAGATTGCTTCATCTAGCATATATTCCTAACCCAGTTTCCTCTTCCCTGCCTTTCTATAGACTGGGAAACATAAACACTCTTGAAGTATTCCTTGCTGTTAGAGATTGACATGAGACACAATTTTGGGCATTGGGATTTAAGGGGAAGTCTGATCTTCTTTCCACACATAGGGGAAATTAAGGTGGGAGAGTGAAAGGGAGTAGGAGTGATGAATTTTAGGTCCTTGTGAGTTCTAAAGGTTATTAAAATGAGAATAAAGAGGATATAGGCTGGTAAGATGAGAGTTGGTGATTGGATTGGAATGTTTGAGATTATAGAGGGTTTCTGGTTACTTTCTTGTAAGTAAGATGTTACCATTGGAGTCAGGGGCTGAGGTGATGTGGAAGACAAGACCATTGGTGGCACAGCAGTCAAAGAACTGAGAGTCCAGGTTTTTGGAAGTGGATATAATAATCTTCAAGTAGTGTGACAAGAGTAGTGGCAGGGTAACAGGACTCGTTCTGGAGATAAAATCAAGGAACAAGAAGAATGAAGATTGGTTGATAGCTGCATGAAGGAACAGTGGGTAGTTTGTGCAAATTAATGGGCAGAGGGGAGATGGAGATAATGGTTTGGAAGGGAAAATGAACAACAGATACCTACCCCATGTCCAAGTCCAGTAACTAGTACAAGGAATGTGAGAGAAAAGAGACAATTTGGAAGAGTTAGAATCCTTGGTCGGGGACAACTTTCTTCATTGAAATTTCATGGTAGTTATTAAGAATGCCTCATTAACAGGCAGCATTTTTTTCCCCAGTAAATTGTCCAAGTCTCAAAGCAACTACAACTGCACATCAACTGCAGAGTTTGGTAAACTTTCTCTGACCCTAAAAGTCTATACTCACTAGTTCTCTTTTCATATATTGATGTATAGATTTATATTTATATGTGTACATAAATATACACACATATTTTTTATTTTAATCCTGGATTATTTCAAATATAAAGAAAATACAAAGACTTGACCATTTGTAAACCACCAAACTTCTGTGAATCCACCCAATTTCCACCATGCATTTTAACCTCCCCATTCCTGTGGCCTATCTACACAATGGAATATATAATATAAAGATTAATTTCATGAAAAAATGAAAAGTACTTATTGTATATTTCTAAGGAGGTAAATCAAAAACTTTAATAAATAAGTCTAACCATATGTCTAAATAAAAGGAAATCAATACAAATAAAAACATATTAGGGTACTTATGGAACTAGAGTTTCATCAGAACTTAATTCATTTACCAATTTTTGTAAATCACAAGATACGGAGAGCTTGAAAGGGAATATAAACATTAAAGAAAAGAATCTAATTTTATTTCAAATGAATAATATAACTAGATTGAATGGAAACAAAAAAGAAATAGACAAAGTTACTTTTAAAGTACTTTATATACTTGGTTTAAAGAGAAAAATTCTTGTAAACAAGTCCTGAACACAGCCAGGTTTATTTTTTGCAATGCTATTGTTTTATTTTTTGAGAGAGAGCACGCACGAGTGGGGGAGAAGGACAGAGAGAGTGAATCTTAAGCAGGCTCCATGCTCAGCTTAAAGCCTCATGCAGGGCATGACCCCATGACCGTAGGATCATGACCTGAACTGAAATCAAGAGTTGGATGCTCAACTGACCGAGCTACCCAGTTACCCCCACAATGCTATTGTTTAGCAACTCAAAACTACTTGCTGTGTATTAAAGGATTAAATAATCAGTAAACAGATTGATGATAGTGGGAACTGATTTCTGACTATTGCAAAAGAAGTTAATATGGAATAGGGACAGACTAGACATACTTATTTGAAGTTGAAGGTATCTTCATTTTTCACATACATACATATACAGGAAGGACTGATACCCCAATAATGATAACACATAGCACGCAGATCTTGGTTTCTAAGTACCATTCCACTCAAAGGAATCAGGTCTTTGTAGAATCTGTGGCTGCAGCAGGCAGTATACAAGATAAACCCAAAATGCTATTAGACCAGAAATCAAGTGTTCATATTGATGATACATACAGATAGAAAAGAGACACAGGGGAGAGGGGAAAGCTCCTGTAATGATGGAATGCCAATCGCTAAATATAGGAGGAATGACGGAGCAAGAAAGCCATCGCTTTGCAATCATCGCAGTAATAACTGATTCAGACCAAAGATATCAACAATAAAACTAGCAGGTGAAAGATTGTAATAAGGTAGTTGTTACACAAAAACCTCCCCACAAATTAGTTATTAATATCAAAGGCAAAACAGCAATTTTATAGTGGAGAAACCCTTGAAGTTGTCAGTTTATTCAAATGATCAAAACTAGGATCACTGATAAATATGTTTCCTGGTTTAATGCACTGAGAAGTATGTGTCATTCATGGAACATGCTTGCCGCACTGATTTGAATCTAATCATGAGAAATCACACCAAAATTTAGGGACAGTCTACAAAATAACTAGCCCATACTTTTCAGAGATACTGACTTCATGAAAGAGAAATACTGTGGAGCAGATCCAGATTTAAAGGTTAAAGGAACAGGACAACTTAACGACCTGTCTTAAGATAAGATCCTGGTGGGGCGCCTGGGTGGCGCAGTCGGTTAAGCGTCCGACTTCAGCCAGGTCACGATCTCGCGGTCCGTGAGTTCGAGCCCCGCGTCAGGCTCTGTGCTGACAGCCCAGAGCCTGGAGCCTGTTTCCGATTCTGTGTCTCTCTCTCTCTCTCGGCCCCTCCCCCGTTCATGCTCTGTCTCTCTCTGTCCCAAAAATAAAAATAAAAAACGTTGAAAAAAAAATTAAAAAAAAAAAAAGATAAGATCCTGGAATAGAGGAAAAAAAAAAACTGTTATAAACATATTATGGGACAACTGTGGAATTTGAATAAGCTGTAGATTAGAAAACATTATAACCAAGTATGGTAATCTTAAGACACGTTTGCAAATTCCTTGACACTCCTCTTATCAAAAGGTGGAGTCCGTGCTCCCTCTCTTTTTGATCCTGGATGGGTTTTTGTAACTGCCGCCTCGAATTAACACTGTAACTTCTGAGGGTAGATTAGACGAGGCCATAGTACTTCTGCCGATTTTTGTTAGGATACTCTGAGCCTCCACGTAGTCTCCAGTCAGGATGAAGTGGCTCTGCGACCACAGAGATGGAAAGACATGCCCGAGGAACCAAAGCTGTGTGGGTCCTCTCAACTCAGGTATTATACAGTTGAATGATCTGGTTGGTCTGTAATCACAGTGGATAACCTAAGGACATATGGGAATTCTGCTCTTGCATCTTTTCTGAATGTTTAGAATACGCTGAAAATAAAGGCTTTAAAATGCTCTCAAAACAAGTTAAAATTTTACTATAATACCCCCCTTTTAAAGGTAATTGTACCATACATATACATGAGAATATTCTACATACATAGCACAGTGTATCTAGAGGTATGAATATGATCTGATTACTTTTAAAGGGGACATAATAGATTGACATGCATCTATCTCCTACAAAACTCTGGCCACTCTTATTTGCATATCCTGGGTATCTACCAGTGTTAGTAACCATAAGTTTATTTTTTCATGTGATTTTGCATAGTATTGCACTGAATAAACCATAAACTGTTTTGTCAACTCACCTGATGAATGCAAACTGTGCTATAACCAATAATGAAACAATGAACATCCTTTCATGCGTCTCTGTAAACAGGTTCCTGTGACATATGGTGAGATAAACCCATCCATAAGCACATCTGTAGGTATACATATTTGTTGGTCCACACATACTGGGAGGGCGCTAACCTAGTTTTCTCATGAAAGATGGGTCTCTACCTGCCATTATAGATCAAGGTCGTTATCTTTTTTTTTTTTTTTGCAGTTGTATATTATTAGAACATATTTACTCCAATATTTTGCTAAGAATTTTTTTTTTATAAAATTAAGTATAAGTATCTTGTGTCCACTCCCACTTTTCCTATAATCTTTTAACCAAAGCCTCTAGTGCTATGATTGCCAGGTCAAAGGGTATTATGATATATATTGACCAGCTAATGGTGTTCGCTCCTAACAAGAGGCACTGAATGCTGAATGCTGTGCAAATGGTAATCCATCTAAATTGTTGCATTTAATGAAATTTCAGTAAAATTCAACAGGTTTCTTGCTCCACACTCCCTTTGGTGGGGGGCGGGGTGTGACAAAATTAATGTACTTGAAATCTGCTAAAGCCCCTGCCTACAGAGGTCTGGATGGGGGACTTATGCACAGAGAAGGCAAGCTGACCTAAGCCTAAATGGAAAAAGGAGAAGAAACAAATTATTAACAATTCAAGTTTACTAAAAAACTTTTTGTCATTAGTAACTACTCAACACTTTTAAAGAGTTAACAGTGAAATCTACCTTAATGGATTAGGGTCCAAAATTCCCAAGCATATAAATTGTATCATGTTATTAGATTGCTTAAAAACAGTATTTTTCAGTCTATAAAATACAAATTAATAACATTAAATATTACACTGTACAACAGGGCTGACACACTACAAAGAACCAGGGCCAGATTGGGGATGGGGGCCATTCACCAGTGCCATCCCAATTTGCATTATTATGGATGGCAGTATTATGTAATTTTCTGTACTTGAGTATCTCCTGAAATTAATCTCATTAAGGCTACTTGCAGGATTCCTTTGAAGTATGTTATTATGAATTCAGGGTAGGGGAGTAGAATTTTCAAATACAGTAAAACCTTGGACTGCGAGTATCTTGTTCTGCGAATGTTCCACAAGACAGGCAAACATTTCTAATGTGTTTTAACTTGATAGACGAGGGATGTCTTGCAATATGAGTCGTATGTGATGCCCAATGTCACGTGATCACAAGTGAGCCAATGGTTCTCTCTCTCTCACCGAAGGATTCCCATGCTCAGATGCTCAGTCTCAGGCTGTGGTGTTCGGCGGAAATCAGTGATTTTTCAGAACGTTGGAAGGTACCTACAACAGGCACTAGTGTATTTTTATCACCTCAAAGCACCTATGGACAGTCCTTTGCTTTTCCAGACAAGAGTAAGCTTAAGAAGGCTTTGCTTCATTCTAGGTAAGGCTGCCTACAGATAGAGACCCTTTCCTCTGCTGCCTTCTTGCGAGTTACATTAAATACAGTAGATGACAAGAGTTTATTACTGTACTGTAGCCAACATCCGTGCGACCACATACAAGGGCCCTGTGCAGAAGAAGAGTCCATTGAACCAATAGATAGCAGTGATTCCGTTAGTGACAGTGACCGTCATCCTACACAGTAACCCTCCTTTCTCTTGTCTCCCTCACACCAGCCACTAAGGTTTTCAAAGGTAAGTGCAGATTTATTTTTCCTTATATTTTATGATTTTGTTTTATATTACAGTATTGTAATCCTTTTCATCCGAATATTTTTGGGTTGTGGAACAAATCATCTGAGTTACTTCTTATGATGAAATTGGCTTAGGTATTCAACTCCTTTGGATTAAGCATGTTTCTGGAATGAATTATGCTCACGTATGGCACACATAAAACCAAGGTTTTACTGTATCTGTCCTAATGACAGATTTTCTCCACTTTGTCCGGTAATTGCTGGGCATCTCTTATGAGCCAAGCGCACTTTTCTACACAGTAGAGATAAAGTAGTGAAAAACATCCCTCCCTACATGGAGGTTACACTGCCACTGACATTCATTTTACTTGTCCATCACTATACTTTTGTTAAAGTCCTGCCCCTAATCTTCATTTATAAGGCCTTTTTCCTGGGTAGACTGGGGTGAATTTTGAAGTTCTTTTATGTTGCGTCTCGAAAAATTGGGACATTCAGAATGCTGGCACAAACACTGGCCGTATTTATGGAAAAGGTTTTCTCTCGTCTGTGAAATCCGATTCGCAAAGAATTCAGCACCCAGCTGTCCTTAAAAGAGAGCACTTCACAGAGCTGCTTGCATGTGAAGATTCCTTGAGGCTTCTGAGTTCTGAAGGAACCTTTCTACAATTACTAGCGTCGATTTTCCAATGGAGATGAAGATGTGAACTCTGACCGAAGGCCACCCCCCACACCTCACATTTCTACAGATTTCCTCCAGTGTGGACTCTCTGATGGTACACAAGATGTGATCTCTGGCTGAAGCCTTTACAACAGACATCACATATGTATGGCCTTTCTCCAGTGTGGACCCTCTGATGTGTGTGAAAATGGGAGGCCTGACTGAAGCCTTTACCACACTGCTGACATGTATAAGGTTTCTCTCCTGTGTGCACCCTCTGATGAGCACTGAGCCCAGCACTCCAACTAAATTCTTTCCCACACTCCTCACATTTAAACGGTTTCTCTCCAGTGTGAATGATCTGATGGACTTGAAGATTTGACCTCTGGCTGAAGGCCTTGCCACATGTATCGCATTTATATGGCTTCTCTCCCGTGTGGACTCTCTGATGGGCTTGAAGATGGGAGGCCTGACTGAATCGCTTCTGGCACGCATCACACTTGAATGGCTTCTCCCCAGTGTGGACACTCTGATGAGCTTGAAGATTGGAGGCCTGACTGAAGCCCTTTCCACACTCTTCACATTTATAAGGTTTCTCTCCTGTGTGGACCCTCTGATGATTGTGAAGATTCAAGCTCCAATTGAAGCGCTTCCCACACACCTCACATTTGTATGGTTTTTCTCCAGTGTGGACTCTCTGATGGGCTTGAAAATAGGAACTCTGACTGAAGCCTTTACCACACACGTTGCAGCGAAATGGTTTCTCCCCCGTGTGAACCCTTTGATGGCTCTGGAAACTTGAGGCTGAACTAAAACCCTTCCCACACTCTTCGCATTTGTATGGTTTCTCTCCCGTGTGGACCCGTTGATGGCTGTGAAGGTTAAAGCTCAAGCTGAAGCACTTTCCACACTCATCACACTTATACGGTTTCTCTTCCGTGTGGACTCTCTGGTGGGTATGGAGATTTGAGCTACAACTAAAGCGTTTACCACAGTCTCCACACTTATATGGTTTCTCTCCGGTGTGGATTCTCTCGTGGGCCTGGAGATGTGATCTCTGGGTGAAGCCCTTCCCGCACACCTCACATTTGTAAGGTTTCTCTCCAGTGTGGACTCTGCAGTGAATGTTAAGATCTGTGCTACGACTGAAGCCCTTCCCACAACTTTCACATCTGTAGGGCTTCTCTCCTGTGTGAATGGGCAAATGGGCGTAAAGATGGGAGGTCTGGTTAAAGCTCTTCCCACACTCAAGGCACGAATAGGGCTTCTCCCCTGTGTGCACTCTCTGATGAGTCTGCAGGTTTGAGCTCTGGCTGAAACCCTTCCCACACTCGTGACACCAATAGCGTTTTTTTCCTGTGTAAACACTTTGTGGAATGGGCAGAGCTGAGCTATAGCGGGCGTCCTTCTCGTGTGCGCCGTACTCGGAGGACTTCTTTCTCGAGTGTACCTGCTGATGAAGTTCAAGACTGGGGCCATCGTTGAATGCTTTCTCACACTGATGACAGTGGTAGGTCTGCTGGACCAGAGGGGACACCTTTAAGATGTCTTTACCGCAGTCTTCGTTGTGAGGTTTATCGCCATCATGGTGGTGTGAGATACAACTAAAGATGTTAACGTATGGAGCAAATATACATAATTGGTTTTTCATCTGAGTCTGCTTACAACTTCTCTGGTAATTCTGTGTTTCGCTGAGATATATTTTACTCCAAGAATTCTGAACTCTCCCAGCCAGAAATTCTTGATTTTCAAGAATACTGGAATGATCCTCTAGAAGGTTCATTATACAGCTGTCTTCCACGGAAGCCTGAATACATATTCCTGCTCCCACTTGACAGGGGGAATCACACTGTTCAGGGAACTCAGAACTCTTTCCTTGAATATTTATCTTGGAGTCTTGATCTTTGGTTAATTTGCTCACGATATGTCTCTTGATTTGCCAACATGAAAACTCTCCCAATGAAAGGCACCTTACTCCTGCTTCGTGAAGAGTCTCCTTCTCGTTTTGATTCCTGCCTCCTGAAGGGATAAAGAGAATAAAGAATCAGGGACAGAGAGACTGACATCAGCAAGGTGGTGAATTAAGAAGCTCCAAGCCCTTGTTCCGCAAAGGAAACATTTTTATATAAAAAAAAACTAGAGACTAGCTAAAATATCTGAAAAACAAAGGTCTACAGCAAACAATAGAATATCCAGTGGAAAAAAACCCACACATTTAAAAGGGAAGGAAATTTGGGATCAGCCCAGAGTGAGGGCTTAAGGTCTTCTCAGGTCTTTTATTTATTTATTTTTGAGACAGAGAGAGAGCATGCGTGCACAGGTGGGGGGGGAGCAGAGGGAAACACAGATTCTGAAGCAGGCTCCAGGCTCTGAGCTGTCAGCACAGAGCCTGACGTGGGGCTTGAACCCACAAGCTGTGAGATCATGACCTGAGCTCAAGTCAGATGCTCAGCCGACTGAGCCACCCAGGAGCCCCTTCTCTAAGCATGCGTCTTTCCTTGGGGGTCATTTGGGCGTTCTCTGTACGCAGCTACTTGTAAACGTACTGGCAGTTTTGCTTATGGCAAGGTGCTGTCTGAAGGATCCAGGAGCCCAATTCCCTATTTCAAACTGGACAGAGCAGACTTTGTGATAGTCCAACCCATCTGGGGTCTGCTGGGGGCCTAGAGACCTGCAGAAGGCTGGGAACAGAGATTCTGTGTGAAGGACTACAAGAGAACAGCTCTGTCCTCAAAAAGCTAGGGAGAACGTCTCTGGGGGTCTTTGTGTATGAAGGAATTGAAAACCACACACATAGGTTCAGGCAAGACACATGCTCAGAATATGCCTGGGGAGACCCCAGGGTTCAGAACGCACCCTGCACATTAGTGAAGATCTTCCCTGGACAAGAGCTGGTCTCAAAAGATGTTTTTTCTAATGCCCAATTTGCAACAACGACAAAAAAATAAAAGCATACAAAACCCCCAGGAAAAATATGGCCTAGATTGGAGGGAATAAAATAAAATGGCAGAAATGAACTGTCCACGATGGGTAACGCCAATGCCAGAGTCTTTAGGACTGTCCAAAATATACTCAGAGGGCCAAAGGAGCAAGTGACATAAGCAGGAGGGCAGAGTGGGAAGGTCCAGCCCTGCTCCATCCAGGAACGACAAGTAAAACACCACAGACAAAAATGACTTTGTGAGAACTTGGAAAACCAGTTAAGAAGCAGCAGCAACCAAGATAACATTTAGCCAAATAAAAGCTGTGCCGGAAACTGCAAAACTTCCAGGAGGTTTTGCTCACCCCACCCCCTCCTGGTGAGTGTGTGCGGAGGTTGGGAGGAGGCCACCCGGTTCCTGGTTCCTCTCTCAGGAAGCAAAGAGCAGAACGTGCTGGCAATGTTCTGACCGATTTGGGGGCTGCTGCTGCCCGAGCACTGGTGGGAAGAGGGGCACGGTTCTGTGATGGAGTTTGCAGACCTGTGGGCACCTGGGGGGAAGAAATGATCAGGCAGAGGAATATAATCAAAACCGGAGGTCCTGAAAAACAGAGGTGGGAAAAATCAACATGTCCAAAAGCAGCCACACACGCGGGGGTGGTGAGGGATGGGAAGGAATGATGGAACAGACCAGGGTCCAGGGAAGATGCACCCCAGAAAAATGTCAAGCTAATGAAGGTCTTCCTCTGCACACAGCCAGTCCACAGAGAGGTGGCTGTCCCCCGACCCCACAGGCTTAATTTTCAACAAAAGATCACAAGGCAAACAAAGAAAACTCAACTCATGCAAAGGAGAGTAAGTATCTCTAAAAAACCAAACCTGCAGAAACAGGACTCTAATTGACTTGACAAAGACTTTAAAAACTTTAAATATGCTCAAAAAACTAAGAAATACTGACATGACAAGATAACGACATAAAATCACGAAAATGACACCTGAACACAATTCTGAACCTGAACAATGCAGTAACAAAACTGAAAACTTCACTGAGAGTTCAACAGCAGCCTTGAACAGGCAGAAGAATCCATGAACTTGAAAGCCAGTTCACAGGAAATCATCAAGTTGAAAAAGCAAAAGGCAACAATGAACAGGGCTGAAGGGACTTCAAGCTGACAAGGGGATGAACTGTATGAGTCCCAGAGGATACGAAAAGGGGGCAGAGAACTAATTTGAAGTAATAGTGTCCAGAAACTCCAAAACTTCCACAGGATAAACTCCAAAAGACCCACATTAAAATACACTAAAACCAAACTGTGCAAAGTCAAATATCTAGAAAGGAGCAAGCAGAGGGCAGTCTGTCACATAGAAGGGATCCTCCATAAGATCTCGAGCGGATTCCTCAACAAAAACCTAGCAGGTCAGAAGACAGTAGGATGATATACGTAAATTAATGAAGGGAAAAAAATCAGACAACTGAACATATTTCCAGTAAAATTGTCTTTCAAAAATGTGGGAGAAACAGACGTTCCAAGACGAACAAAATCTGTGGGAGTTCATTTCCATTAGACTTGACCTACAAGAAACACTAAAAGAGTGTTTGGAAGGGTACTGGACAATATTTGCAAGTTAGAAAGAAATGAAGTTCTCTGCTAAAGGTAATATATGGCGACCTTTAAAAACCTGTATAATTTTAGGGGTGCCTGGGTGGCTCAGAGGGTTAAGCATCCGACTCTTGACTTCAGCTCAGGTCATGATCTCACAGTCATGGGGCTCTCTCTCCTTTCCCTCTGCCCTTCCTCCACTGGCAATCTTTCTCTCAAAATAAACATTTAAAAGACAAAACCTGTATAATTTCAGTTCCTAACTTCACTTTTAATTCTGTTACTGTCTTTAAAATCCTATGGGTGCACAATATACTTTTTGATAGCAATAATATTAAGGGAAGGGAGAAGTTGTAAAAAGTGTTTTTGTACGTGGTTGAAGTTAAGCTCTTAGCAGTTTAAAATAGTTTTAATAACTTTAGGTATTTAAAAAAAATTTTTTTAATGTTTATTTTTGAGACAGAGAGAGACAGAGCATGAACGGGGGAGGGTCAGAGAGAGGGAGACACAGAATCTGAAGCAGGCTCCGAGCTGTCAGCACAGAGCCCAACGTGGGGCTCGAACCCACGGACTGTGAGATCATGACCTGAGCCACCCAGGAGCCCCTAGGTATTTTTTTTGTGTGTGGTTACCATGGTGTTTACATAAATGTCCTAAAGAACGTACATCCAAAAAAAGAATCAAAATGCATCAACTACAAATAACACAAAAAGAGTAGGGAAGGAAATGAACAACAAACAAAGCTGTAAGACATGAAGATTAAAATCCCCTATCGAGGGGCGCCTGGGTGGCTCAGTCGGTTGGGCGGCTGACTTCGGCTCGGGTCATGGTCTCGCGGTCCGTGAGTTCAAGCCCCGCGTCGGGCTCTGTGCTGATGGCTCAGAACCTGGAGCCTGCTTCCGATTCTGTGTCTCCCTCTCTCTGACCCTCCCCTGTTCATGCTCTGTCTCTCCCTGTCTCAGAAATAAATAAAAAAACGTTTAAAAAAAAAAATCCCCTATCGAAAGACAGCTTGACAGAATGGCTTCAGAACACACGACCTAACTATATGCTGCCTGTAACAGACTCGCCTGAAATCTAAGGATGTGCACAGGTAAAAAGTCAAAGGATGAAACAAGGCATTCCAGGCCAAAAGAGTAACCAAAAGAGAGCAGGGATGGCTATACTAACAACAGAAAGGAAAAAAAAAAGACTTTAAGTAAAAAATGATTACAAGTCACTGTAAAATGATAAAAGTATTAACACACTAAGAAGACCTAACAATTACAAACACACATGCACCAAACATCAGAGCTCTTAAATAGGAGGCAAACACTGAGAATCAAAAGAAATAGCTCTGCAATAACATTAGGAGGCTTCAATACACACTTTTAATAATGGACAAAACAACTGAAAAGATCACCAATAAGGAGACAGAAGACTAGAACTTATACATCAACGGGGCCTACGTTAAGTCATACAAACTATCTTTTCCAGTCATAATGCAAGAAAACCAGACAATAGTGGAAAACAGGAAAACCCACAACTAAGTAGAAATTAACATAAAATAGATCAAAGAAGAAATCAAAAGGGAAGTAAGAAAATACCTAGAGACAAATGAAAACAAAAACACAGCATATCAAAACTGATGAGATCTGTAGGTAAAGCAGTGCTACAAGGGAAAATCCTAGCTACAAATGCATACATTAAAAAAGAAGAGAAATCTTGTCTTAACAACCTAACTTTACAACTTAAAGAATTGGAAAAAGATCAAACTAAACTCACAGCTAACAGAAAGAAGGAAACAATAAAGAGAGAAAAATTAGAGAGTTGGTCTTCAAAAAAGATCAAAATGGACAAAGGTTTAGCTTCATTAACTAAGAAAAGTAGAAGACTCAACTAGAATCAGAAATGAAAGTGGGACAATCTTACTGGCCCTATAGAAATAAAAGGACTCTAAGAAAAAGCTATGAATATTTGTAGGCAAGCAAATTGGATAAGCTAAATGAAATGGGTAAATTCCTAGGAAAACGCCTACCATTACTAAATGAGAAAAACACAACATCTGATGGACCTGTAACCAGTAAGGAGATCAAATCAGTAACAATAAACTTTTCAACAAGGAAAAGTCCAGGACCATGACCACATACCTTTGCTAATACATTTACCAAAATCAAGAGAAAGAGGAGGTATTACAAATGATTTTATAGAAATATAAAGGGCTTTAAAAGAATACTACGAAAGAGTATATGTAAAAAAATAACCTAGATGAAATGGACAAATGCCCAGAAACCCTCAAACTACCAAGACAGAATCATGAACAGAAATCTAAACTACAAAAGTAATTACAAAGAAGAATGAACACGGGAAAGCTTAGAACCAGATGGCTCCATTGGAAAATTCAACCAAATATTTAAAGAAGAATTAACATGTAGGGAACAGCCCCAAATTCATTCTAGAAGGCAAGCATTACCCTGATTCCAAAGCCAGACAGAGATACTAAAGGAAAAGAAAACCTAAGTGCCAATATCCCTGATGAACACTGATGCAAACATCCTCAACAAAACAGAATTCAATAGCAGAATAAAAGGCTTATACACCATGACCAAGGGAGAATTATTCTTACAACGCAAAGATGGTTCAACATAGAAAATCAACCAATGTAATATACCACAACATAATGAAGAAAAGAATACATGATCATCTCAATTGAGTAAGAGCAACGGACAAAACTGAATAAACTTGCATGATAAAAACACTTATCAAACCAGGAATAAAAGGAAAATATCTCAACAAAATAAAGGCCATATGTGAAAAGCTCACGGCAAACATCATATTCAATGGTGGAAGACTGAAAACTTTCCCTCCATCAGCAGGAACAAGGTAAGGATGCCTGCTTTTGCCATGTCTATTAAACACAGTACTGAATCTCCGAGTCAGAGAAATTAGGCAAGAAAAAAAGGCACCCAAATTGGAAAGAAGTAAAAATGTTGACACATATTATGATTTTATTTGTGGAAAACCCTTAAGATTCCACAAAGAAAATGCTTAAGAAGCAATAAGCAAATTCAGCCAAGTTGCAGACACAACTAATTTTTGTGAGATTTTATTTCTATGCACTAACAATGAGTGATATGAAATAAAAATCAATTACAAAGACAAATATAGAGACCAACAGATTAAATTGGAAACCTAGAAATCAACACTCATATATATGGTCAAAAGGATTTCAGCAAGGGTTCCAAGACCACTCAACAGGGAAAGGACATCTTTCCAACAGGTGGTGCTAGGAAATCCCCATGTCGTTGCAAAAGAATCAAGTTGGGCTCTTACCTTACATCTTTCAAAAACCAATTCAAAATGCACCAAAGCCCTAAACAGCTAAAACTGTAAAACTCTTAGAAGAAAAAAGGGGAAAAGCTTCCTGTTATGGGATCATGTGATTACTTGCTCAAAGCATGAGCAGGAAAAGTAAAAAGAGATACATGAGACTGTATCAAAAGAAAAAACTTCCACAAATCAAAGGACACAAATACTGGAGTGAAAAGGCAACCCAGGAATGGGAGAAAATATTTCCAAATCATGTTTCTGATAAGGGATTAATATAAAAAGTGTATAAGTATCTCCTATAAAACAACACAAACCCCCAAAAACTGGCAAAATACGTGAACACATATTTCTGCAGAGATGATAAACACATGGCCAATAGGCTCATAAAAAGATGCTCCTCACTGACTGTTAGGGAAATGCAAATGAAAACCACAACAGGGTACCACCTCACACCCACCAAGATGGGCACTATCAGAAAAACAAACAAAAGAAATAAACCCAGAATGGATGTAAACTGGTGCAGCCACTATGGAAAACAGTATGGAGGTTCCTCAAAAAATTAAAAACAGAAATATCATCCAATAATTCCACTATGGGGTATTTACCTAAAGAACATGAAAACACTAATTTGAAAAGGTATATGCCCCCTCTAGGTTTACTGCAGCCTTATTTATAATAGCCGTGATATGGAAGCAACCTAAGTGTCCATCAATAGATAACTAGATAAGGAAAATGGGTATATACACAGTGGAATATTATGCAGGCATAAAGAAGGATGAGATTGTGCCATCTGCAACAACATGGATGGATGGAGAGGGTATTAGGCTGAGTGAAATAAGTCAAACTGAGAAAGACAAACACCATATGATTTCCATCATATGTGGAATCTAAAAAATAAAAAGTAGAATCAGACCTTAAACATAGAGAACAAACTGATGGTTGCCAGAGAGGAGGGGGTAGGGGGTTGGGCAAAATGGGTGAAGGGGAGTGGGAGATCTAGGCTTCCAGTTATGGAATGAGTAAGTCATGGGAATAAAAGGCACAGCATAGGGAACACAGCCAACAATATCATAATGGTGTTGTGGGTTGACAGATGGAGGTTACACTTGTGGTGAGCCCGGCATAAGGTACAGAGAAATTGAACCACTATGTTGCACACCCTAAACTAAAGTAACACTGTATGGCAACTATATGGAAACAAAAGAAGCCAGAAAACAAAGTACTGGTCAGGATGAGGAGAAACTGGAATCCCGCGTGCTGTTGGTGGGAATGTAAAACAATGCAGCCGCCACAGAAACGGTTTGGTGATTGTTCCAAAAACCTACCAATACCCAAGATCATCCAGCAAATTCGCTTCTCAGTACATTCCAAAATTAAATGAAAGCAGACTATCAGATTGGTACACAGCTTCTACACACCATTAAAAGACAAGAGGGGCGCCTGGGTGGCTCAGTCAGTTAAGCGTCTTGACTTTGGCTCAGGTCCCGATCTCATGGTCAGAGTTTGAGCCCCATGTCAGGCTCTGTGCTGACAGCTCAGAGCCTGGAGTCTGCTTCATATGCTGTGTCTCCCTCTCTCTCTCTCAAAAATAAACATTAATTTTTTTTAAAAGAGAATATTATAAACTTTATGCCAATAAATTAAAAAATTAAAGTGAAATAGGACAAATTTCTTGAAAGAGAAAACAAGGCTGATCTAAGAAGATATCTGAATAGCCCTGTATCAAAGAAATAAAATAAATTCATATTTTAAAACCTTTCCACAAAGAAAACTCAGAGCTCACGTGGCTTCATGTAGAAAGTTTACCAAACCTTTAAGGAAGAAATAATACTAATGACATACAAACTCTTCCAGCAAAGTGTTTACGACTGACTACTTCCTAATGTACTTTATCCGGCCAACATCACCCTGACACCAAAATCAGACACAGACATTACAAGAAAAGACAACTACAGACCAGTATCTTTCAGGATCGCGGTTACAAAGTTAGGCCAAATAAACCCAACAATGTATAAAAAGGGCACAAAATCATGAGCTGGTGATTGTTTCAAGAATGACAGGTTGACTTAACATTCTAAAATCAGATGAAACACTTTCCTCCAAAGATAAAGAATAAGGCATAATCATGACAAAGTTTGAAACATTGTGAGAATTACCAAAATATGACACAGAGAAATGAAGTGAGTAAAGGCTGTTGGAAAAATAGCGCTGGGGTGCCCGGTGGCTCAGTCAGTTAAGCATTGGGACTCTTGGTTTCGGCTCAGGTCCTGAGCTCTCGGTCTTGGGATGTGTGGATCAAGCCACACATTGGGCTCTGTGCTGAGCCTGCTTGGGATTCTCTCGCTCCCTCTCTCTCTGACTCTCCCCCATTTGCACGCTCTCATGCGCTCTCTCAAAATAAACATTAAAAAGCTTTTAAAAATAATAAAAAAGAGACACAGTGCTAACAGACTTGATGCAGGGTTGCTACAAACCTTCAATTTGTAAAAACCACACAAATACCAGGAGCATAAAAACCCACCTGGAGAGAGGTACACCTGTACTCAAAAAGCCAACAGTTAGAGGCACCACTTTTTTTTTTTTTTTAAACTTTATTCATTTTGGAGAGACAGAGAGAGAGCATGAGCAGGGAAGGGGCAGAGACAGAGGGAGGCACAGAATCCAAAGCAGGCTCCAGGCCCTGAGCTGTCAGCACAGAGCCCGACGCGGGGCTCGAGGTCACGATCTGCGAGATCGTGACCTGAGCTGAAGGCGGACGCTCAATCGACTGAGCCACCCGGGCGCCCCAAGGCACCACCTGCTTTTTGAAAGTGCGTGTTACACCGCTTAACTTTTACAAAGAACGTACGTGAGTCCTGGCATTTGCTAAACCACAAGAAATCCGAAGAGCGTTTTCACTTTTATGAGAAGAGGTGAAAAGTGAAAATAGCATTTAGCTTTCGTTTTGCGGTGAGCCGTGACAGAGGCAGCGCGCGCCCCAAGGGGCCAACGGCTAAGCTCCGGAACTAAAGGCAGCATCTCAGTGCCGAAGCCACTATAGCCTTAACCGTGGCTGGGAGCACCTGGGCTTCGTCTGTGCACCCACGAGCAAGATGTGTCCTAGGTAGCAGAAAGCCTAAGAGAGAGGAATTTCTGGGTCTGGGAACAGTCAAAAATGTTCCATATAAATGACTGGTAACTGGTTTTGTTTTGTTTTTTTTTGAGAGAGAGAGAGAGAGAGGGAGCATGTGAGCAGAGGGAGGGGCAAAGGGAGAGGGAGAAAAAGGATCTTAAGCAGGCTCCACGCTCAGTACAGAGCCGGATGCGGGGCTTGATCTCACAACTGTGACATCATAACCTGAGTCAAAATCAAGAGTCGGATGCCCAACCAACCGAGCCACCCAGGTGTCCTGGTAATTGCTTCTTTAAGCCATTTTGGCTCACAGAAGACTTCATAGGAACCCTCTACGTTCAGAGAGCAGGAGAAACCTATACGTGAAAAGATGTCCAGTATTGCTCATCACTAGTGAAATGTAAATCAAAACTACAAGGAGATATGACCTCATGCCCATTAGAATTCCTGGCATCAAAAAGACGAGAGATAAGAAGTGCTGGTGAGGATGTGGAGGAAAGGGAATCCTTGTGCACTGTTGTTGGGATTGTAAACTGGCGCAGCCAGTACAGAAAACAGTAAGGAGGGTCCTCAAAACATCTAAAACAGAACTACCACAGGACCTCGCAATTCCAGTTCTGGGCATATATCTGAAGAAAACAAAATCAGCCTGTCGGAGAGATCTGCACCATGTTCACTGCAGCAGCATTTACAATAGCGAATACGTGGAAACAAGGGTCCATCAATGGATGAATGCATAAAGAAACCGGGTCGTGTATAAGGGGGGGGAGGATATTATTCAGCCATAAAAAAGAATGAAATCTTGCCATTATGACAACACAGATGGACCTCAAGGGCATTATGCTAAGTGAAATAAGTCAGGCAAAGACAAATACCGTATGATCTCTCTTGTAGGTAGATGTAAAAACAACTCAGAGGAAGAGATCGAATTTGTGGTTACCAGGGATGGAGGGACTGGATGAAAGGGACCAAAAGGCTCAAAGTTCCAATGATAAGGCAAATAAGTACTGGCGATGGAATGGTGAATATTGTTAACACTGCTTATGTGACCTATCTGAAGGCTGCTAAAAGCATAAACCCTAAAAGTTTTCATCACAAGGGAAAAAACCCATTTTTAAAAAACCTCTAACAGGTAATGGATTTTAACTAAACTTACTATGGTAATCATTTTGTAATATTAAGTCAAGTCATTATGATGTACACCTTAAAATTTTACGGTGCTGTATGTCAATTATAGCTCCATAAAATGGAAAGAAAAAGGAGACATCAATACAGATACTATGGACACGAAAGGAATAACAAATGGATACCATGAATAACTCCAGGCCCACAAATTTAATAATCTAGATGAAATGGAACAATTCTTTGAAAGACACAATCTGCTAAAACTCATACAAGAAGAAACAATCTGAATAGGCCTACATCTGTATTTTTTTTAAGTTTACTTTTTTTGAGAGAAAGAGAGTCCGAGAGCATGCACGAACAGGGGAGGGGCAGAGAGAGAATCCCAACCAGGCTCTGCACTGCCAGCACAGAGCCTGATGCAGGGCTCAATCTCACCAACTGTGAGATCATGACCTGAGCCCAAACCAAGAGTAGGACACTTAACCGACTGAGCCACCCAGGGGCCCTAGGCCTGTATCTATTAAGGAAGCTGAATCAATAATCCTTTGAAACAGCACTAGGCCCAGATGTGTTCACTTGTGAATTCTACCAAACATTTAAGAAAGGCATTATATTACTTCTTTACAATAGCTTTCAGAGGACAAAAGCAATGAGAATATTTCCTTGCTCATTCTATGAGGCCATGGTTACCTTAATACCAAAATCAGACAAAGATATTACAGGAAAACTACAGACTGATATATTTCATCAACACCAAAGATCATCCAAAAATATTAGCAAGTCAAATGCAACAATGCATAAAAAGAATTAGATGCTGTGGTCAAGCATACTAGGCATGTAGGAAAGGTTCAACCCTGGGAAATTAATCCATTACATGAAAAAAACTACAGAAAAATCACATAAGACTATCAAAAGATACAGAGAAAAAGCATTTGATAAAATCCAATACTTGTTTATAATAAAAACTCTCAAGCAAACCAGGAATATAGAAGAAATTCCTCAACTGGACAAAGGACATCTAACTAGTATCTTTGTGAGACACATAAAACCTTCCCGCTAAAATCAGGAATCTCTTAGCACTCCTTTTCAACACCGTACTGTAAGTCCCAGCTAACGCAAATGGGTACAGATTGCAAAGGAAGAAATAAAACGTTGTTGGTGAATGATGTGATTGTCTATGTAGAAACCCCCAAAGAATCAATCAAAAAACCTCCTGGAACTAATAAACAATTATAGCAAGGATGCAGAACACAAAATTGATACAGAAAAGTATATTGCTCCCTTATACACAAGCAATGGACAAGTGGAATTGGAAATTACGACAGCATTATCATTTACATTAGCACCCCCTAAGAGTCTATGTTCAGGAATAAAAAGCCCCAAGACTGTCAAGATGTCAGTCCTTCGCAGTCCCGATCAAAATCCCGGCGAGACATCTGGTGGATATCGACAAATGGATTTAAAAGTTTCTACGGAAACGCAAAAGACCCAGAAGAGCCAACACAGTATTGAAGGAGAATTACAAGGTTGGAAGACGCGTTAAGCAACACCTAGACCTATTCTATAGAGCTGCAGTATTCAAGATGGTGTAGAATTGGCGACAGAAGAAATGGACCAATGGAGTGGAATAAAGACGTGAGAAATAGGGCTCAAGCAAATATAATCAGCTGATCTTTGACAACGGGGCAAAGGCAATACAATGAAGCAAAGACAGTCGGTGCTAGAACAACCGGACATTCACATGCGAAAAAAAAAAATCCATATGGAGAGTTTAAGCTTTTTGCAAACATGAACTCAAAGCATAGACCTTAATGTAGACGCAAAACTAGCAAACTCCTAAATGAAGTTTCTGCTCTGTGCAAGCCGCGTCAAGAGAATAAGGGGAGTCAGGGAGAAAATGTTTGTAAAAAATATATGTGGCAAAGGAACTCGTCAAAGCCAACAATAAGAAAACAATGTGTTTAAAATTTGGACAAAAGCCCTGGACACATCAGCGAAGAAAATATACTAATTCCAAAAAGGTGTTCAACATCACATGTCCTTAGTGAACTGCAAATCAAAATGAGACACCACTACACCTATGAGGATGGCCCAAATCCCAAAGGTCAACACCACTGGAAGCCTCAATTCACTGCTGCTGAAAACGCAAAATGGTATGGCCACTTTGGAAGATAGTCTGGCAGTTTCTTATAAAACCACAAAAGTAAATAGTGCACCTTGGCACTTACCAGATGAGTGGAAAACGTATGTCCACACAAAAATCATCACACAGATGTTTGCGGCAGCTTTAATCATAATTGTCAAAACTTGGAAGCCATCAAGCTGAATGGATGAATAAACTGTGGTACATCCAGACAATGGACTATCGTCCAGTGCTAAAAAGAACAGAGCTATCAAGCCCTGAGGGAACTTTAAATGCACATTGCTAAGTGAAAGAAGTGAATCTGAAACAGCTGAAAGCTCTAAGATTCCACCTGACATCCTGGGAAAGGCAAATCTATGGAGACAAAAGGACCGCTAGTTGACAGTGTTTAGAGGGGAGGGGGAATTAACAGGTAGAGCACGGAGAATTTTAAGGCAATCTGTTCTGGATCATACCGTAATGGTAGATACATACCACTATAAATTTGTACAAACTCCTACAATGTACAACGGCAAGAGCAAACTCTGAAGTATAGACACTGGGCGATGATGATGTATCCCGGTAGGTTCATCGACTGCAACAAAAGTACCACTCTAGTATCAAATGTTGACAGAGAAGGCTGTGTGTGTGCCTGCACGTGGGTGTAGTCTAGAGGAACTCTCTGTATCTTCTGCTCAATTTTGCTGTGAACCTAAAAGTTAGGTGAAAAATAAAACCTATTTTAAAAATGTATTTATAGGGGCGCCTGGGTGGCTCAGTCGGTTGAGTGTCTGACTTCAGCTCAGGTCATGATCTCACAGTTTGTGGGTTTGAGCCCCGTGTCAGGCTCTGTGCTGACCGCTTGCTCAGAGCCTGGAGCCTGCTTCAGATTCTGTGTCTCCTTCTCTCTGCTCCTCCCCCACTCACGCTTTGTCTCACTCTGTTTCTCAAAAATAAATGTAAAAAAAATTTAAAAAAATGAAAATAAAAATAAAAATGTATTTATAGACTTAAATACACGCCAGTGGAAAAAAACGAATAAAAAGTAACACATATATGCCAACCACAAGATCCAACCATTCCATTTGTTACTCTTGCCTAAGAAAAATGAAGGTGTATGCCAATAGACACACACATATAAGAATATTTAGCATCTTCACTCGTAATAGCCCAAAGCTGGACAAACCCGTCAGCAGGTGAACGAATAAACAAATCGTAGTATATTCACACTGGAATACTACTTAGCAATAAAAAGGAATGAACTATGGATAGATGCAACACGGGTGAATCTCAACCTATACTGAGTAAAATAAGACAGCCAAGGGAAAGAAAAAACACCATATGATTTAAAAAAAGGTTTAGGGGCCCCTGGGTGGCTCAGTTGGTTAAGGGTTCTGACTTGGCTCAGATCACAATCTCACGGTTCGTCAGTTCGAGCCCCGCATTGGGCTCTGTGCTGACAGCTCAGAGCCTGCTTCAGATTCTGGGCCTCCCTCTCTCTTTGCCCCTCCCCTGCTTGCACTCTGTGTCTGTCTCTCTGTCTCTCAAAATTAAGCATTAAAAAAATTTTTTTAATTAAAAACAAGTCCTGTAGAGTGACAGAAAATAGATCAGTAGTTGCTTGGGGACGGGTGTGGGACATGAAGAAGGGGAGAGAGGGAGAGATTACAAGTGGGCATGAGAATTGTGCACAACTTTTAAAGATTTCTTTTGCATTAGAGTGCTTCCCAAATTAACCCCCCTTCCAGATCTGGCAAGAAAAAGCCAAAACTGTTCAGGGCTGGGGAACAGGAAGTTTAGGGTGGAAATCCTGGAAGCCAGAAAACCACAGAAGTAAGATTAATCTCAGTTTTTCCCAAATCCCTGGCTCACCATTAATGGCACAGGGTAAGATTTGTGAGTTTGATTCTCTGCTGACTCAGTGCTATTACTTAACCCAAACACAGTTTGAAGTGTCAAAGGTCACAACTCAAGGTCGGAAACACCACTGGAAATTTAGGGGAGAAAAACCAAAGGTAAGGGATCCACAGAGGGTCCGTCCCTAACTAGGACTATAAACCCTACCCACATCTTTGGCAGATCTCTTGACTATGCAGACGTAGCAAAGACCCCAGGGCCTGGACTAAAAAAGCGGCAGCCCGAAGTCATGAGAGGCATTACAGCAAAACACCAAAAAATATTTAATCTGCCCCAAATATTACAGAAAATGACAGATGAGCAAAGAGAGAAGACCCAAAGGCATGATGATGAATGTAAACACACCCGTATTAATAACTACACTGTGTATGAATGTACTACCCCAAAATCGGAAGGCAGATGTTGGCAGATCACATAAAAAGAAAAGATCCAACTATACACTGTCAACAAGACACCGTTAAAAAAAATAAGACATACAAATATATCATGCAAAGCCTAAGAAAGATTGAGTGGCTAAACTAGTATCAGATAAAAAGAGACTCTACGAAATAGATGTGGAAAGGGGCGCCTGGGTGGCGCAGTCGGTTGGGCGTCCGACTTCAGCCGGGTCACGATCTCGCGGTCCGTGAGTTCGAGCCCCGCGTCGGGTTCTGGGCTGATGGCTCGGAGCCTGGAGCCTGTTTCCGATTCTGTGTCTCCCTCTCTCTCTGCCCCTCCCCCGTTCATGCTCTGTCTCTCTCTGTCCCCAAAAAAATAAATAAACGTTGAAAAAAAAATTAAAAAAAAAAAAAAAAAGAAATAGATGTGGATGGAGGTAGAGTGTATTATACTAAGTGAAATAAATCAGAAAAAGACAACTACTGTATGACTGCCCTCACATGTGGAATTTTAAGAAGCACAATAGATGAGCAAAGGGGAAGGAAAAAAAAAGAGAGGGAAGCAAACCATAAGAGACTCTCACCTCTAGAGAGCAAACTGAGGGTTGCTGGAGGGGAGGTGGCAAAGGGATGCCTTAGATGGGTGATGGGTATGAAGGAGGGCACTTGTGATCAGCACTGGGTGTTGCATGTGTTGTATGTAAATGAGGATCCACTAAATTCTACACTTGAAATGAATATTACACTTGATGCTAATTAACTGGAATTTGAATACAAACTGGAAACAAAAACAAACAGAACACTATTAAAGACAGAGAGAGCCATAATAAAAGGGTCAATATGGCAAAATGATGTCAAAATTACAAACGCATATGTATCTAACAAAGGCTACAAAACACACGAAGCAAAAACAGAAACTGAGAGATGGACGAAACTACAGAGTTAGAGATTTTAACACACTTCTCTTAGTTGGTGAAACAATTCGACCATAAAAAAAAAATCAGTGAAACAATATAAACTCTGAACCCTTAAAACTAACCATTTTAACTAAAACGAAACTTATAGATCATCACTGCACCCAACTATAGAACATACATTTTTTTCTCCAAATACCCATGCAAAATCCATCAAAATAACTGTATCCAGGGGTTATGAAAAAAGTTTCAAAAGACTGGAATACTGAAGAGTATGTTCTCTGACCAGAGTGGAATTAAATTCAAAACCAGTCACAATAAAGCTGGAGGTATCACAATCCCATGTTTCAAGATACACTACAAAGCTATAGTAATCAAAATAGTATGGTAGTGGCACAAAGACACATAGATCAATGGAACAGAAGAGAGAGCCCAGGAAGAAACCCCTGCTTATATGGTTAATTCATCTTTGACAAAGGAGGCAAAAATATACAACGGGAGAAAGACAGTCTTTCTTTTATTTAAAGTTGATTTACTTTGAGAGAGAGATCTTGTGTGCACGTGCAAGAAGGGGAAGGGCAGAGAGAGAGAGAGAGAGAGAGAGAGAGAGAGAGAGAGAACTCATGACTGTGAGATCATGACCTGAGCCAAAATCAAGAGTCGGACACTTAACTGACTGAGCCACCCAGATGCCCCAAGACGGTCTCTTTAATAACTGGTGCTGGGAAAACTGGATCACTTTCTTATATTACACACAAAAATAAAGTCAAAATGGATTAAAGACCTAAGTGTGAGATCCGAAATCCTAAAAATCCTAGAAGAGAGCACAGGTAGTAATCTCTTCGACACTGGCCTTAGAAACATTTTTCTACATCTATCTCTTCAGGCAAAGAAAACAGAAGCACAAATAAACTACTGGAGTTACACTAAAATAAAAAGCTTTTGCACACCAAAGGAAACCATCAGTGAAATAAAAAGGCAACCTCCTTAATAAAAGAAGACATTTGCAAATGATATATCTGAGAAGAGATTAATATCCAAAACATATAAACAACTTACATATAACTTAACACCAAAAAAACAAATAACCCAATTCAAAAGCCGGCAAAAGACCTGAATAGACATTTTTCCAAAGAAGACATATAAATGGCCAAGAGACATGAAAAGACACCCAACATCACTTACCATCAGGAAAATGCCAATCAAAACCAGAATGAGATATCACATCCTATCTGTGAGAATGGCTAGTATCAAAAAGATGAATAATAAGCATTGATGAGGATGTGGAGAAAAAGGAACCACTGCCTACTGCTGGTAGGAGTGTAAATTGGTGCAGCCACTGTGGAAAACCGTATGAGGGTTCCTCAAAAAATCAAAAATAGAATTACCATATGGAGTGCCTGGGTGGCTCAGTCAGTTAAGCATCCAATTTCGGCTTGGGTCATGATCTCATGGTTCATGGGGTCCAGCCCCGCGTCGGGCTCTGTGCTGTCATCTCGGAGCCTGGAGCCCGCTTCAGATTCTATGTCTCCCTCTCTCTCTGCCCCTCCCCTGCTCTTGCTCTGTCTCTCTCTCTCAAAAATAAATGAACATTTAAAAAAATTAAAAAAAAAATAGAATTACCATATAATCTAGTAATTCCACTACTGGATACTTACCAAAAGAAAACAAAACACCAATTCAAAAAGATACATGTACCCCTATATTTACTGCAGCATCATTTACAACAGGCAAGACATGGAAGCAGCCCAAGTGTCCATCAACAGGATGAAGAAGATGTGGGGTGTGTGTGTGTGTGTGTGTGTGTGTGTCCATACACACACACGGACATACATACACACGATGGAATAGTAGTCATAAAAGAGAGTGAGTGAGATCTTGCCATTTGCAACAACATGGATAGACCTAGGAGGTATTATGCTGAGTGAACTAAGTCAGAGAAATAACTCGATTTCACTTATAGGTGGAATCTAACAGTCAAAACATGTAAACAAAATGGAAACAGGCCCATAAATACAGGGAACTAGTGATTGCTGGAGGGGCGTGAGGGATGGGCAAAACAGGTGAAGGGGAGTGGGAAGTACAGGATCCCGACTTCGGAATGGGTGACTTACGGAATGGGTGATGAAAGGTACAGCAATGGTATCGTAACAGTGCTGTATGGTGACAGGTGGCAGACATTGCATACGGTTGTCTACTCTCTATGCTGCACACCTGAAACGAATGTATCATCGTATGCCAACTAGATGTCAATAAAAAGACTAGACTGAAACCACAGTGAAGACATCCAGAAAAGTCCTAATAATACAAAAATTAAATACACTCTAAGCAACCCACACGTCAAACAGGAAATTGCATGGGAAATTAGAAAACACTTTGAAATAGTGATGAAGGAACATTATATCACCATTTCTGGCATGCAGTTAAATAGCACTCAGAGATACTTTTATAGCTTTAAACGTTTACATTAGGAAACAAGAAAGGTCTAAAATCAAACACCTAAGGTTCCATCTCAAGAAGCCGTGGAAAGAGTAGGAAAGAAGAGTAAAAATCAAATAAATAGAAACAAACAATAGGGAAAACTCAGTATCAGTCATGAAAGATAGGATATTATTACAGATCTTAGAGGCATTAAAATAAAGGGATATATTCAACAACTTAGATAAGATGTACTAATTCCCTGAAACATACAAATAACCAAATCTGTAGCAAGAAAAGCAAAAAGCTAAAGAGTTCAGGGATTTAATTCATGAAAACATTCTCACAATAAGACCAGACGACTTCACCAGTGGATTCCGCTTGGCACTCAGGAAAGGAGTAATACCAGTCCTACCCAAACCCTTCCAGAAAACAGAAGAGGAAGGTATACCTGAATGTTACTTGTGTAAGGCCAGTATTACCTCGACATCAAAACCAGACAAAGGATATCAAGTCCCAAGAACGTTACAAATCAAAATCCCCCCTAACAAAAGTACAAATATCCTTAATAAAGAACAGATCTTGTTTGTTTCTACAAACATAATAAAAAGAATAGTAGTACATCATGAATAGGTGGGGTTAATCCCAGCGTTAAAGACAAGACGACAGGCCCCGAATGGAGTTGCATATGCTAAGCCTCATGCCCCCAAACCAAGACTTAGTATAATTTTTGGCTCACCCAGAAATGCAATCTTAAACCAATCGGGAATCCCCTGATCTGCTCTAGTTAGGTAGCCTGCCATCCCCTAAAGGGAAAGTAACCTTGCAAATGACCAACCTGCTTTTGTGCCTCACAGAACTTCCTTGTCCGTGTTCCGTTCTGCCTGTAAGTCTTTTACTTTATATAGCTCCTGAGGGAGCTTTTCTATCTGCTCTCATGAATGCTGCCTGATTCAGGAATCACTGAATAAAGCCAGTAAGATCTTTAAAATTTAGTCAGCCGAATTTTGGGTTTTAATAGAAGGAACGCAAGGTTGTTTTAACATGTGAAATCGCCAATGCATTTTATCGTATTTACGACATACAAGAGAAAATGTAATGATCACCTCAGTATTTTACGAAAGATGTATATGCGTATACTATTACCTATTCATGATAAAAACTCTGAAACTCAGAAGGGAACTCAACCGAAAAAGAAAACCTACGGCTGACGACACCATTATCGGTGCTGAAAGACTGACGCTGTTCACCTGCCTTGAGGCAAGCAAGCAAACAAAAAAAAACCAAAGGCATTCAGATCGGAAAGAAGAAAGAATATACATTCGTACATCATGATCTTCTACATAGAAAATCTTTAGGAATGTGCAATAATGCCTCTAGAATATACCAATATGGGAAGACTGCAGGCTACAAGGTTGATGTCAAAAATTAACTGTATTCCTAGGAGATAGAAGCAAACAACTGAGAAATGAAATATATAGTGTCAAAAAAATAAAACACTTCTGAAAAATTAAAGAGATATATAAAACCTATCCACTGAATGCTATAAAATGTGATATTGTGATTTATAATAAATACATATTTTGGTCTTCAGTTCCTGGCCCGCAGATCCCCAAATCCTTGGAATTTCCTAAGAGAAAAGAACAATGGGAGCATCTTTGTTATAATACTTGGTCTCTTTTCCTAAGCTCCTGAAATCCTTCCATAGCCATAAAGATGAAATGGGTGTCCTATACTTCCTAACAAACTTCTTTCAACCACATCTGAGTTTAGGTTAATGAGGTGACTTTTGGAAATCCTCTAAGGATGGGAGGCTGGTTGCCATGAAAGCCAGCCTTGATTACAGGGTTGGAATTTTTAGTCCCAACTCCTGACCTCTGGGGGAAGGGAGAGGGCCAGAAAGCTGAACCAATCACTAACAGCCAATGACCTAATCGATCATGCCTAACTAATGAGGCCTCCATAAAAACCCAAAAGGAGGGGGTTTGGGGAACTTTCAAGTAGGTGGACATGTGGAGATGCAGGGAGAGTGGTGAGCCCAGAGAGTGCCTGGAAGTTCCACACCCCTCCCCACATATTTTGCCCTACGCGTCCCTTCCATGTGGCTGTTTAGTTATATCCCCTTGTAATAAACTGATAATCTAGTAAGTAAACGGTATCTCTGGGTTCTGTGAGCCACTAAAGCAAATTAATTGAACCCAAGGTTGGGGTTGAGGGAACCTCTGAAGCACAGTTAACAATCTGGCCTTATCACTGGCCTCTGAAAGGGGGTGAAGGGTGAGGGGTCGGGATCTTATAGAACTGAGCCCTTAACCTGTAGGATCTGATGTTGTATCCAGACAGATGGTGTCAGAATTGAGTTGAAATGTACGACACCCAGCTGGAATCTTGACTAATTGCTTAGTATGGCAATAACCTCCACTTATTAGAACCGGTATCAGAATTATAGAATTGAGATGTGTCCCTACAAAAAAAGAAAAAAAAAGTCAACTAAACACACACACAAAATGTAATAATGAAGGAAAAGAGGGCCAAAAAAGCTTTATGATATACTTGAAACAAATATAAAAACAAATAACAAAATGGCAAAAGTCCTTCCCTATCAATAATTACTTTAAATGTAAATGGATTAAACTCCCCAATCAAAAGGCATAAATTGGAGGAATGGATTAAACAAAACAAAACAAAACAAAACAAAACAAAACATGATCCAGCTATAAGCTGTCTACAAGAGACTTTATATCTAAGACCACACATAGCTTGAAAGTGACATGACAGGGGTGCCTGGGTGGCTTGGTCGGCTGAGCGTCCAACTTTGGCTCCCATCACGATCTCATAGTTCATGAGTTTGAGCCTCGCATCGGGCTTGCTGCTGTCAGCGCAGAGCCCGCTATGGATCCTCTGCTCCCCCAACCATGCCTTTCCCCCACTCACACCCTCTCTCTCTCAAAAGTGAATAAACATTAAAAAAGAAGAAGAAGAAAAACAGAAAGTGACAGGACAGAAAGATATCCCATGCAAAAGAGAGCTGGATAGCTATAACTGATGTCAGACAAAAGAGTTTTAAGTCAAAAACTTATAAGAAACAATCTGTACTGATAAAAGAGTCAATGCACCAAGAAGATATAAAAATTACAAATGGATATATACTAAACATCAGAATACCAAATATATGAGGCAAATATAGACGAATTGAAGGGATAAACAGCTATCGATAGTAACAGAAGGAACATTCAATATCCTGCTTTCAGTAATGGATAGAACTAGACAAAAGATCAAGGAAATAGAGAACTTAACACTACAAGCCAACTGGACCTAACATACACAGGAAATGCCACCCAACAACAGCGTAATATACATTTTTCTCAAGTCGTTCTCCAGGGCAGACCATATGTGAAGCCATAAAACAAGTCTTTAACAAATTTTTTTTAAAAGATTGAATGAAATCATACAACAAATTTTTCTAATCGCAATGGACTGAAGCTAGAAATCAAAAGCAGGAATCTTGGAAAATTGACGAATATGTGGAACTCAAAACATACTTATCAATAACCAAATGAATCAAAGAAAAACAATCACAAATAAAATTAGAAAATATCTGGAGACAAATGAAAATGAAAATCCAGGGTACCAAAACTTAGGGGAAGCAGTGAAAGCATTGCAAAGAAGAAAATTTTTATCTGTAAATACTTGCATCAAAAAAGAGATCCAACAATTCCACTTCTGGATATATATCCAAAGGAAACAAAATCACGGTTCAAAAGAGATATTTACACCCCCACGTTCACTGCATTATTTACAATAGCTGAGACATGGAAATCACCCAAGTGTTCGTAACTAGTGAACAGATAATGAAAGTGTCACTCACACACACACACACACACACACACACGCAAGAATATGATTCAGCCATAAAAAAGAAGAAAATGTGTAACAACATGGATGGACTCTGCGGGCATTATGCTAAGTGGAATAAGTCAGACACAGAAAGACAAATACCCTATGATCTCATTTATGTGTGGAATCTAAAAATATCAAATTTACAGAAACAGAGATCAGATTTATGGTCGTGAGAGTTGGGGGTGGGGTGCGTGATGGAAATTGGGAAGAAAGATGTAAAATCATTTATGTTCATAGATAATATGATCTTATATGTAGAAAGCCTGAAAGATTCCACATAAGAATTGTTAAAATAAATGAATTCAGCAGGATACAAAGCCACACACAAAAACCAGTTGCATTTCTACATACAAAGAGTGAACAATCAGAAAAGGAAATCGAGAAAAACAAATCAAAGCCACAATGAGATACCACCTCACACCTGTCACAATGGCTAACATTAACAACTCAGGCAACAACAGATGTTGGTGAGGATGCGGAGAAAGAGGATCTCTTTTGCACTGATGGTGGGAATGCAAGCTGGTGCAGCCACTCCGGAAAATAGTACGGAGATTCCTCAAAAGATTAAAAATACAACGACCCTATGACCCAGCAACTGCATTACTAGGTATTTATCCACGGGATACAGGTGTGCTGTTTCAAAGGGGCACACGCACCCCAATGTTTATAGCAACACTATCGACAGTAGCCAAAGCATGGAAAGAGCCCAAATGTCCATCGATGGATGAATGGATAAAGAAGATGTGGTATGTGTATATATGTGTGTATGTATATATAATATACATAATATAATATATATATGCATACATACCATATGTATATATGAAGTATTACTTAACAATCAAAAAGAATGAAATTTTGCCATGTGCAACTACGTGGATCGAACTAGAGGGTATTATGCTAAGTGAAATTAGTCAGAGAAAGACAAAAATCATATGACTTCACTCCTATGAGGACTTTAAGAGACAAAACAGGTGAACATAAGGGAAGGGAAACAAAAATAATATAAAAACAGGGAGGGGGACAAAACAGAAGGGACTCATAAATGTGGAGAACAAACTGAGGGTTGCTGGAGGGGCTGTGGGTGGGAGGATGGGCTAAATGGGCGAGGGGCATTAAGAAGGACACTTGTTGGGATGAACACTGGGTGTTATATGTAGGGGATGAATGCCTGGATTCTACTCCTGAAATCCTATGCTAACTAACCTGGATGTAAATTAAAAAAAAAAAAAAATCCATATACAACAGCACCAAAAAGAATAAAACTTGGGAATTAACTGAACCAAGGAGGTGAAAGACATGTACACTGAAAAGTACAAAACATTGATAAATTAAAAACATTAAAAAAACGGAATGACAGCCCATGTTCCTGAATTGGAAGGTTTACTATTGTTAAGATATCAGTGCTACGTGGTCAAAGGACCTACAGGTTCAATGCAATCTCTATCAAAATCCCAAGAGTACAGAAACAGAAAAACCCATCCTAAATTCACATGGAATCTCAAGGGACCCTCAGTGGCCAAAACAACCTTTAAAAAACAAAAAAAGTTGGAGGTAGTCACTTCCTGATTTCAAAACTTACTATAAAGCTGCTGTAGTCAAAAAAGTGTGGTACTGGCATAAAGACATACAGACCGAGGGAATAGTCTACAAGGCCCCAAAATGAACCATTGCATACACAGTCAAGTGGTTTTTGACAAGGGTGCCAAGACCACTGAATGGGAAAAGGACAGTCTTTTCAATAAATGGTGCTGGAAATATTGGCTATTTACACGCAAAAGCATGAAGTCAGATCTTTCCTTACACCATATTCACAAATTACCTCAAAATGCATCAAAAAGCAAAACATAGGAGCAAAAACTATAAAACCCCTAGGAGAAAGAATACGCCAAAAGCTTTGTGATACTGGATTTGACAATGATTTCTCGGCTAGGACACCAAAGGCACAGGGAAGAAAACACACAGACAAATTTGAAAATTTCATGAAAATGAAAAACTCTTGTGCATCAGAAGACACTGTCAATAGAGTAAAAAGGCCACACGCAAAATGAGAAAATACTTGCAAATCATATATCTGAAACAGGATTGGTATTCAGAACACAGAGAACTCCTAAAACTCAAAGGAAAACAATCGGACTCAAAAATGGACAAAAGACTTGCACAGATATTTCTCCAAAGAAGAAACACAAATGGCTATTAAGCACATGAAAAGATGATCAATATCACAAATTATCAGAGAACCACAAATCAAAACAAGGTACCGCTTTGCACCCATTAGGGTGGCTATTAAGGGGAAAAAAAAACAACCCACAGAACACAAGTGTTGGTGAGGATGAAGAAAACTGGAACCCTTGTGTATTGCTGTGGGAACATAAAACAGTGCAGCTATCGTGAAAAACGGTATGGCAGTTCCTCAAAAATTAAAAACAGAATTACCAGGGGCACCTGGGTGGCTTAGTCGGGTAAGCATCTGACTCTTGATTCAGCACAGGTCATGATCTCATGGTCGTGAGATAGAGCCTCCCTGGGGCTCTGTGCTGGGCATGGAACCTGCTTAAGATTCTCTCTCTTCCCCTCTCTGTCGCTCTGCCCTCCCCAACTTGCTTGTAGTCTCTCTCTCTCTCTCTCTCTCTCTCTCCCCCTCTCCCTTCCTCTCCCAAGGAAAAAAAAATAGAATTGCTAACACGATCCAACACTTCTGTTCTGGGTATACACACAAAAAATGGAAAGCAAGGACTTGAACAGATATTTGTACACCCATGTTCACAGCAGCATTTTTCACCATAACCAAACGGTACAAACCCAAATGTCCATCAATGGATGACGAAAATGTGATAGGTGCACACGACGCGACGTTACTCAGCCATAAAAAAGAAGGAAATTCTGACATGCGTTACAACACAATCAACCTTGAAGACATTATGCTAAGTGAAATAAACCAGGTGCAAATGGCAAATGTCGCATGACTCCACTTCCATGAGGTACGTGAAATAGTCAAATCCACAGAGACGGAAAGGAGAACAGTGGTCGCCAGGAAGTGGGGTAAGAGAAGAACAGGGGGCGCTGTTTACGGTGCAGGGTTCCAGTGTGGGATGATGGAAACGTTCTGGAGATGGACAGCACGGAGGGTTGTGCAACAGTGTGGATGTACATAAGGTCCACTTAAAGATGGTTGAAATAAAGGGTATTGTGTGTTTTTTACCACAATGTAAAAATCCCAGATGCTAATAAGTCTGGTGGTATAGTGCTTACGCGCAAATGAAGGCAAGTCAGGGACACGGCGAGTGCTGGGAGATGGCATTTGAAGTGGTGGTCGGATAAGGCCTTGGATAGAAGGACTTCGGAGAGACAGGAGCGAGCGAGAAAGCAAGAGCGGTCAGACGTGTACCGGCTGGCAGCGTTCCGGCCGGAGGAGAGAACGGGAAAGGTCCTAATGCAGAAGCACCTGAGTGCCCTGAGGCTGGCAGACAGAGGGAGGGGGACGTGACGGGAGAAAAACGTAGAATGAGTGGTGAGGCTGGGGGAACGAGCCCATACCACAGGACCTTCCAGGCCCCTGGAACACGCTGGGTTTTATTCTGTAAAAGGAGAAGCCCGGGGAGGGACTGAAGCAGGTGTGACGCGGCGGGACTGAGGTTTTCAAGGGGCCTCTCTGGCTGCTGCACGGAGATTAGCCAGGACGCAGGCAGATCGAGGGGACCGTCCCCTGCCAGGACCCGAGCCGCGCCATTCTCACCCGAGTGCCTACCTCTTTGGGTGTGGATCTCCTTCATGCAAAGCTTTTCCTCTCTCTCCAACTGGGATATCACATCTGGTTTGGAGGATGAATGCCCTGTGGAAAGAGAAGACGCGAGTGAAAACACGATGGGCGCAAGTACTGAAAACCGTGGGTTCCCATCCCATAATGTGAGGCTCTGCCCCTCCCTGCAGCAGTGGTTACCAAACACTTTTCCGTCACGACCCACGGTGAACAGTACGCTTGGCATCATTAGAAATCTATTCTTACCACACAAATTACTGAAATAAATGACCAAGCGAACGGTTTCTAACCACTGTCTGTTTTCCTCACATCCTTCCCCGTCTGACACCCCTCAATGTAAACAGCTGAACTTAACGCGTCAAGGTGAACCCCCGCTAAGGAGCTCCGTCCTGTAAGTATTCTAGATTAGAAGATAGTCGGTGCCATTTACGAACGTCCTGACCCACCAGTGGCTCATGATCTACAAGTTTAAAAAAGATGCCTGAAATATGGAGCCAGGCGGAGACAAGCTTAACTGTTCATTTACAGTTCATTTACACGAGACCATGTCTGCCTCGGAACAAAGACTAGAAACATCTCGTCTCCATGTTCTAAAGGGACTGGGAAACCCTGGTCTCTGAGGAGCCCTGAAGCCTTAAACTAGTGGGCGGAGGCCAGGGATGTCATCAACATCCCAATAGGCACAGGACGGCCCTCACAACAAAGAAATATCTGCCCCCGATGCCAACAGTGCCAAGGTGAAGAAACCCTGCTCGAGGGGATGAGTGACAGAAAGGTCTAGCGCTCACCCACAGAGACCAGGTTCCGGAAGTTCTCCAGCATCACTTCTCGGTACAGCTTCCTCTGGGTGGGGTCCAGCAGCCCCAGCTCCTCCTCCGTGAAGACCACAGCCACGTCCTTGAACGTCACCGCCTCCTACAACACCAAGCACACGTAACCTCGAGCTCGCACCCTGTGGCCACTGGGAGCGGGGCAGCACGGAGAAGGTGGAGATACGGGGGAAGCCGTTCCCGATTCTGAGGGAACCGAGCAACTCTTCTCATAGTTTCTCCTCTTCCCCTTCCACAGTCTTACCAAACACGCTAGGGCCGTGCAGGGGAGGGGAAGGAGAGGGAAGAAGGAGAAAAACACCTTGTATACAGGTAGCATCGTGCCCTTTATACGGTTTTCATACAGATCTCAGCCAACTGTCCTGTTACTTCCCTAGGATAAGTTCCAGGAAGTGGCATTTGCACTCTTGAAAAATATGCACCTTGATTTTGTTAATATAATGGCAATTTCCCCCATTAACTCTTCCCGTAAAAGATTACAAGTATTCTGGATTCTCTACACTCTGGCCCAAACTGGGGGCACCTGGCTGCCTCCGTTGGTAGAGCTTTGGGACTTTTGATCTCAGGGCTGTGAGTTTGAGCCCCACGTATGGTGTAGAGATTATTTAAAAATAAAATCTTCGGGGCGCCTGGGTGGCGCAGTCGGTTAAGCGTCCGACTTCAGCCAGGTCACGATCTCGCGGTCCGTGAGTTCGAGCCCCGCGTCGGGCTCTGGGCTGATGGCTCAGAGCCTGGAGCCTGTTTCCGATTCTGTGTCTCCCTCTCTCTCTGCCCCTCCCCCGTTCATGCTCTGTCTCTCGCTGTCCCAAAAATAAATAAACGTTGAAAAAAAAAAAATTTAAAAAAAAAAAAAAATAAATAAATAAATAAAAGTTGAAAAAAAAAAATTAAAAAAAAAATAAATAAATAAAAATAAAAATAAAATCTTCAAAACGAAACAACCAGAACACAGTCTTTTCGACACAGTGTGGCAACTACGCTCAAATAATAATAAAAGATCATCTTTCCATTTTTTTTCCCATATTACCTGTTCATTTCCTTTGTTCATAATCCTACCGGAGTATCTTATGCATCAGTAAAATTCCTACTGAGAATATCAAGCCTTTTTTCTAGCATGTATAAATTCTTAGCCACCACCCCCCAGCCCCAACTCCTATTTCCTATTTGTGTCATAACTTTTTCTGCGTGGAAATAAAAACTCTAGCTGGAGTTCTGAGCACCTGTGTACTAAACAACGACTTGACATGTCTGACACAGAAGAGACAGGCACTAAGAAAAGGAATCAGGTGACGACAATGTTATGTTTGGAGACCCCCATCCACCAGATCTGCCAGCACACATGTAGCCTGGCCTGAGGTCCCCCAACAGAGAAGTCTCGTGTCTTCTGGGTCTTTCCATTTACCCTAATCGGACACCTGAAACTCCCGACTTAGGCAATGGGAACTTTAGGGTCAGCTGGGAACCGAGTGGATTTCAGGAGGTATCTGAAGGTTCACAAACCTGTTTCTTCATGTGAAAATGCAGAGAAGACCAGGTATATCCTCACACAGCTGTTCCACAGAGTAAATGCCTGGCAAATCCCTAGTGCTCAAGATTTTTAAAAATAAGTATGTGCTGGGGCGCCTGGGTGGCTCAGTCAGTTAAGCGTCTGACTTCGGCTCAGGTCATTATCTCACAGCTTGTGGGTTCGAGCTCCACATCAGGCTCTGTGCTGACAGCTGGGAGCCTGGAGCCTGCTTCGGATTCTGTGTCTCCCTCTCTCTCTGCCCCTCCCTGCTCAAACTCTGTCTCTCTCTCTCTCTCAAAAAATAAACATGAAAAAAAAAATTAAAAAAAAATGTGCTTCAAAACATACTAACGCATCAACGAATAAAACAAATATTTAACTATATAATACACACATGATTTAACTTAGAATTAAAAAAAAGGAATCTACCTTTTAAGAAGTATTTAAATTTATTTACTTATTCATTTTTAAGTAACCTGTACACCCAATGTGGGGCTTGAACTCACAACCCCAAGATCAAGAGTCACACACTCTACCCTGAGCCAGCCAGGCGCTCTCAGAATCTAGCTCTTGCTGTTTGAAAACTAAAATTATTTTCTGAGTTCAGTCTCTGGCAGACTCCGCTGCTCCAAGCCATACTGTAGACATTCTTATCACAAAGAATGAGGCACCACATGTGAGAAAACAATCGAGTCCCCAGAACTTTCAAGAGAAATAAAAAATGACTGACTTCTCAGAATTTCTGTATGGGGTGAAAGGTTATATGTAAGCAAATTGTTATTGTAAACATCTCTAAAATGGTAAAATCCATGTGGGTTTTATATGGAGAATGGGGTAAAACAGCAGGTAAATTATAGAAAATAATGTGACCCTTTACACTGTAGGTAATTATCAAGTTGCATTTTAAAAATCCAAAATGGGGGGCACCTGGGTGGCTCAGTGGGTTGAGACTCTTGATGTCAGCTCAGGTTATTATCTCACTGTTCGTGGGACTGAGCCCTGCGTCGGGCTCTGCACTGACAGCTCAGACCCTGCTTGGGGTTCTCTCTCCTTCTCTCTCTCTCTCTCTGCCCCTCTCCCGCTCACTCACACTCTTTCTCTTTCTCTCTCAAGATAATGAAATACACATTAAAAGAAATAAAATATTAAAAATCCAAAATGCTACTTAAACTGTGATTACAAGTCCAGACACATAAACACAAATGGGAAAGAATACGGCACAATTAAAACTGTTCATTTGTAAACATGTTTAGAATGTGCAAGTTTGTTTTTTTTTTAAGTTTTTTAAATATCAATTTTCACGCTGTTATTTGGCAATAAACAAAAAACAAGAGGCTGGTACACAACAATTATTCAAGTGCCTGGGGTTCTTGCCAAGTAGGAGGGTAAATGCTTCCACCCTTCCCAAGTAGGGGGTTAATGCGTCCACACTTTGTGAAACGAGAGGTCATTTTAAGGAACAGAAAGGCAAAACCAACTTACCTGGAATTTGGTCATTTTTTTGTCCTTTTCCTTTTGGGGAAGGGCAGAGTTCTGGGAAGGCAAAGCTGTGGATGGGAAAGCCGTCGTGAGAGAGCCGTCAGTCCACATGGCACTTGTGAGAACCCCAAGAGGTCCCCCTGTAGACCAGGGGCTGGATTCCAGCTTCCTCTGGGCTCCCCCAGACAGCTGCCTGAGCTCAGGAACAGTCCGTCACCTAAGTGCTTCTGGTAGCTTCCAGAGTATTCCTGAGCCTGGGTCTCAGAGGAAATGAGAAGCAGGCAGGCAGTATAACTTAACGGGGCCAAGGTGCATGGGTTCAAGCTCTGCATTTCTACTTACTACTTTCTACTCACCACCAGTGTAAACCTTGAGCAAATTATTAATCTTTCTGTGCCTCAATCCAGTCACCTGTAAATGGGTATAATAATAATGCGGGTATTCCCCATTCCCTAAGGTGTCAGACAGGCAGATGCTTTTATGCTTCCCGTAACTTCCCTTGCAAATGTGCTTTCTAGAAAATAAATCTTTTCAGGAACCCACAATTCAGAGATGAAGGCTCCAGGTGGCAAGTCACTGATATCCTAGGAAAGTCTAATTATTATTATTATTATTTTTTTTAATGTTTAATTTATTTTTGAGAGAGGCACACACAGAGAATCCGAAGCAGGCTCCAGGCTCTGGGCTGCCAGCACGGAGCCTGACTCGGGGCTCGAACTCACCAACGGTGAGATCACGACCGAGCCCAAGTTGCAGGCTCAACCGACTGAGCCACCCAGGAGCCCCCAGGAAAGTCTAATTCTGACTGGTTGCCCACAGATAATCTGTTCTGCTGCTAATGAAAAACTGCCATGATTTCCCCCCAATGACACCATTTTAATAGGTGTAATTACTTGAGCATGTTATTAAGCTCAACAAAGTTTCCTCTCCCATATGCATGGAGGCAATGACTGATTGAAACCGCAGACTAAGAAATCCTGCTGCATCTTAAATGAACAACACGCAGCTATTACACGTTCTCAACACTTAAGGACTCAGTACACCGCAGGCACTCTGCGAAGCCGTGCGCAGGACTGTTTCTCTGGGATAAGCCACAAAGAACGTTCCCCGGGATCCAGCTGAAGATAACTCTCCTTCCTAATCAAGGGTCTGGGAAGAGTCCAGGAATCCCGGAACGGTCCCACAGCAGAGATCGGTGAAGGGCCAGTGGAGCTGCAGCCGGGGCTGCGACCCCACGCCCCCAATGCCAGCCTCTCAGGAGCTTCTAAATAACAGGGGGCCCGATATTATGACAGCATTCCCGGCACCACCCAACATTTTACTAGGCACTAGGCACTGGTTTTAAGCGTTTCGTATATAATCTCATCTAATTCTTAGAAGAACACTACTGGGCAGGCACTAACCCTTTTCAGCCAGGGGGAAACGGAGGCAGGGAAATGCTAATCACCGGCCCAGTGTGTCACCTCGAGGCACACGCACAGCTGGCTCTAGGGGTGAGGGAGGAGAGCTCTGGGCGCGGAGAGCGCGGGAGACCTTCAAACTCCGCACGCCACGCGCGCCCGCCCCCACGCGGAGGCTTCGTCGCCGCTGCCTCCGTCCCCGCCCTCCGCCGCGACTCCCATGCCCCATGAGCGAGGACCCGGCGGCTGCTGGCCTCACGCCGAGGCCGAGAAGGCTCGGAGGGACCGCAGGGGCGCGGGGTTAACTCACCTCCCTGCCAACAATCTCGGCCCCGACCTCGCCTTCCTGGAGCGGAAGTGTCCCCGACTGTACCCCGCTCCTGGACTACACTTCCCAGAATGCCCAAGCGGAAGCGCCTCCGATTTCACGCAACTCCTGGACTACATTTCCCAGGATGCAGCTTGCGGGACCGCGCTTCCAACAGCTGACTCTTGTTTGGGTGTAAAGCGGGTTCAGGTTGGGTTACCTCGCTGGTGCTGTTAAGTGTCAGGTTTCTTTTTGTTTTATTCATTTCTTAGAGCGCCTGAGAAAATTGCGAGTTGAAAAAAATTCGGTCGTATTAAAGAAAAACGGACCAAAACTTTTAGGGGAAGGCTGGATCTCAAACTTGTATCAAATGCCGGCTCCCCGATATCTCCAATACCACCGTCGGGTAATACACGGAGTTTATTGCTAATCGCAGGGACGGAGACCACCACCTCGATGGACACGGCACCTTGACACGGACACGAAGTCATGGTTGAATTTACTGAGAATTGCAAGTTCGGTTGCAGGCGGGTCTTTCAGTGCGACGGACTTGGATTAGACTCGCGTAGGCCAGGATTGGGGAGAACAGCAAGGGTTTTTAGGTACCAACGGTTGCTTTCTTTTGCAGAGATTGAAGAATTGATGGACCTTGTGGAAGTTCCTTTGTTGAACAATCAAGCACTTTGCTAGGACAGGAATCCCCTGGAGTAGTAAACGTGTGCTAATGACGACTGAACAGTTATGTTAACGTAGACGGTGGACGGTGGTAAAGGAGGTAGGTAGATAGGAAATTTCAGTCTTCGGTGACCATAGCTGTTCCACGCTGTGTCTCGTGCGGAGGGGAAGGAACAGAGGTAAAGGGAGTGTGTTTGACTCCTCTGCCTCCTTTATTCCACAAGGCACCTAAGGGCTCTTCACACCCTTTTGTGGCATGATCTATTCATTTCAATATGCTAAGAATTTACAAAAAGTAGATACAAATGTTGATTATGCCTAAAAGAGAAATATCTTGAACTTCATTTAAAAAAATGAGTTGTGTTTGAAAAAAAAGCCAAGTAAATTAAAAAATCTAATTGGCTTTATGTAACCATTCATGAATTGAGCAGCATCCCTTCTAGTAAATGGAAAGAAGCTCCTGGGAGCTTTCCAAAGTAAACAAGACCTTTCGTTCCTCACCTGAGATAAAGAGCCCAAGACCCCATCCAGTTTATACTGGCTCTCAGAGCATGCCCATAGCCCCTTCTCCTTGTCCGACAGTTACCTCTGCTTCATTATCCTGTTGAAGTCTCCACCGGAAGAGAAGCACAAGAGTGCATTAACATAACATAGGATGCATGTGTAGGCATGTTTTCTAAGTGCCTATGCACGACCTTATGCCCACCTTTGCATAAAAATGACAAAGCTCCTCCTACTGAATATTCATCTTAAACCCCAAAAAGAAACCTCACCGCTGCCAGGGGAGTCACAGCTTTGGAAGTTATTCCCTGTGATCTCCTTATTTGCTGCAAATAAAATTTCCTTTGTGTGACAGCTCCACTTGGTGTTGTCTCTATCTGTAACTCACCAAGGAGCAAACTCACATTAGTTTGGTGGCAGAACCAAACTAAAATGGAGTCTCTTAGGTCAGGGACAAAATGGAGATGGTTAATGCAGGTGCAAAAAGGAAACTTAACCTAACCTTACAGGAATTTACAGCTCATCTCAGAAATCAGTGGAGGACACCAGTCAATCCCCAAATGCCGAGTCTGTTCACGGCTATGTCTGGACTTCCTTTCCTTGACTCAGCTACCCTGATCCAAATAAGAAAGAAGACCACTAGGCAACCAATCAACTAAAAAAGACAAATGACTTCCATATTTGTCCCATAAATACCCCTTAGCCTGTGAACAACTCAGAACTCTTGTTTCTGTAGCTTTGAGATTCCTGGTTTGCAGGTCAAAAGCCTTGCCGTAAACTCATCCTGCTTTGTTTCATTCAGTATGCAGAAATTGCCTTTTGACATACCCAATCCCTATTCAGATTTTCCAATTACCTCCCAAATCTTTCATAACTGGTTTGCTCAAGTCAGCATCCAGAGTTGTTCATTCCGTTTATCTACTCAGGTGCATTTATCCTTGAATACAGCCCTTTCAGTTTACCTTTTCAGATCTTTGACCTGTGAAGGAATTGGGTCAGTTGTCATGATGTCCCAGTTAACTGGATCCAAATAATTGGATCTCTCCAATTATTTTTTGTGTCATTAAATAATTTGTTCTTCTATGTATCGCCTTTAAAGTTTATTTTTTAAGTTTATTTATTTATTTATTTTTAGTAATCTCTACACCCAACATGGGGCTTGAACTCATGACCCCAAGATCAAGAGTTTCATGCTCTTCCAATTGAGCCAGCCAGTTGCGCCTATTTTTTTTAAGTTTTAATTTTAATCCCAATTATTTAGCATTCAGTGTTATATTAGCTCAGGTATATAGTATAGTGATTCAATTCCTAAAAGTTTAAATCTAAAGTCCTGATAGATTTGAGTTTATCTCTCTGGACAAAAAGACCATGGAGGATAGTGAAAATATCTGAACACCAACTGAAGCCAATTCAAATCCTGGGCAATGCACCTCTGAATAGGAAAATAGATAACATTAAATATGTGAAAAATGGTGATTTTAAAGAAAAGAACCATTTTAAGATCAAAAGATTCTTCCCCAAGATAAAAACGTTTGGTAACATTTGTTTTGCTGTTTTATATATTAAGCAGGATCAACCTGATAATAGGAAAGATAAAAATGACTAACAAAAAATATAACAGAGGCTTCCACTTTGAGTAATGACAAAATAGGTAACTCCCATTAATCTCACACACACACACACACACACACACACACACACACACACACACACACAGTCTGTTGATAAGCACCAGTAAGCTAACAGTGTGTACAGAATTTCAGGAGAATAAGTTCTGAAATTCAGGAGAACTTGGAGCCACTTCTCCCCTGAGGGGCACTGGCCAGTTCTGAAAATGGTAAGGCTGAGAAGCAAGGCACTCATCTCTGACACTGTGATGACTCCAGGGTTATAAAAGTTGGAATCCATGGCCTGCCAAGAGTGGATAACTGATAAAACTCCTATATTTTGTGTTGGATACCAGGAACCACTGAACCCTGGAGGTAAGAGTGAATAGCATACAGATCTGCCCTGGTAGGGGTCTGCAGCCCAAATCCAAATCAGCTATAGCCTTAAAACTATGTAAAAGGAATCCTGAATTGCTAATACCTTCGGGTACCTGAGGGTCAAGTGAATATCCTCTTTGGAAAAAAGATATCACCCTAAGCCTGAAATTATTTTGACAAATTTTTAAATACAACATCAGACAAAATATATTTTAAGTCAAAAACTATTGATAGACCACACGAAAGTTGCACACGGATGTTCAAAGCCCATTATATTAATATCCAGAAAAGTGGAAACCAGTGTCCATCAACTGATGAATGGGTAAACAAAATGTGGTCTATCTATACTATGGAATATACCTTGGCCATAAAAAGAGAATAAAGTACTGATACATGGATGAACCTTGAAAACATTATGTTAAGTAAAAGAAACCAGCCCAAAAGGATGTATATGATTCCATTTATATGAAATGTCCATAATACGCAAATACATAGAGACAGAAGGTAGACTGGGAGTTGCCAGGGGCTGGGGGTGGGTAGGCAGAATAGGGAGGGACTGTGCATGGGTATAGAGTTTCATTTTGGAGTGATGAAAATGTTCTGGAGGGAGAATAATGGTGAGGTACACAATTGTGTGAATATACTAAGAATCCACTGAATTGTATACTTTAAAAGGGTGACTTTTATCAAATGTGAATTAAATCAACACATGTTTTAAAAACATTGCTAGAGAGACCCTTCATAATGATAAAATGTTAGGTTCACCAAGAACATATAACAATTCTAAATTGTGTGCACCTGTATAATTAATAGGCTGGCTGAATTTTGTCCCCAGATCCTGGAAGATAGCCATTAAATCCTTAGAATCTAAGTGACAGGAGTCTTTCTTATTTATGAGGGTTCCCTCAGACCACACCTGACAGTTTACACCAGACAGATGAGTTTTGGGGGGAGGGCAAGATAATTTTATGATAATGGATGACTCAGGATGGGGGCTGATCACACCAGAAAGACTAACCATGTGATTAAGGGTTGGTACTTTGAACCAGGTGATATCAATCTATGGAGGGGAAGGAGACTGGAGACTGAGCCCCAAGACTAATGATTCATTCGATCATGCCTACATAATAAAGCCCCAGTAAAGTCAATGGTCTTCTTCATTTTGACTGTTTACCTGTATTAGTTATATTAAGACCTTTTGCAGGATTCTTCTGAGTAAATTTTATATGAAATTTTTGAGATGAACTCAATATAATTTTTTCCCTTTTACCCATTTAACAAATAAGTTCTGGGCACAGCTACAAAGTGCTAACCAGTGGTAAGATGTAGCTTCAGGAAGTGGGGGGGGGGGATATGGTGGAGTAGGGGGATCCTAAGTTCACCCTGTCCCTTGGATACACCTAGATAACATCCACATCAGTGTAAATAACCCAGAAAGTGATTTGTTGACTGGCAGAACAGACTCTCCACCCCTAAATGTAGAGAAGAGACCACATAAAAAAGGGTAGGAAGGGTGGAGATGCAGATAGGAACCAAACTGACCTGCAGGATCATACACAAGAGGATGCCTCAGTTGGAGAGAAAGGAAAGGAGCAGACCACACTAGGCAACCCCGGCATAGGGGACCCACACTGGAAAGACAAATCCCCATTAACATTTGGCTTAAAAATCAGAGGGACTTAATTTCATGAGTTCTTACCGTCAGTGGGGTTTAACACCTAGAACTTTAAAAATCAGTGGGGCTCAGATCTAGGAAAAGTGAAGGTTGATAGGAAACTGAGTCCCTGCCCTTAAAAAGAGCATAACAAACAGCCCCACCAAGACATAGCTTAGAAGCAGCAGTTTGAAAAACACCTGAGGCTCAAAGGAAGGGGATTTATTTACTAATCTCAGAACATGTGCTGGAGGAACAAAGATCTTTATGAGACTTCTCCAAGAACAAAAGAACTGGTGGAAGCCATTTCCCTCCCCCCAACCCCAGTCTAGATACAAGACAACTGTGGGAATCAGCATAGTGTCAACACTCTCCACCTAGCTTGTGAACAGCATGCCCCATCCCCACACTCTCCTGAAGACTCACACCCTCTGACCTACCTTATGCAGTATTCCTAAGTGGCTACAGGTCCCCCACAACAGACCTGTGTAAACCTTGCTAACATCATGCGCTGCCCCCGCCCCTGTACTCTCCTGTAGACCAACATCTCCAACGTGCCCTCAGCAGGAGTCTATCCAAAGTGGTGACACAAATATGGCAGTATGCAAGCAGCCCCAACAGAGGCCAGTACCACCACTCTAAAGTGACTCCTTTCCCAGAGAGAGGGGAAGATAAGCACATATATCAGTCCAATTGTGGCTCAAGCAATTGGCTAGGGATAGACATCTGGTCTGATTGCAGGCCCTGCAAACCAATGAAAACTTCTTAGGGGACAATACACGGAGAGCACCCTGCAGTTCAGTGCTACTAAATCTGTGGAAAAAGCCTGGTCTGACCCAACTCAGGCCCAAGGTGGCCCCAGACTGGCCCCCTAACAACACAGAGACCAAATTATGCCTACAACAGGCAAAGCATCAGTGCAGATGACTGGACTGAAGGCAAATGTGGCTTATCCACAACAGTAGGGTGCATACAACACATGTAGGAGACATCCATGAAGTGCAAGTTTCTGGTGAATAGGGGACATTGAACTTCAGGGCACTACAGGACCTCTTTTTCATATGGTCACTACTTTCAAGAGCAAGAGACATAGCTGACGTTCCTAACACAGAAACAGACACACAGAGTTAGACAAAATGAGGAGACAGAGGAATATGTTACAAATGAGAGAACAGGACAAAATCATACCAAAAGAGAGTTAAACAAAATGGAGACAAGTAATATGTCTGACAGATAATCTAAAGAAATGGTCATAAAGATACACACTGGACTTGAGAAAAGAGTGAAGGACCTTGGTGAGTCCCTCAACAAAGACAAAACATGAAAAGGACCAGAGATGAAGAACTCAAAAAGTGAAATTGAAAATGCTCTACAGGGAATAAAGGGTAGATTAGAGGAAGTAGAAGAATGGATCAGTGATGGGTATACTGAGTAATGGAAAGCAATCAAACTGAACATGAGATAGAAAAAAGAATAATAAGAAGCAACACCATCAAGCATAACAACATTTGCATTATAGGGACCCCAGAAGGAGAAGAGAGGGAAAAGGAGGCAGAAAATTTGTTTGAAGAAATAATAGCTGAAAAGTTCCTGCATCTGGAAAAAGTAACAGAAATCCAAATTCAGGAGGCACAGAGAGCCCTCAACAAAATCGATCCAAGGAAATCCACACCAAGACACATAGTAATTAAAATGGCAATAAGTAGTGATAGAGAATTTTAAAAGCTGCAAGAGAAAAGAAAACAGTTACATACAAGGGAAATCCCAGAAGGCTATCAGCTGATTTTTCAGCAGAAACTTTGCAGGCCAGAAGGGAGTGGCATGATCTATTCAAAGTGCTGAAAGAAAAAAAAATCCTGCAGCAAAACAAACTCTATTTAGCAAGGCTGTCATTCAGAATAGGAGAGATAAAGAGTTTCAGAGTTTCCAAGACAAAAAAAAGTTTCAAAAACTAAGAAAAGTTAAGGAATTCATCACCACTAAAACATCCCTACGAGGAATGTTAAAGGGGACTCTGAGTGGAAAGGAAAGGCCACAAGCAGGAGTAAGAAAAGTAGGAAGCGTAAAAGCAGCAAAATTAAATATATCTATAAAAATAAGGCAAAGGATTGACAAAGGGATATAAAGTATGACACCATTTACCTAAAACATGGGGGGGGGGAGGGAGGAATAAAGAATGGGTTCAAACTTAAATGACCACCAACTGCTATATGCAGAAGGTGTTATATACAAGCCTAATGGTAACCACAAATAAAAAAACACTAATAAATATGCAAAGAATAAAGACAAAAGATTCCAAGGATGTCACTAAAGAAATCCAGCAAACCATGAAAGAAGAGAGCAAGAGAATAAAGGAATAGAGAAGAACTAGAAAAAGAAAACATAAAATGAATAACAAAATGGTAATAAGTACACACCTATCAATAATTACTTTGAATTTAAATGGATTAAATGCTCCATTCAAAAGACAACACATGGCAGAATGGATAAAAATACAAGACACATCTATATGCTGCCCATGAGAGACACATTTCAGACCTAAAGACACCTGCAGATTGAAAGTGAAAGGATGGAAAAGCATTTATCATGCAAATGGAAATGAAAAGAAAGCCAGGGTAGCAATACTTATATTGTACAAAGTAGACTTTAAAAGAGGTTGTAACAAAAGACAAGGATACTACATAATCATAAAGGGAAGAATCCAAGAAGAAAATATAACAATGTAAATATTTATGCACCTAACACGAAAGCACCCAAATATATAAAGCAGCTAATAACAAACATAAAGGAAATAATCGAGAATAATACCATAGTAGGGGACTTTAACACCCTACTTAATATCAATGGTAAGATTATCCAAAAAGAAAATTAACAAGGAAACAGTAGCTTTGCATGACACATTAGACCAGATGGATTTAACAGATATGTTCAGAACATTCCATCATAAAACAGCAGAATACAGTCTTTTTGAGTGCCCGTGGAAAATTCTCCAGAATGCATCACATGTTAGGCCACAAAACAAGTCTCAACAAATTAAAAAAGACTGAAGTCACACCATGCATCTTTTCTGACCACAACACTGTGAAACTAGAACTCAACCACGAGAAAAAATCTGGAAAGAACACAAGTACATGGAGGTTAAATAATATGCTACTAAACAATGAATGGGTCAACCCAGAAATCAAAGAGGAAATCAAAAAAATACATGGAGACCAGTGAAAATGAAAACACAATAGTCTCAAATCTTTGGGAGACAACAAAAGCTGTTCTAAAAGGGAAGTTTAGCATTACAGGCCTTACTCCAGAAGGAAGAAAAACCTCAAAAAACAACCTAACCTTACACCTAACAGAACAAGAAAAAGAACAAACAAAACCCCAAACCAGTAGAAGGAAGGAAATAAAGATAAGAGCAGAAACTAAAACAAAACAAAACAACAACAACAATAGAAAAGATCAATGAAACCAGGAGCTGGTTCTTTGAAAAGATTAACAAAATTCATAATCCTTTAGCCAGAGGACTATGCAATTATAAATGGGATTGTTTTCTTAATTTATCTTTCTGCCACTTCATTGTTAGCGTATAGAAAAGCAACAGAATTATGCATATTGATTTTGGATCCTGTGACCTTCCTGAATTCATTTATCAGTTCTAGTAGTTTTTTGGTGGAGTCTTTCGGGTTTTCTATATATGATATCATGTAATCTGCAAATAGTGAAAGTTTTATTTCTTTGCTGATCTGGATGCTTGTCATTTCTTTTTCTTGTCTGATTGCTGTGGCTAAGGCTTATGGCACTATGTTGAATAAAAGTAGAAAGAGAGAGAGAGAGAGAGAGAGAGAGAGAGAGAGAGAGAGAGAGAGAGAAGGCTCAAACTAAAATCAGATATGAAAGGGGAGAAATAACAACTGATACCACAGACATACAAACAATTATAAGAGAACATTATGAAAAATTATATGCCAACAAACTGGACATCCTAGAAGAAGTGGGTAAATTCCTAAAACAATATAGCCTACCAAAACTGGATAAGGAAGAAATGGAACATTTGAATAGATGAGCAATGAAATTGAATCAGTAATCAAAAAACTCCCACCAAACAAAATTCCAGGACCAGACAGAGTCACAAGTGAACTCTACCAAACATTTATAGAAGAATTAGTATCTATTCTTTTCAAACTATTCCAAAAAATAGAAGAGAAAGTAAAGCTTCCAAATTCATTCTCTGAGGCCAGCATTACCCTGATACCAAAACCAGATAAAGACACTACAAAAAAAAACCCTACAAGCCAATATCTCTGATGAACATAGATGCAAAAATCCTCAACAAAATATTAGCAAACTGAATCAAACAGCAGATTTAAAAAAAAATCATTCACCCCAATCAACTGGGATTTACTCCTAAGATAAGAGGGTGGTTCAAAATTCACAAATCAATCAATGTGATACAGCTCATCAACACAGGAAAAGATAAAAACTGTATGATCATTTCAATAGGTGCAGAAAAAGCACTTACCAAGGTACAACATCCATTTAGGATAAAAGCCCTCAACAAAGTTGGTTTGGGGGAACATACGTCAACATAATAAAGGCCATATATGAAAAACCCACAGCTAAGATCATACTCAACGGTTAAAAAGTGAGAGCTTTCTCCCTAAGGTTAGGAACAAGACAGGGATGTTTACTCTCACTACTTTTATTCAACATAGTACCATAAGCCTTAGCCACAGCAATCAGACAAGAAAAAGAAATGACAAGCATCCAGATCAGCAAAGAAATAAAACTTTCACTATTTGCAGATTACATGATATCATATATAGAAAACCCGAAAGATGGGATGAGCACTGGGTGTTGTATGGAAACCAATTTGTCAATAAATTTCATATATATAAAAAAAAAATAAATAAATAAGCATTAAAAAAATTCAAATTCAAAAAAAAAAAAAAAAAGAAAACCCGAAAGATGGGGCGCCTGGGTGGCGCAGTCGGTTAAGCGTCCGACTTCAGCCAGGTCACGATCTCGCGGTCCGTGAGTTCGAGCCCCGCGTCAGGCTCTGGGCTGATGGCTCAGAGCCTGGAGCCTGTTTCCGATTCTGTGTCTCCCTCTCTCTGCCCTTCCCCCGTTCATGCTCTGTCTCTCTCTGTCCCAAAAATAAATAAATGTTGAAAAAAAAAATTTTTTTAAAGAAAGAAAGAAAGAAAGAAAGAAAGAAAGAAAGAAAGAAAGAAAGAAAAGAAAACCCGAAAGACTCCACCAAAAAACTACTAGAACTGATAAATGAATTCAGGAAGGTCACAGGATCCAAAATCAATATACATAATTCTGTTGCTTTTCTATACGCTAACAATGAAGCAGCAGAAAGATAAATTAAGAAAACAATCCCATTTATAATTGCAAAAAAAAATTCCTAGGAATAAACTTAACCAAGAAAGTGAAAGAAGCCCTGTACTCTGAAAATTATGAAACATTCGTTAAGTAAATTGAAGATGACACAAACAAATGAAACATACTCCATGCTCATGCACTGGGAGAACAAATATTGTTAAAATGTCCATAATACCCAAATACTCTACACATTTAAGGCAATCCCTATAAAAACCAATAGCATTTTTTTTTTTTTTAAATTTTTTTTTTCAACGTTTATTTATTTTTGGGACAGAGAGAGACAGAGCATGAACGGGGGAGGGGCAGAGAGAGAGGGAGACACAGAATCGGAAACAGGCTCCAGGCTCTGAGCCATCAGCCCAGAGCCTGACGTGGGGCTCGAACTCACGGACCGCGAGATCGTGACCTGGTGAAGTCGGACGCTTAACCGACTGCGCCACCCAGGCGCCCCTAAAAACCAATAGCATTTTTCACAGAACTAGAACAAATAATCCTAAAATTTGTATGGAGTCACAAAAGACCCAAAATACCAACGCAATATTGAAAAATAACAAAACAGAATATATCACAATCCCAGATTTCAAGATATACTACAAAGCTATAGTAATAAAAGCAGTATAATATTAACACAAAAATAAACACATAGATTAATGGAACAAAATAGAGAGGCCATAAATAAACCCACAGTTGGCCAACAGGCACATGAAAAGATGCTCAACATCACTTATCATCAGGGAAATACAAATGAAAACTAAAGTGAGATATCATCTCACACCTGTCAGAATGGCCAAAATAAAAAACACAAGAAACAAAAAATGTTGGCAAGAATGTGGAGAAAAAGGAACATTTGTGCATTGTTGTGGGAATGTAAACTCATGCAGCTACTGTGGAAAACAGCATGGAGGTTCCTCAAGAAATTAAAAATAAATGGGCGCCTGGGTGACTGAGTTGGTTAAGCATCCGACTTCGGCTCAGGTCATGTTCTCCCAGTTCGTGAGTTGGAGCCCCATGTCAGGCCCTGTGCTGACAGCTCAGAGCCTGGAGCCTGCTTCGGATTTTGTGTCTCCCTCTCTCCTTGCCCTTTCCCTGCTCGTGCTCTGTCTCTGTGTCAAAAACAAACATTAAAAAAAAGAAATTAAAAATGGAATTACCATTTGATCCAGTCATTCCACCACGGGTTATTTACCCAAAGAATACAAAAACACTAAGTGAAAACAAAACAAAACAAAACAAAACAAAACAAAACATATGCACCCCTATGTTTACTGCAGCACTATCTGCCATAGCCAAGTCATGGAGGGAGCCCAAGTGTCCATCGATAGATGAACGACTAGAGAAGATGTGGTAAATACATACACAATGGAATATCATTCATCTGTAAAAAAAAAAAAAAAATGAAGTTTTGCTACTTGTGACAATATGGATGGATCTAGAAAGTATGATGCCATGTGAAATAAGTCATTCAGAGAAAAATACCATGTGATTTCACCAGTATGTGGAATTTAAGAAACAAAACAAAGAAAAAAAAAAGACAAATGAAAAAACAGACTCTTAGCTATAGAAAACAAACTTCTGGTCACCAGAGGGAAGGTGGATGGGGGGATGGATGAAATAGGTGAAGGGGGTCAAGGGCACACTTATCGTGATGAGCACTGAATAATGTATAGAATTGCTGAGTCACTGTACTGTGCACCTGACACTAATATAACACTGTATGTTAATTGTGCTGGAATTAAAGCAATAAAATAAATATTAAAAAACTATACGCTTTCGGGGCAAAAAGCAAAGACTGTAGCTTCAGCAGTGAACAAAGTCTCTGCGTTCATAGAGCTTATATCTTACTGCACAACATGTATATCTAATCATATTTTCTAGATTTATAACCATTTATAAGTTAGTTAACCACTATTATGAACTCTCGAGCTCCAAAATAATTTCAGAATTTTATTTTCTATAATGTTTTTCACTATTATTCCAAAGTTTCTAAATTTATACTGATATCTAAATGTTTGAGGTCGTTTTTTTTTTTTTTTTTCAATGAACTTTTCAATTCAGTGCTACATGACTTGGCAGGAAATGTTTAGAGAACTTCACCTCCCTCCCTGTAATAGTCATTAAAAGTTTCTTCTGTTGTTGTGGCGGGTGCCTGGTAAACAGCCTCTATGTAACTCTGCCTACCAGAGTGTTTGAGAATCAGAGCCAGACTGCACATCGGAACTTCGGGGCTCTGCTCAAAATGTTTAGTAAAATGTTTACAGATAGATTACCAGGGGATATTTTCATACAGAGTTTAAATCCTTTTTCTGTCTTGAGTATCATATTGGAAAGATGCCAATGTCCAAGGGACTGTGAGGCCCTGGGATAGTTGGAATAACTTGCAAGTTTGGGAGAAGATACCTTATCACCCACTCCTGAAAGGCAGTGTTTAAGCAGAGAGTGGCCCTTTGGCTCCTTTGAGATGGTTTCTCCATGAAAATGAAGGGGGAAAGAAAGCAGAAGTGATAACATACATTATTTTACAACCAAATAGTAATTCAGAGCTCCATAAATTCCAGGGGGGGGGGGGAGGGAGAGAAAAAGCTCATCTTTTACAACACAGATAGAGCCTGGGAGAATGAAAAGAGCAGGGCACAACACAAACTCTGAAAGCCACCCTTTGAAAGGGGCTTATATTGTGCCTGGAACTCTCTAAAGATAGCATAGGATGACTCTTCCCTTTCCTTAGGTCTTGCTCAAATGTCAATGGAAAATTGGTTATTTTACATTGGGTGGCCTTCTTTGCTGCTCACTGTAAAAATAAGAAATCCTCCCCATGCCTGACTGACTGCTGGCAGTCTCCATCCCATAATGAAATGTAAACATTAATAAAATTCTGCCAATAATAATTACAGCAGCTGACATCTATGGAACACTTACGCATATCACGGCAGTAATTTAAGTGCTTTATATTTAATATCTTGTTTGATTTTCACAGCAATAAGATGGAGATAAGGACAATAGTTATCCTCATTTTACAGATAAGAAAATTAAGGCACAGAGAGAGTTCAGGAACTTTTTCCTGATAAGCCAGTAGCCAACAGAAAAGCCAGGATTTTTGCCCAGAGCCTTAACTTCCAAGATAGTATCTCCCAACCCTGGCAGCGTGCTAAAATTTCAGGGACGCTCAAAACTTGCCTAAAGTTCTTCAAAACTAAATTAGAATCTGAAATATATATATTCATTATATTTATATATATGTTATATTTATATATAATTATAAATAAAATATTTTTATATGCACATAAACAAAAAAATTACTTAAGCCTCTTCTAAAACTAAATCAGAATCTGTCAAGACATCCGTAATTTGGGGAGGGACCCTAGGTGATTTTAGGACTCAGTCAGGGCAGAGAACCACTGCACTAGGTGAGAACCCAGGTGATTGGTGACCTGAGTCCTTTCTGGTACCCCTATGCTAACCTGCCTCACCAGGAGTAAAGGAATCGCACATGGGTTCCCAGCATGCCAGGCAGGGAGCTGAGTCTGTCATCCAGGCTTCCAAGCCTCCAGATTGTCAGCTTCTTGTGTCTCTCCATTATAAGATACTAGCAGAGGTGTCTCTAAGAAGAAAGGGTAGCTTCATGATTTGTAAGTGCTCTTGGGGGCAAATACTCAGAGTAGAAAGGCTGACTTTATTTTAGACCTACCAGATCATCTTTTTTTTTTTTTCTATTCACTTTTTTAAAAGTTTATTTATCTATTTCGAGGGGTGGGGGAGAGGGGTAGAGAGAGGGAGAAAGAGATCCCAAGGATCTGTGCTGTCAGTACAGAGCATGATGTGGGGCTCCAACTCATGAATCGTTGAGATCATGATCTGAGCTTAAACCAAGAGTCCAACGCTTAACCAACTGAGCCACTCACATGCTCCCCCAGATCAGCTTTTTTTTTTTTTTTTTTTTTTTTTAATGCAGGCAATTCTTATTACCCTCCACCCCAAGGGGCTTTCTGAATTTGAAAGATAAAGAAATCATGTTAACTAGATATTTATTTATTTATTTATTTATTTATTTTTGTTTTTTTTTTGTCCCCCCCCTTAACTAGATATTTAAAAAGTAGTCTTCAGACACGACATTTGTGTTTGTTCAAAGTTAAAAATTCATAAAAGGAATTCTTGTTTAGAATGGAGAAAGGAGGCCAGCAGGGGGAGCTCTCATGGTCTGTCACTCCCCATCAATTGCAGACCCAATGGGAAGAGACACACTGTGCAGGTGGACTCTACTTCACTATCCCAGCGGGAGGCTTCCCTCCTTTCCCCTGCCCCCACTCTGCAACAGCCCAGCCAATGAGAGACTGCCACAACTCAACCAATGAAAAGCCACTGTGCTTTAAACTCCCAGTTTATTCCAAGGGACATTCTGTTTCTCACCGTCTTCCCAATTTCCCCCCTTTCCTCCATTAATAGACTGTTCCTCTCCTTTGTTCTGGAGACACGTCTATGGTTTTGCTGCAGCTTGCTCGTCCTGAATTGGAATTCTCTGCTATTCCCAAATAAACCCAATTTTGCTCATAAAATAACTGGCAGTTGTATTTTTAAGGTTAACAAAAGGTAACACTGAAGTTTCAAATGACAAGTGAAGGGAATGAGAGAGAAGGGAATACCTTAAAATATCTATAGGTGCCCCATATATTCCTTCCAATATTTTCTTGCTTTTGTCATGTTTTTATATTACACTAAAATGTCTGTTACAAGGATTTCATTTTTGGCTCACACAGCATGTATACATAGTCCCTTTTAACCCACACAACAACCTTATGAAGTGTGTGATAACATTGCCCGTATTTTACATCTTTGAACCTGAGGCCCGGAGAGATTAAGTAACCTGCCCAAGGTTATAAGTGTTAGCACTCAGTTTCAAAACTAGCAAGTCTGGATCCAGAGTCTGAGCCTTAACGTCTCAGAATATTTACCCCTGATCAATTAACTTGGCTTCTTATTGTTAGTGTTCAGTCTAAGATGGAAACGTGGTTATGTTCTTGCATGACATACCTCTGTGGCTTCTCTGTGTCTTTAGGATAAACACACAATTCACAGAAATTTTCCAGGTCAGAACCGTTCCCCTCCCTCTCTAAACCTTCTCTCCACTCTAAATTTCCAGCCTGAGTGTGTCCCTTGCTTTCCCACAAAGGCCTCGAGGTCTTTGCTTGTGCTGTTCTTTTTATTTTATCATGCCTTCCTTCCCTGCTCAACTGGCATTTAGACTTTAATTATTCTCAGTTTAAATATCCTCTGCTTCAAGATGCTTCCTACTCAGATTTGGCCTCATTCTCATTAGCTTCCAAGCCTACTTTACATCCTTTTTTAAAGTTTATTTATTTATTTATTTTGAGAGACCGAGCGTGAGTGCAAGCAGGGGAATGGTAGAGAGAGAGAGGGGGAGAGAGAATCCCAAGTAATGCCAATCCATGCTGACAGTGTGGAGCCTGAAGTGGAGCTCAAACCCACAAACCGTGAGATCATGACCTGAGGCAAAATCAAGAATCAGACACTTAACCAAGTGAGCTACGCAGGTGCCCCTACAACCTAATGAAAGCAGAGTGTAGTGGCCAAGAGAACGTGGAATGGAACCTGGCCACTGAGGTTTATCCCTGGCTGTGTGACACTTAGCACAAGTCATTGTTCAAGTAACCTCTCCATGCCTCTGTTCTCTCATCTGTAAAATAAGACCAGGTTCATATAGAAATACACAAATTAATACATGCAAAGTAGTCAAGGCTCTTCCTGTTAATATGTGATCAATAGATGCTAGTAATTACCATCATTATCATTAAAGACACCACGTGACATGTACAGGAGCCACACATTAGTGCTAGTTTATTTCTCTAAAAAAATTTTTTTTAACATTTATTTATTGTTGAGAGACAGAGCACGAGCAGGGGAGGGGCAGAGAGAGAGGGAGACACAGAATCCAAAGCAGGCTTCAGCCTCTGAGCTGTCAGCACAGAGCCCAATGTGGGGCTTGAACCCACGAACTGTGAGATCAAGACATGAGCCAAAGTTGGACACTCAACTGACTGAGCCACCCAGGCACCCCAGTGCTAGTTTATTTCTAAAGAAATGTGTCTATAGATCAGTGGAACAGAATAAAGAACCCAGAAATGGACCCAAAAGTGTATGGCCAACTAATCTTCAACAAAGCAGGAAAGAGTATCCAAAGGAAAAAAGACAGTCTCTTCAGCAAATGGTGCTGGGAAAACTGGACAGTGACATGCATAAAAATGAAACTGGACCACTTTCTTATACCATACACAAAAATAAATTCAAGATGAATGAAAGACCGAATGTGAGACAGGAAACCATCAAAATCCTACAGGATAAAACAGGCAGCAACTTCTTTGATCTCAGCCACAGCAAGTTCTTACTAGACATATCTCTGGAGGCAAGGGAAATAAAAGCAAAAATGAACTAGGGACATCGTCAAGATAAAAAAGCTTCTGCACAGCAAAGGAAAAAATCAATATTGCAAATTACATCTCAGATAAAGGATTAGTATCCAAAATCTATAAAGAATTTATCAAACTCAACACCCATAAAACAAATAATCCAGTGGAGAAATGGGCAGAAGACATGAATACTTTTCCAAGAAAGACGTCCATGTGGCCAACTGACACATGAAAAGATGCTCAACATCACTCATCATCAGAGAAATATAAATCAAAACCACATTGAGGTATACCTCACACCTGTCAAATGGCTAAAATTAACAACTCAGGAAACAACAGATGTTGGTGAGGATGTGGAGAAAGAGGAACCCTTTTGCACTGTTGGTGGGAATGCAGACTGGTGTGGCCACTCTGGAAAACAGTATGGAGGGTCCTCAAAAAATTAAAATTAGAACTACCCTACAGCCCAGCAATTGTGCTACTAGGTATTTATCCAAAGGATGCAAAAATGCTGATTCAAAGGGGTATATGTTCCCCCATGTTTATAGCAGTGCTATCAACAATAGCCAAATTATGGAATGAGCCCAAATGTCCATTGACTGATGAATGCATAAAGAAGATGTGGTGTGTATTACATACATACACACACACACACACACACACACACACACACACACACACACAATGGAATACTACTCAGTGATCAAAAAGGATGAAATTTTGCCATTTGCAATAATATGGATAGAACTACAGCATATTATGCTAATCTAAAGAAGTCAGCCAGAGAAAGACAAATATATGACTTCACTCAAATGTGGAATTTAAGAAACACAACAGATGAACATAGGGGAAGGGAAGGAAAAATAAGATAAAATCAGAAATGGAGACAAAGCATAAGAGACTCAAACACAGAGAACAAACTGAGGGTTGCTGGAAGGGAGGTGAGTCAGGGGGAATGGGCTAAATAGGGGATAGGCATTAGGAGGGCACTTGTTGGGAAGAGCACTGTTATATATAAGTGATGAATCACTAAATTCTACTCCTGAAAACAATATTACACTATATGTTAACTAGTTAGAGTTTAAATAAAAAATTGAGAAAGATATTGTAAGATAAAAAATGTCAGTATTTGAAAGATCTGCAAAACTCAGCGATTTAATATTCTCTAAATGAGCAATGCACAATGTCACAAAACCATGAATGGATAGAAGACTCAAAGTACAAGACAGACTAAAGGATTCTTAATGTAATGGAATACAAAAAGTACCCGATATGGTTTCAGACTCTACACTGCAATAGCCTTTAAAAAACTATCACTTGTCGAACTTTGGTGCAGTATCAAAGAATAATATTATCTGTAATCTATTAAGGTAATTCTTTTCCAACTATAACTGTGGGAGGCTGGATTTTCTTCATTACTTAACCAAAACAATATTATCACAACAGATAGAACACAGAAGATACAAAAATCCACCTGTTTTCTTAAAGTCAGAAATTAAAGAGATCTGCAAAAATGTAAAATATTGCCACCTTTCTTCTTAAATCTGTTTATGGAAATACAGTTTTCTCATAAATGCTATTACTTATAGTCTCATAGGTTTGTTTTTAAAGTTAATTAAAAGCTTAAGCATTAATTCCTAAACAGCAAATACACATTTCATAGGGTCACCCTAAAGTAATTTGTATTGTTGACCTTAAAAACAAAAGTTATTTTACTAGGAAAAAGGGGTGTATTTGGGAATAGCAGAGAACTGCAATTTGGACATGGAAGCTATATCAAAACTATAGGTAAGTCCAACAAACAAAGGAGAGGCACATTATTTTATGGAGGAGGGAATTGGGAGAGGTTGCTTTGCATAAAGTCCACTTGAGAAAAGCAACAGTCCAGAGTGATGAGGTTTCTCATTGGCTATGGTGCTGGGGCAGTGGATTTCTTGTAGGAGATGCATGGTACCTCTTTTCCTGTTGGGGCCTGTAAGTGAGTCTTTCCTGTTCTTCTGTAGGGATCTGTAATTGGCAGTTCTTCCTGTGATTGACCTCAAATAGTAGGGAGTGAGAACTCCCTTTTCTGGTCTCCCCACTCCATATTTTAACGTATTTTTTGAAGGTTCATTTATTTTTGAGAGAGAGAGAGAGAGAGTGAGAGAGAGAGAGACATACAGAACACAAGCATGGGAAGGGCAGAGAGAGAGGGAGACACAATCTGAAACAGGCTCCAGGCTCTGAGCTGTCAGCACAGAGCCTGAAGTGGGGCTGGAACCCACCAACCTGAGATCATGACCTGAGCAGAGGTCAGACGCTTAACCAACTGAGCCCCCCAGGCGCCCCATCTCCCCACTCCATTTAAGTGAGGTTTCTCTTTATTAATTTTCATAGTACAAAGAAAGCTTAGAAAGCTTAGACTGGAACTTAAAAACTAAGGCTTAATTACTAGTATTGCTCACGACCAAGGACACATCCCACATATTCTCCGATTTATGTAAATATCTTTGTAGAAGAAGAATGCCAAGTCCTACTTACATAGGGCCCTGCTGCCAGGAGCCAAGGGGTCACTGCCTCCACTTCCACACCGTCCTGGGGAAGTCAAGAGTGCGGAAGGAAAGGAGGCTGTGAAATATCACCATTGCCAGAGCAAGCCACACCAAGCAATCCAACACTTAATTAGGAAGGCACTATCATCTACTCATTTTACAGATGAGCAAACAAGGCACAGACTAAGTAACTCTTCCCAATGTTGTCCTGCCAGGAAGCGGCTGGTAGTTGGGCGAGAGGGAGGAGAGACTCAAGCCGCACCCGCCCCAGGGAGGCAAGAACCTCCCCAAACGGGAGAAGACTCGGCCTAAGGGAACTACAGCTGCCCTCCCCATACCTCAAATATCCATTCTCTCCCCCTTCATACAGACTACTGAGTTGTTGCTGCCTCAAGAGCAGGTGGGAAAAGTTCTAAGGGTTACGGGATGCTTAACTGACAACCAGTGGGAGGGGAACGATGGCCATAACCTCCCACACCTGGGCCGGAAGTGCCAGCCACCGCCGGCCGCTGTAGAGCAACACTTCCCAGAATGCCCCAGCACCTGCTTCTTGGGAACGGAAGTGTCTGAGACTACACGGAGTTCCGGACTACACTTCCCAGAATGCCCGAGAGGATATCATCTACTGCTCCGACCCTGGGGGCAGAAGTGCCTTCTTCCCGCTATTCGGAGCTCCTGAACTCTTGCTTTCCAGAGTGTCAGAGTAGAGCAGAGGCCACGGGTCACGCCTCCCAGGGGCTGGTGTGCTAGGGGCCCCTGGGAGCGTCTGGACTCTGCTTCCTGCAATGCCCTAGGACAACATTAACTACAGTCCCGACACTCTGTCAGAGATGTGGACTACCACACTGAGTACTTTTCCATAGACACATCTTTCTGGAGCCGAAATGTCTCAAAAAAGCACAGATCTCTGGTGGACTGAGCGCCACTGACACGCTTGTCTGGCGTAGAAGTTTCTTCAGCTACATGGATCTTCTACACTAACGTTCTACACTCCTGGACACGCAGTTGTGCTTCTGGCCTGGTGGCCCTTTGGTGTTTTGAATACAAGTATCCCTTGCTTTACCTCACTTTGCTTTTATAAAAGACTTAGATTTGTACCTGACTTTGCTACCCAGAAGAAATCCAAAGAGCATTTTCACTGTTACGAAAAAAGCCATTACCACACTAAATGTAAGTCTTTCATAAAAACGAAGTAATCCCAATGTTCAGAAAGTGGGGGATACTCTAGAACGCCCTACTTTTAGACAGTGGAAACCTGTAATGAGGTTCAGTGTGGATGAATTCTGTGCCTCTGGTCAAGCCTAGCCTTCCCTTTTCTTTTTCTCACTTTTTAAAAATTATACATGTAACCATACTAGTTTGGCAGTGGTCAAGAAAATATCTTGTGAAGGAGAGAAAAGTGAAGCTTGAAATACAGAAAGAAAATAAAAACCATCCTAAAGTGGAAGACATGTGTAGAAGATTTTGAAGGAGGATTGGCATAAGCTGCACCGGACACCAAATTTAAGGAACACTATCTCAGTCTTACCTGGACTGAATTTCCTTTGTTCCATGTACACCTGGATGCATCTGGAACTCAAACTCCAAGGCACCAAGAAATGACAAAAGCACAAATGTTAATCAGGTCATAATGCGGATGTGGCAAAAACTTCTCAAATTTCCTTGGTTTTAATTGCTCACGCTAAAGAATTGTGGTCTCGTTAGATAAGTGAAAGCTACACTGTCAGGGAGTTGGAGAGAGCATTGCAGTACTAAAGGGAGTAAACCCTGTATAAAATCTTGAAAATGTTTCTTCTTTGAGTTCATCGTTAGGTATCACATCACCTACTTCTAACTTGCTCTTAATAAATACGAAAAAAAATCAACCACATGCCTCATTATTCCACAAACCAGTTGAAATCAGAGCAGCCGTGATTTATTTTGTGAGATATGGACTCAAGTCCAGAAAAAGTTTAGAACCACCACCACCAAGAGAAAATACACACACACATAAAACCCAGAAAGTGTGTATTGTCTGCTTTTCTCTTGCACAAGAATGAAATATTCTTCTATTATGAAATTTTTAAAAAGCACACACTGAGAAAAAACAATTAAGTGTCCAGAAGCTCATCTTCCATCTTCAACAATTATCGACATGTTGCCCCACTTGTTTCATCTCACTTTATTTTCTTTCCTTTTTATTACTGAACTAAATTAAATACAAGTCCATCTTGTCAAAATATTTTCATATATTTCTCAAACACACGAGAGCACTTACTTATATAACCATAATGCACTGAACAAAATTAACAACACTTCCTTAATATTAATTTACTCTATCCTTATTTGAAGTTCCCAATTCTCTCTTGAGTCCCTCACACTTGGTTTCCTTGAATCAATATCGAAACCTGTCCATTAATTGCATGATCATTGCATGAGTCTTTGAGTCTGTTGTAATCTAGAACTGACTTCTGTTACTCCTTTTTGCCATCCTCTTGGCCTGCTAAAAAAGCTATATCATATACTGGATTTCTCATATACTGAATTTTCTCATATACTGGATTTGTCAGACAGCTCCCTGACAAATCTGTCTTTTAATTTTTCCCTTAGTTGTTGTCTTATGTGGAGGCCTCCAAAGCGATGCACATTGAGAGTCAGAGTGAAAGGGAAGTAGGCCTTCAGCCCAGCTCTAAGTCATTTCTATCTCCAGGAGTGTTTTAAGCTGATCCTGGATCACTGATGGCCTCACAGCTAACTAGCAGAAGGAAATAAAATTTTCTGTGGAAGAAAGACATTACCATCCTTGGCCACAAATTATTACCACATTTAAACCTACAACATAAATAATGGGCAAAGTGAACTTTAAGGCAAAAACACTATGCTGGAATTACTAATGGATTAATCATAATGATAAAGAGATTAAATCTTCCAAGAACATAACACAAATGTGTCTTTGTATGCTTGTAATAAATATCCTCAAATATATATATTTTTAAATTGGAAGAACTGTAAGGATAAATATTCTCCAATTACCAAATAGAATAAACACATGCAGTAAAACAGTGAAAACAGTGTATGGAAAATTTGGCACCATCAGGACATTTGATGTAATAGGTTTTTTTTTTTTTTGTAGAATACACATCTATTTGGGTATATATAAAATGTTAATAAAATTTGACCATATGCTGGGCCATAGAGCAACAGCAGCAAATTTCAAAACACTAATAATATAAGTATACTCTGACCAAAATTCAATAAAGGTAGAAATCAGTAATGAAATCCTTCCTAGATAATTATAGTTGGTTTGAAAATTAAGAAAATCAATCCTGACCATGGATTCATGATCCATGAGAGTTCAGCGGATGGGCTAGGCAGAATCTGAAATATATTTTAAACTGAGTGGTAATAAAAATAACACACACATATATATTTATGGAATGCAACCAAAGCCATGCTTTAAGGGAAATGTAAATAAATATGTATACTGGAAAGGAATAAATGCTGAAAACCAGTTAGAGACATATCCATCTTAAGAAATTTAAACAGGATAGCAATGGACTTCCAGTTCTGAACAACATGGACTAAGCACATTTTACCCTATTCCTCCTGCTATTTACAAGTGAAACCCCTACACACACACCACCACCACCACCACCACCAACAACAACAACAACAACGGGAAACTAAACAAATTCTGAAAAGTGAAAAGAAGATGGTAGATAAACTAAGATACTTTAAGGTAACACTTCTTCAGTGATACCACACAAAAATAATTTCTCTCCCTCCTCACTCAGCCTGGCTGTCCTGGAAGCTGTGGGTAGAGCCTTGTTGTTCATTCATGCCCCACACTAATGGGGGGCTACCTCCTCCTCCCTACCATGAGCTTTAGGGACTGTGAGATGGAGCCCTCTTGACCATTCCTGCCCCTTGCATTGAGTGAATGTCAGCAAAGAGGCAGCACCCACTCCATCCCAACTAGAGAGTGAGAGACAGATTTCAGAGAGGAGGAGGTTGAACAAAGGAACTCAACATATCTCAGCAAAAATGAATAAACAAACAAATAAAGCAAATATGGCAAGATCTTTATTGTTGAGTCTGATGGGAACAGGGGAAGGCATTTTACTACTCTTTTGGGGTATTTGAAAATTTTACGGCAAACGCTCAAAAGTGATCATAGTCCAACCAATTCAGATTCTGCTATTTTTGTGAAATAAAGCTGCCATCTTAACTTCTCTGAGTCTGGTTTTTAATTTCTGCAATCAGGGTGTGTCCACTTCATCAGACTAGGAACACTACTTTTAGGAGAAATAATGGAAATCCCAAATTACCTGGAACTTAGGTAACATATTCTATTTTTTGAAGAAAAGCAGGATAATAACAAGGCATAGTTGAGGAAGAAGGAAAAACACATGTCATTACTGTTGACTGCTTTACCAGGATTAGTTAGGTGGGGACTACAGAGCCCCAGGATGAAAACATTTAACCAGCTGTGACTATTGGGTCTCTCTCACCTGCATGATTTCTTCACACATTATGTTGTTTCCACTTTCTCAATTTCCTAAATGCAATGACATCATCTAGGTTCTAAATAACTTGAACAGAAAGTACAGAATTGCTTCCTTGGGGATATATCAAGGAAAATTCTTATTATCAAGGAGTGGGGTCTTCCCCTGTTTTCATTTTCTAGAATTCTACTATTGTTCTGGTAGTTCATTGGCCTGAAAAGAAAAGCTTTAAGTTAGTTGACATCTTACATCTTAGCTTTCAAAAGTCTCTCTCCACTGAAAATATTTGTTTTACCCACTTTTTCTGGAAACACAACTACACATTTAAGTCAGATTGTCCAGCTTGGGGAAGCTCGAGTTACTGAGCTATTAACTTCCTAGAAATGTGAGTCTCAGAGACAAGAGTGTAAACTGTACTTTACGTACTATTATGTGTAGCTACTTAATTTTTTTAAAGCCAGGTGTGACAGAAATTGGCCATCTGCTCCCCAAACTTACTTCTTCCTTTGGGACTAGACCACATCTCCCAGGTTCCCTTACAGTTAGATGTGGCCATGTGACTGGGTTCAGGCTAGAGGAATATGAAGGGAAGCCTTGGGCAGTATTTGCAAGTCTGGTCCAGGGAAACCCTAATGCTCGACCTTACTTGCTCTTTCCTTGTTTACCAACAGAATGAAAAGGGCACGGAGGAGGCTGGAGCCATAAGGATGACAGAGCCTGGGTCTCTGACTCATCATAGGGAAGCTGCCCATTAACCAAGTCCTCCCACTGGACAATGAGCCAGAAATAAAACCCTATTGTGTTAAGCCCCTGAGATATGAAGGTTGATTTACAGCAGTTGCCCTATCCCCAGCAATACAGGCAGGCAAAAAAGGAGGTAGCTTTCGTGTGTTTTTTAAATTTGTTTTTATTTTTGGAAGATGTCCAGAGGTAGGAACAGGTTAGATCATGAGTGTGGCACAGGCCATGCTAAGAAAGCTAAGACTTTCAGCGATTCTTGAGTTTTTTTGGTGTGTGTGTCGGGGGCGGGGGGATCAGAGATTCCTATTTAGCAGCTGAATAAAGTTATAGACCCTCTTTCTCCCCAAGTGCACATACTCAAACAATTTTACAGATAATTTTGGAAGAGTCTCTGGCTCTTTGACGCATGGGATCCAGGTTTCTTTGGATGATGAAAAAACATTTTTTCTTTTGCATTTGTTTATTTTTGATAGACAGAGAGAGACAGAGCACAAGTGGGGAGGGGCAGAGAGAGGAGACACAGAATCCAAAGCAGGCTCCAGGCTCCCAGCCGTCAGCACAGAGCCCGACAGGGGCCCAAACCCACAAACCGCGAGATCATGACCTGAGCCGAAGTCGGTTGCCCAACCGACCGAGCCACCCAGGCGCCCCACTTTTTTTTTTTAATGCATATAATTGACATATTAGTTTCAGGTGTACAACATGATTATTCAATATTTATATATATTGCAAAATGATCATCATAGGAACTCTAGTTATCATCTGTTCACTTTAGTTATTGTGTTTTGTGGTTCTATAGGAATCCAAAATCTCGGTGAAACCTTCCATCTTTTCATCTGTTTTCTTGAATATTTTAATCAATATTATTTAAACTTTTTTTTTTAATTTTTTTTTTCCAACGTTTATTTATTTTTGGGACAGAGAGAGACAGAGCATGAACGGGGGAGGAGCAGAGAGAGAGGGAGACACAGAATCGGAAACAGGCTCCAGGCTCTGAGCCATCAGCCCAGAGCCCGACGCGGGGCTCGAACTCACGGACCGCGAGATCGTGACCTGGCTGAAGTCGGACGCTTAACCGACTGCGCCACCCAGGCGCCCCTATTTAAACTTTTTAAAAGTGAGATCATGACCTGAGCTGCAATCAAGTGTCAGGTGCTTAACCGACTGAGCCACCCAGGCGCCCCTAATCAATATTATTTTTAAATCTGTCAGATAACTCTGGTATCACCCAAATTATGTTTCATTCATCTGGTTCTGATTCCTAGCAAACATGGTAATTTTTTGAATGTCAGATATTTTGTGTGAAAAATTATGAAGTTTCTGAATGATTTTATCATGTTCCATAAAGGAATAATTTTCTGGGGGCAGGCTGGTAAAGCAGATCACCTTTATTTGGTGGCAAATGGATATCCATTGTTCATAAGGATGTGGAGAATGTGGATGCTCTTATGCACTTTTTAGAAGAAAGGTGTTCAGGAAACATCAAATTTAAAACAAATATCTTTGGACCCAAGAATCTTTAAAAAATTTCTTCTACAAAAATGGAAAGAAAATCATTAATATCGTCTCAGTAACTCACCCCTTCTCCCTGGACGTATCTTAAGAATGTTGACATCAATCAGACCACCATGTAAACATGCTAATAGGATTTACTAGCATGAAGATGAAATCAAGAAATTCTAGTTTAAAAGTAAGCTTTTAGCTGGGTATACCTGGCCTATCCAAGTTGTCTGTGGCAAATAAACTTGAAATTTATGTATATATGGAATATGGTTTGCTGGAGAAATAAAGTCAGTATCCATCCATCTCTTTATCCTTACGTGAAAGAATAGTCAAATATAAAATCTAAAAGTTCCCAAACCAAACGGCTTCCTCTCAGCTGACATGGATCACATACATTGTAGATGTTGATCAATTACTATGAAGCCAAAATACTACCTAGTACATAATTACAAAGCTGTGTTTCATCATTTCAGGCCTCTCAAAAAAGGAATGCTACATCTGGGCCTGATTTGGACAAATACTGACACACTTTTTTAGTGATCACCCAAAATGCATTCCAGTGCAAGAAATGGGACTTGTGAGGAAGGTGTGTTTTTGATAGTTTTTAGGCCCCCGTAAAGGAAAGCTACATCTGGGTGTGATTGCTTATATGCTTTGAATCATTAATAAGATCTGTTTTGTAAGAACAATTCATGTGAGTTTGATGGAAATTATTTTGTTATCTCAGGAGTTAACAGGAGAATTGAAAGAATATAAATTTTGTGGTTCTCAATTTTCCATTGACTTTTTGGGAGTGAAAAAACTTCATCAGTAGGAAATAAATAAAAATCGATACATAAGCATAGAACACTATGTAGTCAATAGAAGGATGTAGTAGATTAACTTGTTGATAGGGTAAATGTCTTTAACATATTGATAAGTTTTTTAAAAGTTAGAAGATAGTATGCATGATATAATTGTAGTTTTGAAAAGTATTATACAGTGGTATTTGTCTTTGCAACACGAGGCATAGTAAACCAAAGTATTCACAATAGGTATTGGAGTGGTGAATTGGTGAGTTTGAGTTTTCAAATATTTTCACTTACACATTGGGTTTTTCTATACACTTTTATTTGTAATGTTCAGGCATTTGTTTCAAGGCAATTCATTGAGATGTAATTTACATATGACACATATGATGTTTACTCTTGTTAGTGTACAGTTCTCTGAATTTTGACTAACATATACATGACAAAAATCAAGATATGGAATGGTTCCATCAGTCCAAAAAGTTCCCTCATACTCTTTTGATAATCCCTTTCTCTATATCCAGATAAGCAATGATCTGTTACTAGTCCCTGCTATTTTGACTTTTCCAGAATGTGGTATAAATGGAATCACACAGTATTCAATCTCTTGAGTCTGGCTTCTTTCCCTTAACATAATGCATTTGAGATTCACTCGTGTTGTTCTATCAATACTCTGTTTAATTGCCAAGTAGCATTGCATTGTGTGGATATGACAGTTTGCTTTTCCACTCTTCAGTTAAAGAATATATGGGTTGTTTTGAGCTTTTGCAGTTATAATAATGTTGCTATAAACTTTTGCATATTTGCTTGAACATGTTTTCATGGGATTGCTATATTGTATGCAATGTGTATGTTCTCCATAAGAAACTGCCCTCCATATTTCAAAGTGGCTACAGCAATGTCTGAGAGATGTATCCTTGCTTTGTATCCTTTTCTGCACTTGATATTGTCCCGTTTTCTCATTTGGGTCATTCTAATAGGTGTGTATCTCATTGTGTGTTTTTTTTAAAAAGTAGTTTCCATGCCCAACATGGGGTTTAAACTCACAAGCCTGAGATCAAGAGTCATATGCTCCACCAATGGAGCCACCCACATGGCCCTCATTGTGGAATTTAACTTATGGAATTTCCCTAATGGCTAATGATGTTGATCATGTGTTTATTTGAAATCCATACATATTATTTGGTGAAGTGCCTGTTCAAAACTTTTGAGTATTTTTGTTAATGAGTTGTTTGTTTTCCTAGTATTGAGTTTTGAGTGTTCTTTATATATTCTGAATACAAGTCCTTTTTTAAAGCTTTTTTTAATTTAAAGAGACAGAGAGAGAGAGAGAGAGAGAGAGAGAGGGAGCGAGCAAGCAGGAGAGTGGCAGACAGAGAGGGAGACAGAATCCCAAACAGGCTCTGCACTGTCAGCACAAAGCCTGACATAGGACTTGAACTCACAAACCACGAGATCATGACCTGAGCTGAAATCAAGAGTTGGACGCTTAACTGACTGAGCCACGCAGGTGCCCCTGAATACAAGTCCATGTTAACATGTTTTGAAAATAATTTTCCCAGTGTGTAGATTCTCTATTTTCATAACAATGTCTTTTGAAAAGCAGAGGTTTTAAATTTTGATCAAGTGCAGCTTACCAAATTTCTTATATGGATCATATTAATAACTCCTTGCCTAACTTAAAGTGATAAAGAAAACTGTCCCACATTTTCTTCTAGGTCTTTTATTGTTTAGGATTTACATGTAGGCCTAAGACTCATTTTGAGTTAATATTTGATATCGTGTGATGTATAGGTTAAGATTAATTCTTTTGAACATGGATGCTTAATTATTCCTGCATACTTTGTTGAAAAATGATTTCTCCCATTGAATTGCTTTCGCATCTTTGCCAAAAATCGATTGAACACATATATGTGGATCTATTTCTGGATTCTATTATGTTTTACTGTTTTATGTGTCTATTCCTTCACCAATACCACGTTGTATTGATTATAGTAACTTTATAGTAAGTCTTGAGATCAGATAGTGTGAGTCTTCCAATATTGTTTTATTTTTTTAGTTTTTAGGCCATTCTTATTTACTTCTTGCAGATTTTAAAAATAGCTTGTCAATTTCTGCAAAAACTTCTGGAATATTGAGTGAAACTGTGTCGCATTATAGATCAATTTAGGACAAATGGCTTAATAATTCCATGAGTAGGTCGTATCTATTTGTTTGAGTGGTCTTTTAAATCTTTTATCAGTATTTTGTAATATGCAGCATACAGATCACACACACTCATGCCCCCAGTCTCTCCCTGTTACCGTACATTATATACTTGGTGCTATTGTAAATTGTACTGCTTTTTTCTTTCTTAATTTCAATTTCCGATAGTCTGGAACAAGTACAGTAAAACTTTGGACTGTGAGTAAATTGTTCTGCAAGTTTTCCACAAGACGAGCAAACATTTCTAATAAATTTTAACTTGATAAACAAGTGATGTCTTACGAGTTGTATGTGATGCCTGTTGTCACATGATCATCTCTCTCTCCTGCTGTGGGATTGTGGGTGATCATCTCCCATGCTCGGTCTCAGGCTGTAGTATTTGGCAGAAATCAGTGATTTCTCAGAATGTTGGAAGGTGCCCACAACTGGCACTAGTGTACTTTTTGTCACTTCAAAGCACCTATGGACAGTCCTTGGCTTTTCCATACAAGGGTAAGCTTAGGAATGCTTTGCTTCATTCTAGGTCAGGCTGCCTGCAGATATAGACCCTTTCCTCTGCTGCCTTCTTGCCAGTTACATTAAATACAGTATATGACAAGAGTTTATTAATACTGTACAGTAGTCAGCATCTGTGTGAGCATATACAATGGCCCCCATGCAGAAGAAGATTCCATTGACCCAATAGATAGCAGTGATTCCATTAGTGATAGTGAAAGTTGCCCTACACAATAACCCTCCTCTCTCTTGTCTCCCTCACAATAGCCACGAAGGTTTTCAAAGGTAAGTGTAGGCTAATTTATTTTTCTTTATATTTTGTATTTTCTTTATTATTTTGTATTATATTACAGTATTGTAATCATTTTTATATGAATATTTTTGGGTTGTGGAACAAATCATCTGAGTTTCCATTATTTCTTATGGGGAAATTTGCTTTGATATGCACACACTTTGGATTACAAGCATGCTTCCAGAATGGATTGGGCTCCCAAAGGTTTTACTGTATAGTGATTTTTTTTTGTATAGTCTTGTATCCTGTGGCTTTGCTATATTCATTAGTTGTACTTGCTCTTTTGTTGATTCCTTGAGATTTTCTGCATAATCTTGTCTTCTGCAATTAGAGTTTTATTTATTCCTTTCCTGTCTTTTTTTTTTTTTTTTTCTCACCTTGGTGCACTGGCTACTTACCTCCCATATAATGTTGACACGGGGCGGGGAGAGTAGAAGTCCTTGCCTTGTTCCCAAACTTTTAGGTGAAAGCATCCAATCTTTTTCCCTTCCCCCACCCTTCTAACAGTTTGTATCTTATTTATTTTTTGTCTTAACTGGAATTAAAATACAACTTTAAAAGAGCATTCAATCTGTCACCACTAAAAAGACGTTATCAATATTTTTGCCTATGTCTTATATCAGCTTGAGGTAGTTTCCCTTTAATTCCTAGATTTGGGGTATTTTTTTTTAAGTCATGAATTGATGTTCAATTTTATAAAGTTCTTCTGCATTTAACTGAATTAGACAGCTTGACTTTTGTATATTGAAACAATCTACATTTTCAGGGACGCCGGGGTGACTCAGCCGGTTAAGCATCTGACTTCAGCCCAGGTAATGATCTCACGGTTTGTGGGTTTGAGCCCCATGTCAGGCTCTATGCTGACAACTCAGAACCTGTATTCTGCTTCAGAGTCTGTGTCTTCTTCTCTATCTGCCCCTCTCCCGCTCATGCTCTGTCTCTCAAAAATAAATAAACGCTAAATTTATTTTTAAAAAATCTACATTTTAAGTCTATACCACTTTATGATTTACTATCCTTTTTAGAAATTGCTGAATATGGTATTTTGTTGGGGATTTTCAAGTGTTTGTTCATGAAGGATATTAATCAGTTTTCTGTTCTTAAAATGTCACTATTGGATTTTGTTATCAGGAATTTGTTATCAGGAATAGTGACTTCATAAAATGACTTAGAAAGGTTCCATGTCTATTTTTTTTTTTGAAGATTTTGGTTAGAATTAGAATCATTTTTTCCTGAGATATTTAGCTAGAACTTGCCAGTAAAGCCATTTGCACCTAGGTTTACTTTGCTAGAAGGTTTTTTCTATAAATTTACCTTGTTTAGGAGATATGACTCTCCAGGCTGTCAATTCTTGTATGCTTTGGTAATTTGTGTCTTTCAAGGAATTTGTACACTTTGTTAAAATTGTCAGTTGTATAGACATAAAAGTGTTTGTAATGTTCTCATGAAGTTGTTCCCAATATTTACAGGGACCTCAACGTTTGCAAGCCATGCAGTGGGTTGACAATCTGGAAATGCTGCTCCTTGTGGTTCACAACAGGTATCACTTGCTTGATACAATTTAATTCCATTTGGATTAGAGAACATATTTTGCATGATTTTACTTCTTTTAAATTTGGTATGGTTTGCTTTATGGCCCAGAATATGATTTGTCTTGGTGAATATTCTAAACGCACTCAGAAGTAATGTTTATTCAACCACTGAGATGTTCTCTAAGTGGCAAATAAACCAAGTTGGGTGGTAGTGTTGTTCAAGTCGTCTATATCCTTACTGATTTTCTGTCATCTTGCTTTGTCAATTACTAAGAGAAATATACTGAGTTCTCCAAAGATACTTATGGTATCCTATCAGTTTTTGCTTCATGAATTTTGAAGCTCTGTTGTTAGGTGCATACACATGTAGAATTGTATGTCACCTGATGTTCCTTTGGTAATACTGCTTGTATGAATTTTTTAATATGAATATAGGTAGTCCAACTTTCTTTTGATTAGCTTTTTTTCCTTAGTCTTTTAGCCTACTTATCTCTTTATACTTAAAAAGGGTTTGTTTAGAAGACATATAGTATATAGTTGGGTTTTGCTTTTTTTATCCAATCTGACAATCTTTAAGTGGTGTGTTTAGAACATTTAATGTAATTATAGATATCACTGGATTTGAAGCTATTATCATGCTAATATTTACTATTTCCACCATGTGCTATTTTTTCACTTTTCCTGTCTGCTTTTGGATTATTTTTTATAATTCCATTTTGTCTCTACTACTGGCTTATTAGTTATATATCACTTCAATTAAAAAAATTTTTTTTTGTTTATTCATTTTTGAAAGACAGAGAGAAACAGAGCACAAGCAGGGGTGGAGCAGAGAGAGAGGGAGACACAGAATCTGAAGCAGGCTCCAGGCTCTGAGCTGTCAGCACAGAGCCTGACGTGGGCCTTGAACTCACGAACCATGAGATCATGACCTGAGTTGAAGTCAGATACCCAATGACTGAGCCACCCAGGCACCCCTAAATTTTTTTTAAATGGTTGTTTTGGGGCTTATAATATGCACCTATAATTTTTCACAGCCTATAATATTTTTATGCCAATCCATGTAGTGTAGAACAGCATACCTCCAATTTCTTTTTGCCCTGTTTTAAGGTATTGTTATATTTTACTTTTTACATGTGCTATAAACTCACAAAACCTTGCTCACTTTTTGCTTTGGTGAATATTTTTGAGTTATTAAAAATAAGAAAAATTATATGTCTTTCTTTCTCTTTCTTTCTCATTCTCTCTCTCAATCCAAATTTATCTCTGGTATAATATTCTCTCTGCCTGTAGAAATTCCTTTAATATTTCTTGTAGTGCAGATCTACTGGTGGTGAATTGTTAGCTTTTATTCATCTGAAAAATCTTCATTTTGCATACTTTTTAAAAAGACTTTTTTTCATTGGGCTTGGAATTTTTGATTAACAGCATTTTGTTTCAGGATTTTAAAGATATCACTCCACTGACTTCTGACTTGAATGATGAGAAGTCTGCTTTTTCTCATCTCTGTTCCTTGTATGTAATGTGTCCTTTTTCTCTGTCCACCATCAATATTTCCTCTGCCTTGTTCATTTTCAGCTGTTTGGCAAGAATAGGTCTCATTTTTTTGTTTGTTTGTTTTTATTTTATTTATTTATTTATTTATTTATTTATCTATTTATTTATTTATTTATTTTTTCAACGTTTATTTATTTTTGGGACAGAGAGAGACAGAGCATGAACGGGGGAGGGGCAGAGAGAGAGGGAGACACAGAGTCGGAAACAGGCTCCAGGCTCTGAGCCATCAGCCCAGAGCCCGATGCGGGGCTCGAACTCACGGACCGCGAGATCGTGACCTGGCTGAAGTCGGACGCTCAACCGACTGCACCACCCAGGCGCCCCTGTTTGTTTTTAAATCCTGCTTGAGCACTCTGAGGTTCTTGGATCTAGCATTGGTCTTCTACTATTTATGGAAAATTCTCAGCCATTATCTCTGCAAATATTTCTCTTCTCATTCTTGCTTTCTTCTCTTCCTAGATTTCCAATTATACATATATTAGACCATAAGAAGTTTCCCCTCAGTTCTTTGATGCTCTGTGTCCTTTACTCTGTTTTAGTTTGAATGATTTCAATTGACCTATATTCAAGTTCTCTGACACTTTCCTCAGTTTTGTTGAGCCTACTCATGAGTCCTTCAAAAGCATCCTTTATGATAAAATTTTTCTTGTCTAGCACTTCCTATTTCACTCTTTATTAATTTCCACTCAAGTTCCCCCATCTGTTCGTGTATATTGTCTGCCCTTTTCACAAAAGCACTCAAAACATCGATCAGTTATGTAAAACTTTCTGATATTCCAAAATATGGGCATCTCACTGTGTGGTTTTATTAATTGGTCTGCTGCTACTTGGCAGAGAGGGTTGTTTGTTCTTGTAATCATGTAATTTTTTGACTGAATGCCAAATAACGTGTGTCAAGTGGTAGAAACTGAAGTAAATGTTATTTTTGTCTGGAACTGGGCACAGCTATTCTGCTAAAGTGTTAGGGTGAACCAATTTGGCCAGGAGTTAAGGTGGAATTAGATTCTGTTGTCGAAATAGTTATCTTTAGTATACCACTTCAAATTTTTCTAATATTACTGGCGCTTCGGGTAGGGGCTGGAGTGTTGGAGGGTTTTTCTCAATGTTCCTTCTTCACCCTCAGCTTTTGGCCATCTCTGTATACCTGTGCCACAGCATTCTCGGTCCATATTTTTGCTGTTTTTCCAATGTAGCCTGCTACTGCTTGCCTCTAGGAACAAGCTAGCCTATTTATGGGAAACAAGGATATTCTTTATTGTCTTGGTTTAGCCTCAGTCTTGAGTGGGGGTTGGAGAGGACAGAGATCTTATGTATTTGGGGGAACTAGGACTACATAACACTACAAATGAGACAGAAGCTCTCTTCCCTCACCTGTGAGAAAAAAAAAAAAAAGCAGGTGATACTGCCATCTTGTGAGCAATCTAAAGACAAGAGTTCACATAAAAGGACAGAGGTGAGAGAGTTAAACAAAAGCAATACAAAGCCCAGACCCACATCTTACCCTGCCTGCATCTTTTCATTTATATGAGCTGAGAAATATTTTTGGTCTAAGCAACTCTAAGTTACATTTCTTGTTACTTACAGCTAAAAGCTTCCTAAATGATAAAACCACCATGAGCTTTCATGATTTTCCCTTGGAAGTGATGACAGTAAAGAAATGCATTAGAAGCCCCAATGTCTGACACTGTGCAACTTGACTTAGCACCTTGAAAGCCAGGGTAAGGGAGTGCTCTGGTCGCCCCATTCATCCAACGGGAGAAATCTGAGAAAAATTATGATGCACCAGTTTATAATACTAATGAATTGTACTAGAGCATTCTAGGCTGCATGGCCTTTGAGACCTAAAGAAATTTCACAGTAAGAAAAAGTTGCTGACACCTAATTTATCTGTATCCTTAGAAACCTAGAGAATTTTGAAAATTAACCTCACAGATTTTATTCTTTAGTTTTGGCCATAATGCCATCTAGTGAAATAAAGCAATCACATTGTGGATTCTTAAATATAAAGGATGATAACTCAGTAGTTTATTACTTTGGTAAAATTGGTAAATGTTAATTGAAAAAAAATTTTAAATGAAGTACCAAAAAAAAAAAAAAAGACTACGCCAAAATTTTGCTGGTCAGAGAAAACTGTTGTATATATGATGGTGAGTAATCTTTCACACATTATCTATGAAACACGTATTTGAACATATACGTATGCAGACTTAAATTAACTGGATATTTTGAAGGTACAATCCACATTTTCACCGACACAATATGTATAATTCTTTCCTATCATTATAGATTGATTCCTTACTTTCTATAATTCCACTTTTATAGGAACTTGGGAGAAATTTATCTATTTCTGGTTTAAAAAATTACTCTCATTGTACAAATCCCTTTATATTAAGATGGCCTTATCATAAATTATTATTCTAAGTTTCCAGGTGGAAATCAGTCAGACCAGTGTCATATGTAAGAGATGAATCACTGGGTTCTACTCCTGAAGCCAAGACTACACTGTATGTTAACTAAGATGAATTTAAATGAAAAAAAAAAGTTTCCAATAAAAATTTTGACTAAAAACAAAAATCAAATCAAAAGAACTTTGACAGAAACGTGAAGACTAAAAAAGCAAAGAATTGTAATTTTGACATTTATTAAGAAAGTACTTTTCATTAGCAACCATTTCTGACACTTTGCAAATATTACAGGAAAACTCTGCCTTAACACACAGGGCAGGAGTAAAAAGTCAATTATGTAAAATGCAGTGCAACCAGAAACATTGTTTATCAATTTGTACTGTCATTTAAAGTGCACATATGTGTACGTACACAGACACACACACACACACACACACACACACACACACAGCGCTAAACTTAAACTGATCGAATACTGTATAGAAAGAGACCAAATGATAAGAATTCAGCTCATCCCTGTTTAAGACAAGACAAAGGATGGGAACCAATCCCAACAGGGTTACAACCCAATTCGTGTAATTTCAGATGACAATATTGCTTGATATTCTACATTTCAAATATTTTCCCACTTGAAGTGCTTATGTTAAGGTTACTTGCAGGATTCCTCCTCCAAATACATTTTTAAATGATCTTTTTGGGGTAAATAAGCTTAATAAAATTTTCAAACATGACACTTTTATACATTTTTAGTCATTTAGTAAAAAGTACTGAGCACCTACACTGAGTTATGCAATGTCATGGTTTTAAAAACTCAGTAAATAAGTGAAGCCCCTTTTCTCATTAAGCTTACATTAGAGTAAAGATAGATTTAGGCACGCTCTTCACTGTACTTTTGTTACTCTGGTCTTTTATAAGCCCTAGTACAAGTCACGTGCAATGAATCTTAAAATTGTGAGAAAACCCCTTACGGAGACTCTCTTGTTAGATGTCTCCATAGTGTGGTCTCCTGACTATTGTGAATGTTGAGGCTGGGCAGAAACATTTTCATGAAAGAAATTTTGTCTACTATAAGAACTCTAGGGAGTGGAAAATTTCAGTTCCCATTTGAGGACTTCAAAACAAATATAACGGTTTTATAGATCTTCATTTCTGTATGGATTCTCTGATGAAGGATAATCCTTACCATACTCTTCGCTTTTATAGAATTTGTCACCACTATGGACTCTCTGATGAATAAGTAGACCTGAACTCCAACGGAAACCCTTACCACACGCATCACATTTGTATGGTTTCTCTCCTGTGTGGACTCTCTGATGAGCCTGAAGGTTTGATCTCTGACTGAAGCCCTTTCCACACACCTCACATTTGTATGGCTTTTCCCCAGTGTGGACTCTGTGATGAGCTTGAAGACTTGAAAACCCACTGAAACCTTTACCGCACTGTTCACACTTATAGGGCCTCCCTTCTGTGTGGACCCTCTGATGCGCTTGAAGACGTGAACTCTCACTGAAGCCCTTTGTGCATACCTCACATTTGTATGGTTTCCCTCCTGTGTGGACCCTCCGATGTGCTTCAAGACGTGAACTCTGACTAAAACCCTTCCCACACATCTCACATTTATATGGTTTCACTCTAGTGTGGACTCTTTGATGACCTTGAAGATATGCTCTCTGACTGAAGCCCTTCCCACATACCTCACATATATATGGTCTCTCTCCAGTGTGGACACTCTGATGGCTTTGAAGATAAGATCTCTGACTGAAGCTCTTACCACACTCATCACATTGGTATGGCTTCTCTCCTGTGTGGACTCTCTGGTGGGCCAGGAGGGTTGAGGCCTTACTGAAGCCCTTACCACATTCTCCACATTTATAGGGTTTCTCTCCTGTATGAACCCTCTGATGAATTTGAAGATTAAAGCTCCAACTGAATCCCTTCCCACACTCCTCACATTTGAATGGTTTTTCTCCAGTGTGAACTCTCTGGTGGCCTTGAAGGTGTGAACTCCGACTGAAGCCCTTCCCACACTCCTCGCACTTGTATGGTTTTTCTCCAGTGTGAACTCTCTGGTGGCCTTGAAGGTATGAATTGCGACTAAAGCCCTTCCCACACTCTTCACATTTGTATGGTTTTTCTCCAGTGTGGACTCTCTGATGGGCTTGAAGGTATGAACTCCGACTGAATCCTTTATCACACTCCTCACATTTATAAGGTTTCTCTCCTGTGTGGACTCTCTGGTGAACATTAAGAACTGATCTATGACTGAAGCCTTTACCACATGCATTGCATTTGTATGGTTTCTCTCCAGTGTGGACTCTCTGATGATCTTTCAGTTTTGAACTCCAACTGAAGCCATTCCCACAGTCCTTGTAAGCTTTCTCTCCGATGTGAATTTTCTGATGACCTTGAAGATACGAATTTTGGCTGAAGCTGTTACCACATGCATAATGTTTATATGGTTGTTCCCTAGTATGGACTATCTGAAGGTCCTGCAAATGTGAGTCCAGACTGAAGTTATTACCACATTCCTCAGAACTATAAGGAATCTCTTCCATGTGAACTCTATGCTGAATGTTAAGATTTGAGCTACAAAGAAAACCCTTCTCATATTCTACATCTGTGTATAGTTTCTCTCCAGTGTGGATTTTCTGGTAGACTTGGAGACAAGAACTCTGATTAAAGACATCCCCATTCTCCTCATATTCATGGGGTTTCTCCTTAGTATGGATCCTAAAAATACTATTAAGGTCTAAGCTATGATGGAAGGCTTTCTCATAAATATTGCATCTATAGGACGTCTGTCCCGTGTGAATAAGTCCACAAGTGTTGAGAGAGGAGAGCTGACTGAAGTTCTCACCATATCCACATTTATATGGCTTCTCTTCTGTATGTACTCTCTGATGGGATTGCAGAGGTGAACTCTCAAAAACACAATCATCTCTTCTATGAACACTTTGATGAATATGAAGAACTGAACTATGACTACAGCCCTTTCCACATGGACTGTAGGTATGGGTTTTCCCTTCTAAGTGTAACTGCTGATAAACTTCAGAGTTGGAGTCGTCACTGAAGGCTTTTCTGTACTCATTACAGGAGTAGGGCTTTTGCCCCATTTTGATTAAGTCTTGATTAAGCAGTGAAACCTTCATGAGGTTTTCTCCACAGTCATGGCAGCTGTAAATTTTTTCTGATCTGTGTACTCCCAGGTTATCATTGTGTGGTGTGATCCAACTGGTGCTGTCACACTTACAGAAATTATTTTTCATCAAAATTTGCTGACACCTACACTGATAATTATGTGACTCTGTCAGATACATTTTCCTCCAAGAATGCTGGGCTCTCCAAGATGGAAATTCTTGACTTTTTATGCAATTGGAAACATCCTCTATATGAGTCAATATATAGTTCTCATCTTCGGGAACATGAACTGGCACTCCTGCCCAAACCTGGCAGGGGAAATCACCTGGGTTTTGCAACTGAGAAATATTCCTTTGAAAATTTTTCATGGCATCTTGACACCTGGTTAACCCGCCTGTACTTTGTTGCCAGGTCTTCTGGGAAGAAGGCTCTTTGGGGGAAATGTAGCCTAATCCCACTGCTTGACTACTCTCCATATTATGTTGACTCTTGGCTCCTATAATGATAAAGAGAATTTAGATATGTGCAGAAGTGGAAGTTTTTATTCAGAGACTTTAAGATTTTGCACTTAGATCACGACATGAAATTACAGGAAAATTCATGTTACTATGTCTAAGAATACTTAGAAAATGGCTCTGGTTCTTCTTCAGTTGTATCAGGAATATAAGTAAGGTCCACATAATTCAAGCTATCTGTATGCCTCAAAATCAGGGATTTGCAACGCAACCTGGAAATATCAAACATGGTGGCCCTGTTCAAAAGGTCTAGTAAAACCATATACATATTATTTATGGGTTTATCATGGATTGCCTGGAGATCCCAAGAAGGGGGAATTCTCAAATTGGGAAGAATGGAGATTCAAGTGGACAAAAAACTTTTTTTCTCTCTGGCATGTGGGTATGGCAATGTTTTCGTCTGTATGTGTGTTAGGAGACAGTGTTAAATACCGTGCAAAGGTAAACACAGACCTTTATGCATGAGGCATCATAGGGCCCCTATAAACTCTTTATCTTCATGCGAATAGTAAATTCTTCTAAGTCACTGTAAGCCATATCACTTTCACCTCTTTTCAAAAGATATTTCACAATTAGCAAGGGCCATCGTATAGGTCAGAATGTGAAACACTGTGACAGAATTCAACTCCAAAGACATCAGGGGAAAAAAGGAGGCTGAGGGAGGTGAGCACAGCCAAGTTCCCTGGCACCTGGAGGTGTACTTTGAGGCAAATCACCAAAAACCAAAAGCTCAATGAACACTGACTTTGGCTTGTGTCCTTTTAGTGGAAAAATACTTTAATGTTCAGAAAATTTGAAGCACCAGAAGAGTTGAAGACAGGCACATTTGGGTAGAAATGGTTTGTCGCTTAGTTATTAACACTCAGCTTCCTAGCAGACAACGGATCCTCAAATCCAAGAGTACCTCCCTACCGACACCGGATTCAGCAGGGCTGACATCATAACGTGTACCTTCCTAACACCCGGCAGCACATTAATTCTCTATAGCATCCAGAAAAGAAAGCAGTAAAACAGAACTAAGAGGGCATGAAGATATGTTGTTTTTCATGGGAAGGTGGTGATGGCGATTTTGCCACAAGGCTGAAAAGCTGCATGAGAGGCAGGGCTACACTTAGGGTAGCACCTGCTGATGAGAAAAGCAAAGGTCGCAGGAATCTCTTCTGGATTGAGTCTTTTTAACTTTTAAACTAACTCAAAACAGTGTATTTCTTCTTGTATAAAATCTTACCAGTAAACCCATACTATCTCCAACTTTGTTTTTTTTAGTTCTGCATTTTATTTTTTTTCCAATTAAAATTTTTATTTTACTGAAAATGTTTTATTAAGGTTAATTTTCTTCCATAAATATTTTTTTTAATTTAAATTCAAATTAGTTAACATAGCGTGTAGTCTTGTTAGAACCCAGTGATTCATCTCTTAAGTATGACAACCTAGGGCTCATCCCGAAAAGTGCCCTGCTTAAGGCCCATCACCCATTTAACTCAGCCCCCCACCCACTTTGTCTACTATCCCCAACTTTAAAAAAAAAAGAAAAGAAAGAAAAGAAGAGAATAGAAGAGAAAAGAAAAGAAAAGAAAAAAGAAACAAAATGTCACACTGATGACTAGGGTGGCACTAGGCTGTGGGACACTGCAGTAACTTCAGGGTAACACTTTATGGCACATCCATACATAACGCCTCTCAATACTTCAAAAAAAGTAAATACTTAGTGATGTCTCTGGCTTCTCAAAAGCAAAGTTTCCAGTTATTACACTAATATTTTATCACTTAAACATGAAATGAAGGGACATACCACAGGAGGCAGACAAAGTTAATAGTTATATGTGAGAAGTTTGGTGTCCAGCTGGAGTTCATCATAATCCTTATAGTTTTGCTTGGTATCATCAAAAACACTCAGTATGCATCCATAAAGATACATTTTAAATACTTTGTATCTTTTGGGACTGACATGGTGGCTTGAGGACATGAAAAGAGACTTGCTGGTCAAAACCCAGTTTTTTACAAGGCAGCTCTTTCAACAGAAATTTGTACATAATTTTTGATATGACTGTCTCAAATATTTAAGAGATTAAAGTTTCATCTTGACCAGTGGCTTCACAATGTGAAAGCATTACAGGAAGGGGGAAAAAGGTCATTTTACTTAGTTTCAGGCTCTATGGAAAAGATCACACATTTAATGACATTAACTTTAATTTCCTTTAGCCAGTGGTGTGTACCAAAACACCTTGTCGTTTCCTTTCCCTCTCTCAACATTTAGGTTCTCTCTTAGTATCAATGGCAGGGTGCTGATAAGAAATTGTGTTAAATCAAATTCATAAATGAACTGAATAAATGAATTTGATGGAGAAAATATGCACTGCAAAAAAACACTAAAAGGTCTTGTTAAGGTGCACCTGGGTGGCTCAGTAGGTTGAGCATCTGACTCTTGATTTTGGCTCAGGTTATGATCCCAGTCAGGTTATGGTCCCAGGATTGTGGATTCAATCCCTGCATCAGGCTCTGTGCTGTGGAGCCTGCTTAAGATTCTCTCTCTCCCTCCACCCCTCCCAAGCTCGCTCTCTCTCTCACTGTCTCTCTCAAAAAAAATCTCATTTGAAGAAAGCTGAGAATTTATTTCATCTTCTTAGTAGTCCTTTAGCTTTAGAGGTTGAGAAAGTCAATCATTCCAACACCCTCTACGAACCAATTCAATAACAAAAATTTTATATGTGTTGTAAATACCAAATAATCCCTTTAAACGGTTAGTTATAATGAATTAAGAAAAAAAATCTCAGTTTAGATTTTCTTTTTCTCTTCTCCTTTAATATAAATTAGTCAAGAATATCAACTCAGGCAATCCAGGCTGAGATGAGCCTGCATTCTTACTGAGCTTTTTTTTTTTTTTTTTTAACGTTTTATTTATTTTTGAGACAGAGAGAGAGAGACAGAGCATGAATGGGGGAGGAGCAGAGAGAGAGGGAGACACAGTATCGGAAGCAGGCTCCAGGCTCTGAGCCACCAGCCCAGAGCCCGAGGCGGGGCTCGAACTCACGGACCGCGAGATCGCGAGATCTGACCTGAGCTGAAGTCGGACGCTCAACCGACTGAGCCACCCAGGCGCCCCCTGAGCTTTTTAAATAGTAAGAGAAACCAAGGCATTTTGCAGGCAGTAGAGGATAAAGTAACAATAATGTTTTGATTACAGATATTTACAAAGCTGGCTACTCTCCTAACCACATCTGAGACTTAGCTCTATCAGAGTATATTTAACCTTTGAGGATTTCTTGTCTGTCTCCACTGCTTTACCCCACGACTAAATGAGTTCTTTCTTTTTGGAAGGTTCTTAATTATCATTTCTTCAACAGATATAGGCTTATTCAGATCGTCTATTTCTTCTTGCGTAAGTTTTGGCAAATTACGTCTTTCAAAGAATTGGTCCATTTCATCGAGGCTATCATATTTGCATAGAGTTTGTCCACAGTATTCCTTTATTATTCTTTTAATGCCCACAGGACCTGGGTGATATCCCCTCCTTCATGTCTGATATTAGTAATTTGTATCCTCTCTCTTTTTTTTCTTAGTTTGCCTGGCTAGAAGCTTACTGGTTTTAATGATTTTTCAAAGAGCCAGTCTTTGTTTTCATTTTTTTCTCCATTGGCTTCCTGTTTTCTACTTGATTTCTGCTCTAATTCTTATTATTTCTTCTCTTCTGCTTACTTTGGATTTAATTTGCTCTCCTTTTTCTAGTTTACTACAGTAGGACCTTAGACAATTTATTTTAGATCTTCTCTTCCAACATATGCCTTCAGGGCTTTAAGTTTCCCTCCTAGTACTGCTTCCACTGTGTCCTACAAATTTTTATGAGCTGTGTTTTCATTTTCATTTAGTTCAAAATATTTTTAAATTTCTCTTGAGATTCTACTTTGACCCACGTATTATTTACAAGTGTGCTGTTGAGTCTCTATGCATTTCGGGATTTTCCAGTTACTTAGTTTATTGATTTCTAGTATAATTCAATTGTGATCTGAGAGCACAATTGTATGATTTCTATTTTTTAAATTTGTTAAGATGTGTCTTATAGCCCAGAACGTGGTCTATCTTGGTGGATGTCCCACATGAGCTTGAGAAGAATTCTCTCTCTAGTCATCCATGTGAAAAATGGCTCCAGCACCCAACTTGCCACAAAGCCATAATTTTAGAATCGCAGTTTTAATTCAGTCCGCAGGGGAAACATATAATGTATGAAAACAAGAACAGGTTATGTAGAGTGGGAGCAGAGGGGGTGAGATGCAGAAAACAAAGACTCCCCTTTATATTAGAGCATAAAATTGGCCAGCCTATCACAGTGTGAGATCTGATATCAGAACCACTATTAATGATCAAAAGTTACTAAGCATATGTGTAACTTAAAACACGGATTTGTCTTATTTTATTAGCAACGTGCCATTTTACCCACATTTTCTTTATGTCTGAAGTTAGTTCAGACAAATGTGGTAAGTTTTCTATTAAAAAGTAAGTTGTGGCAAGGAATTGTAATTCTGGATAAAAATGTCTGGCACATGTAAGACATCACCAAATATTTATGAAAGGTTGTGTTAAAACTTAAGGTGTAGTTAAGGTTAAGTTGACATATAAAGTTAAGTCACAATTGCAGTAATTACTAACACAGTGACGTTTGATATCCCAATTAAGCCATAACAGAATTAAAATTATCGAAGGAAACAGAGAGAACAGCTGTCTGAGACCCACGGATAGGCATGGAAAGTTTCTCTGTTCAGTGCCAGAAAAATATATAACATATACAATAAATTTACATAATAAAATATATAAAAAATAAAATGGAATATGATTCAGCCATAAAGAAGAAAAGCATCTTGCCATTTGTGACAACATGGATGGACCTTGAGCCATTATGCTGGGTGAAGTAAGTCAGACAGAGAAAGACAAACACCATAGGATCTCTCTTATATGAAGAATTTTAAAAACAACAAAACACTAAGCTTGCAGATATAGAGAAGAGATGGTGGTTTTGAGAGGGCAGGGATAGGGGTGGGAGAAATAGGTGAACTGATAGTTTTGTGGGCTTAAGTTTAAACAAACTGAATAAGAATTTTAAGGGGCGTCTGGATGGCTCAGTTGGTTAAGCATCCAACTTCGGCTCAGGTTATTATCTCACGGTTCATGGGTTTGAGCCCCACATAGGCTCTGTGCTGACAGCTCAGAGCCTGGAGCCTGCTTTGGATTCTGTGTGTGTCTCTCTCTCTCACAAAAATAAATATTCATTTAAAAAATTAAAAAAAAAAAAGAATTTTAAGATAACTGGGGCACCTGGGTGGCTCAGCTGGTTAAGCGGCCAACTCTTCAGCCGGCTAAGGCCATGATCTCACAGTTTGTGGGATGGAGCCCCGTGTCCACGTTATCAGTGTGGAGCCTGCTTCGGATTCTCTCTCTCCTCTCCCCTGCTGACACACTCTCTCTCTCTCAAAATAAATACAGTTTAAAAAATTAAAAAAAAAAAGAATTTTAAGAAAACTGTAGCTAGGTCAAGAGATTGTTCAGATGCTAGAGGATGAAAAGAGAGGACAGAACGGAAAGATAAAGAGCTGGGCATTTGAATAGGAAGTAAGTGCAAGAGTGTCTCAGTTGAAACCGCTGCATGGGAAGAATCAGCTGTGATGTTGGCATCGATCATTTTGATCCTGACTTTGGTTGACTGGCTAGCCTCAATCTTCTAAGAATAATGGCTACGTGTCTATAGATACTCAAGGACACCTAAATGATTAGAATCAGGACAGGCATTCATCAGAAAACAAACGCTCTGGAGTATCCCTCAATTGTGTGGATTTATTTTACACCTACCAGCTGTCTCAAGGGGGCACTGAAGACAGAGAGGACCATGCCTCTATTAACCAAGCCATTCATTCAAGGCAAAGAGAAAAGCAAGTCAAGTGAGCTGAAGCAGAAGCGTGACCATGACGGGTCTCCTGGGCAGCAGTGGGGTGGTGCGGAACAGAATGAGTGAGCGGAAATAAACACAGGGAAATATGTGAAAAGCCAGAGGAAGCTGAGGGGACAGACGCCTTAGGGCCTGACCTGTTCTGACTCATGTCTTAGGAGAGGCTCTCTAGCTGCTGTGTTACTGCAGGGCGGCTCTTACCTAAACACCCATCTCTCTGGGTTTCTGTCTCCATCATCAACAGCTTTTCTTCTCTCTCCAACTGGGATATAAGCTCCGGTTTGAAGGGCTGATTCCCTGTAGAAAGGCAAGGACGGCAGAAGTTTTAAGTTTTAACGAAATCCAAGTGATCTTTTTTTTTTTTTTTTTTCTGAATCATGCTTTTGGTGTCTAAGAACTCCCTGCCTAATGCAAGGTCATGAAGAATTTCTCCTGCGTTTCCTTCTAGAAGTTTCACACTTTTACATTTTCCATTCAGTCTCTTAACCATCTTGAGTTAGTTTTTTGGTGAGGTGCGAGGCATGGATATAGGCGCATACAGAAGTCCAAATGTTTCAGCACCCTCTGTCGAGAAGACTATACTTTCGAGGCGCCTGGGTGGCTCAGTCGGTTAAGAGTCCGACTTCAGCTCTCGTTATGATCTCACGGTTCATGGGTTCGAGCCCCACATGGGCTCTGTGCTGACAGCTCGGAGCCTGGAGCCTGCTTCGGAATCTGTGTCTCATTCTCTCTCTGCCCCTCCCCAACTTGTGCTCTATCAAAAATAAATAAACGTAAAAAAACCCAAATCTTTAAAAATAAAATCTTAGGGGCATCTGGGTGGCTCAGTCGGTTAAGAGTCCAACTTCGGCTCAAGTCATGATCTCGCAGTTTGTGAGTTCGAGCCCCGGATCGGGTTCTGTGCTGACAGCTCGGAGCCTGGAGCCTGCTTCAGATTCTGTGTCTCCCTCTCTCTCTGCCCCTCTCCTGCTCATGCTCTGTCTCTCAAAAATAAATATACATTAAAAAAGTAAAAAAAAAAAAATTTTTTTAAAGACTATACATTCTCCATTAAATTGCTGTGGCACCTGTAATGCATCTAAAATAGTTTCAGAGGGGCGCCTGGATGGCTCAGTCGGTTAAGCGTCCGACTTCAGCTCAGGTCGTGATCTCGCGATCTGTGGGTTCGAGCCCCGCGTCGGGCTCTGTGCTGACAGCCCAGAGCCTGGAGCCTGTTTCAGATTCTGTGTCTCCCTCTCTCTGACCCTCCCCCGTTCATGCTCTGTCTCAAAAATAAATAAAGGTTAAAAAAAAAATAGTTTCAGAATGGCTTGTTCCTTATCACTACAATAAGCAAATCCACTAAAAATTGTTCAGAATCCCGGTTTCATTCCTCTACCCCCCCTCCCATTGTACCTAATGCTAAGGTGATATGATATAGTTACGTGCTATGTTCCTTAGCTATTTCCATAAGTTCTTTTCTCTCTTCAGGGTGGCTATGGTATTAGTTTCAAATATAATTTAACTTTTCTTTCAGCTTTAGATTGTCGCGCCATCGCATTCTTCATTTTTTACTGTTTTTTTCTTATTTAATTTTTATCATGTGGTGAACTAGCATATTTTCAAGAGTCCAGACCAGACAGAAAGGCACACTCAAATGAATGTGACACACCTCTTCCACACTCTTACCTCCCACCCACTGTAAGAGACTAACTTCATGATTTTCTGATTAATCCTTCTTGGGTTTCTTCTTATAAAGACAAGCAGATATACATAGATTTCCTTATTTCCCCTTCGTTCTTACACGAGTTGTGGTATACTATTAATGCTCTTTTGCACTTTACTATCTTTATGTTTATTTACTTACTTACTTATTTGTTCATTCTGAGGGAGAGCAAACCAGGGAGGGGCAGAGAGAGAAGGAGAGAGAAATCCCCAACAGGCTCTGTGTTGTCAGTGCAGAGCCTGACACGGGGCTCGAACTCATGAACTGTGAGATCATGACCTGAGCCAAAACCGAGAGTCAGATGCTTAACCGACTGAGCCCCCCGGGCACCACTGCACTTTGCTATCTTTAGGGAAAATTTCTAGAAGTGAATTGCCGGGACCATTGCTGAATAACTGTCAAATTCCCCTCCTTCAGGACCGTATCATCTTGCGTTCCTACTTTCAATGCATGAGAGTGCTCTATTTCCCGCCACTTTGCCCAAAAAAGTATAGTGTTTGAATTTTTGCTAATCTCATGGGTGAGAAATGGTATTTCAGTATAATTTTATGTAACATTTGTCTTATTTTTAATGAAAGTGAAATATCTACTCCTATGTATGCATGTACTTACATGTATGTGAGTGAATGTATGCGTGCGTGCGTGTGCATGCACACACACACACACACACACACACACACTCCTACCTGCTAGTTCTGTCCCCTGAGGCCAAGAAACAAAGCCACCACAGTGTCAGTGACACTGGATGCTAGGTATCCAGACCTTGTTGTTAAATACCACGCTCCAAGAAATGGATGATTCCAGAGCTAGGGTAAAGTAAAAGAGGGACAAAGAACAGCATGCTATGCCATCAAGTAAAGAAGTGCTCAAAACAAGGTTGGGGGATACTGCAAAAGTCCAAATTTGGAGCAATTTTAGCACCCAAATAATTACAGTAATATTACAATCCATTAAAAAAAAAAAAAGTCACAAGTCCCTACAAATAAACAAATGGTTAAGGCGTAGGGGGCTCTTGCTTCCTGCAGAATGCCAAGAGCTGACTGCTAACTGTGAAGGAGGTACTAAGGCAGAAAATCATTTTGTAATGACCATGGTAAAGACTGGAAAAGGCAAGAATCATCACTGGATGCTAAATCTATAGGGAAATATTTGTGTAGTCTTAAAAAGTGTCGCCCTATGATTGCAAGAGAAACAAAGCAGTGATTTTATAGTGGAGAAATTGAATACCTTGACTGGGTGGTCAAAATTAGCACCACCGGGGCGCCTGGGTGGCTCAGGCAGTTGAGCGTCCGACTTCGGCTCAGGGCATGATCTCACGGTTCATGGGTTCAAGCCCTGCGTCAGGCTTTGTGCTGACAGCTGGGAATCTGGAGCCTGCTTCTGATTCTGTGTCTCCCCCTCTCTCTCTGCCCCTCCCCTGCTCACGTTCTGTTTCTCTCTCTCTCAAAAATAAATAAACATTTTTTAAAAAATTAGCACCACCCACGGGGGACAGACTGTGTGCCTCTATATGTGATATTCTCAAAAGGACTACCAATATAGAGTTCCAGCCAGAATGGATCATCTGAACCTAATTACAAGGGAAGTCTCGGGAATATTATATGAAAAATGGGGGAAAGGGAATTATAGCGTTCTTCCAAATGTCACTGTCATAAAAGACAAAGAAACTGTGTACAAATGTTCCAAATTAAAGAAGATTAAAGAGACATGGCAGCTAGACTAGACTCAAGACTAGGCCTTGCTCTGGGGAGAGAAAAATCAGCTTTAAGGAATGTAAGTTGCTCTACTGTTACAATCAGAGCACAAATGAAAGATGATGTAAAAGTATTATATCTGCACGGGGAATACGTGAGAGAATATTGCTATTTCTACAAAATGGACCGTCTCGTGAAGAATTAACCATGCCCAAAGAGACGCCTGGTCTCTGTCCTCAGCTCTTGGGAAGTGATCTCTAAGTCCTGGGGATTTCCTGTCTGGTGCGAGTGTCTTTCTCACCTGGAGGCCCTGGGCTACAATGTGACTTCTGGTGGGGCCTGTGGCCCACCTGCTATCGGCTTGATTTCCAGAGGGGCTGGAAACTAAGGTCAGCCTCACAGGTGTCCAGCCACATCGCTACGGCCAAACCGCAATAAAAGCTCTGGGCACCTTGGCTCTTGTGAGCCTCCCTGGCTGGTGACACTCCACGTGCAGGATGATCCGCCACCGCCGGGCACAGTTAGTGCTGCGCACGACCCCTCTGGGAGAGACCGCTAGGAGCTGGTGCCCGACACCCCCTGGGTTCTGCCCCAGGTGCCTCTTCCTGTGGCTGATTTTTTTTTTTTAATGTTTATTTATTTTTGGGACAGAGAGAGACAGAGTATGAATGGGGGAGGGGCAGAGAGAGAGGGAGACACAGAATCGGAAGCAGGCTCCAGGCTCCGAGCCATCAGCCCAGAGCCGGACGCGGGGCTCGAACTCACGAACCGTGAGATCGCGACCTGAGCCGAAGTCGGACGCTCAACCGACTGAGCCACCCAGGCGCCCCTTCCCGTGGCTGATTTTAACCTGTATCCTTTCCAGGTAATAGAGCGGAACCGTGGGGATAACAGCTTTCAGGGCATTCTGAGAGTCCCTCTACCGAATTATTGAGGCCGAGGGTTATCTGAGGGACCCCTGAGCTTGCGACCGGTGTCAGACTGAGAGTAGCCTTGGGGACTCCCAAACTCTGCATACACACTGAAGTATTCAGAGATAAAGGGCCATGTCGTATGCAATTTACCCTCCAGTAGCTCAGAAAAAATTATCATACATACACATATGTTTTCATATATACACACAAATATATTTGGAGAGAGAAAAAATATTTTATTTTACAAAAATAAATGGGGTATAATGTTACTATAGGTGAATCTAGGTAGAAGCTATAGGGGTGTTCTTGTTCTTTACCTTGGCAAATGTTCTGTACATTTGAAGTTATTTACAAAAACATTTTTTTTAAATTTTGTCAATGTTTATTTATTTTTGAGATAGAGAGAGAGGGCAAGCAGGGGAGTGGCAGAGAGAGAGAGGGAGACACAGAATCCGAAGCAGGCTCCAGGCCATGAGCACACAGAGCCTGATGCTGGGCTCGAACCCACCGAACTGTGAGATCATGATCCGAGCCAAAGTCATACACTTAACCGACTGAGCCACCCAGGCACCCCTACAAATACATTGTTAAAGCAAAAAACAAAAACCAAAAAATAAAAAACCTCTGAAACATCAAGTTAATAAACAGTTACCATTACTGGCACCCTAGGGTGGGAGGAGGGAAGAAGGTGAGCAACTCACCAAATTGATTTCACAACAAACCATGTTGCAGAACCACAATTTGCCCATTTACATAGTTGGAAGGACGGATTTTTGCCTAGACAGAGACATCTTGTCTGTGTTGTACAGGGATTATTAGGTCTCTTATTTGGCCAAGCTCAGAGGATGGTTTCAAGAGTCCCAGAGTTTGAAACACCCGAGCACATTTAAAGACACCCCAAGGCGGCTGGCATTCAGTCACCGCATGCCTGTCCTCACCCACAGAGACCAGGTTCCGGAAGTTCTCCAGCATCACGTCTCGGTACAGCTTCCTCTGGGTGGGGCCCAGCAGCCCCAGCTCCTCCTCACTGAAGACCACGGCCACATCCTTGAACATCACCGGCTCCTACAAACACCAAGCACACGCAGACCATGATTATGGAAGGGGGCAGCATGAAGTGTGTGTCAAGGATGGGAAGCTGTTCTAGATTCTGGGGACCCAATCGAAGTAGCTGCCTTCTGTTTGCCTTCTACACTACTCATTCCAGCCACCAAAAGGGCTGCAAGAAAAGAACTCCTTGCACACCAAGTTGCTGCCACACAAACAAATAAATTGCTCCCTTTTTGTTGGCATCATGGGCTACTGATATTTTAAAGTCACCCTTACTGTTGAAGCGTCTAGTTCGTCCTCTGTACCCCCTCTGGAGTGTGCAGCGTTTATAATGTTGTGATGTGGGCAAGGCTTCACGTGGGAAGGCTCTGCCTCATGCTAGCTATGTGACCTTGGAAAAGTTCTTGATTCTCTCACCTGCATGCTGATACGCGCAGCATAGGGTACTGATAATAAAACGAGTGACCTAAGTACCCGATAGATGTTAACTGTTATCATAATCATTCTTACGACCAGCTTTCATCCCATTGTGGGGCTGTATAGTAAGTCAAGGAGTTGATGGCCTAGGATACAATGCACTGATCCAAACGATGCATGCTGACTTAGTTTCAGCTTATCTATTATAAACAAGGCTGAAAAAAAAAATCCTTTCACATAGATCCTGGCTCATCCCCTTAAAATAAATTCCAAAAAGTAGAAATGGTAATGCTGAAGGACAGCTTTTAGTGTTTTGAGCTCTTAACGACAGGTGTTTCCTCCAAAAAGATTTTTCTTGCTTCTTCTTCAAGTATAAATTCCTAAACCTCTATACCCTGGCCAACAGTAGACATGAATACCTAACAAAAACAAACAAAAAAAAAAAAACAAAAAAAAAACCCAACTCTGATAATCTCAGAAGTAGACATGGAAAGTAAACACCAGCTATTTAGCAAAATGTTTACAAAGGTGGCTAGCAATGAAGACCATTCCCTCTTCACGTATTTGCCGGGCGTCTCTATTTCTTGTCGCATTCCAAATATTCGTTTGGGGGACATTCAGTCCTTTTCTTCCAAATACGCTGTAAATACTTCGCCTTCTACTTTGCTGTTTGTCTTCTAACTTTTTACTGCAGGGGGTTTAAATCTTTTGTATGAAGACCGGGTCAACGCTGCATCTGTTCTGGCTGGAGCTCTAAATATCACGACCCGAGGCCTTCAGCCTCTGCGTGAGAATACTGCTTTGGTTTTGGATTTTGTTTTGTTTTGTTTTGCCTCTCTTTCCTCCCAAATGATGCGCCTAATACCCTTGATCCAGGAGGGAAAGCCTTTGGAGTTGGCCAGACACTTGTCTGCTGTAGGAACGTGAGCAGGACTTGGACCTCCAGGGCCGTCTTACCTTCATGTTAACATTGCAGATTATTCTAAATTCCCCTCGGGGCAGTGAATAAAGTAACAGGTGCAAAGTGCCTGCCTGTTCTATAGTCTAAAAATTTTTTTAATGAAGTCTATCGGCCTAACAAAATGAGTTAATATACAAGGAGTGAAACACAAGGACACATCCACAGACACACACGAAGAAAGTCTCAGGTCTTGAGAAGAAAAACAAAATCTAGCTCTTTTTGTCTGAAAACATCTCACACAATTTTTTTCTGCATTCAGCTTCAGTAGGATTCGGTTAGACAGAACCACCTTTTAGGTATTCTTTTTATAAAGTAGCCAAGGCATTAGGAAAACAATTTTTTTTTTTTTTTTTTTTTTAGTTTTGAGTCCCTACAACAGAAGGATAAATTGTATCAGAATTCTCTCAGAATTGCTTTTTTGGAAAGATTGTTGGTAGTAAAACCGATACTGTTGCCTTAAACTGCCAGAATTCCCAAGAACTTAACTTGTGAATGGGGCATAGTTGAAAAGGGGGCAGGTACAGCAGTTCATTGAAATTAATAAAAGATGACACATGTTAGGTGAAATAATTTTAAGTGAAAAAAATTCAAAATTATAGCTATTATTGCATATCATAATGCATATGAAGTGACTGTGGAAAAAGGTTAATTTATAAGCAGAATAATGTGTGGGCCTTTTCATTTTAAAACTTTTTTTTTTTTTTTTTGGCAGGGGCACCTGGGTGGCTCAGTCAGTTAAGTGTCTGACTCGATTTCAGCTCAGGTCATGATCTCATAGTCCCGAGATTGAGCCCCACATCGAATTGGGTGCCACGCCCAGCATGGAGCCTGCTTAAGATTCTCTCTCCCTCTTTCTCTGCCCCTCCCCTGCTCACACACTCTCTCTCTTTCTCTCAAATAAATAAAGTTTTTTAAAAAATTGTTTTTTGGTGGGGCGCCTGGGTGGCGCAGTCGGTTAAGCGTCCGACTTCAGCCAGGTCACGATCTCGCGGTCCGTGAGTTCGAGCCCCGCGTCAGGCTCTGGGCTGATGGCTCAGAGCCTGGAGCCTGTTTCCGATTCTGTGTCTCCCTCTCTCTCTGCCCCTCCCCCGTTCATGTTCTGTCTCTCTCTGTCCCAAAAATAAATAAACGTTGAAAAAAAAAATTGTTTTTTGGGGCGCCTGGGTGGCTTGGTCAGTTAAGCGTCCGACTTCAGCTCAGGTCACGATCTCGCGGTCCGTGAGTTCGAGCCCCACATCGGGCTCTGTGCTGACAGCTCGGAGCCTGGAGCCTGCTTTGGATTCTGTGTCTCCCTCTCTCTGCCCCTCCCCCGTTCATGCTCTGTCTCTCTCTGTCTCAAAAATAAATAAACATTAAAAAAAAATTTAAAAATTCTTTTTTTAAAAGATTTTATTTTTTAGTAATCTCTATACCCGATGTGGGGCTCAAACCCACAACCCCGAGATCAAGAGTCACACACTCCACCGACTGAGCCGGTCAGGTGCCTCCCATTTTTTAAAATGTCTATTTCTCTTGCACACTATTGTTTGTGCAGTAAGAAGAACATAAAACAGAAACTGGAAGGAAAACGTGTTTTAAAAGGAAACTGCGTGGCACCTAGATGGTCTTAAACATCTGCTGTAGTTCTTTCTTCTTGGCAAGGAAGAGAAAAAAGCGTGTCCCCCTCAGTGAGAAGTGAAATAATGCGCTCAGTGACGGAAGTGAAAACTCCAGCTCACCTGGAACTTGATCATTTTCTCCTCCTTTTCCCAGGGAAAGGCGGACACCTGAGAAGGCAAAACAAGGCACTGAGAAAGGAACCAGGCGAGGGAGGGAAACGCAGCTTGGTGCAAAAGAGAAAAAGGCAGCCCAGAGTCGGCTGGATTCCAGATGCCCGCAAGCATGGGACAGGCTGCACAGTGACCCTCAGCCCTCCCTCCTCACGTTGCCTTTCTGCTCCTAAGGAATTCGCCCCGATCCCGCCACACGTGGGAAAGGAGCGGCCCTGGGATGTACTGGTTAGAAGTGGACTCGGGCACAAAATTCTGTTTCAAAACCTGGCACCGTTGTGTGTTTGCTGTATATCTGCTATATGTTGGCACTGCCACAGCATACGCATGCGTAATATAGAACATATAACATAATATGTATCGTAAATATTATATACAATATATGATGTATGACAATATACAACACATGTATTATACACAATATATAATATACATATAACATATATACTGTATATATATATATATTATATACAATATGTAACAATATATAACATATTGTATACAATAAATAATACATAATGTAATATATATTATAGTGCCTATAATATACAATATATGCATCTATTTAACCACGGTTAATTAACAACCTCTCCATGTTTCATTTCTGTAACCTAAAGCAGGAGGATCATAATGGAACCGACATTATCCGATTGCTATTAGGATTACGCGTGAATAGCAGAAAACTATTGCAATTATACCAATTTCTATTATGAGAAAACCAGATACTAATCTTCATCATAAAACCATCCTTGTAAACGTGTCTTGTAAGGCATCTGGGCGGCAAAGAGGACTTACTTCATATTTACACACTGAGACCACCTTTCTGAAAAGTTTAATGACGGATGGGTATTTTAAAATTTATTTAGATCTTATTTCATTATTCATCTTTAAAATTAAAAGAAAAATTTTTTTAACGTTCATTTATTTTTGAAAGAAAGAGACAGAGCATGAGGGGGAGAGGGACAGAGAGAGAGGCAGACACAGAATTGGAAGCAGGCTCCAGGCTCTGAGCTGTCAGCACAGAGCCTGACACAGGCTGGAACCCACAAACCGTGAGATCATGACCTGAGCTGAAGTCAGACGCTTAACCGACTGAGCCACCCAGGTGCCCCTGGCTTTTACCATTCTTAGTGATGGACTCACACTGATTTTTTTAATGGTTGAAAAAAAAATTTAAAGACTATTATCTTATGACATATGAAAAAATCAAATTTCATAGATATTAATTCACAAATTCTATAAGGCATTGCTAGAACAGAGCCACGCTCATTGTTTAAGTATTGTTTCTGGCTGCTTTCATACCACAGCAGAATCCTATAGTTGCAACAACTGCATCGTATATGTGCAACTTACTACGTTGTACTGTTACAAAGCACAATCCAAATCACCGTGGCTCAGTTATAAATCACAAGCACTTCAAGTAGCACATGTATTGCTATACCACAATATTTTAACTTGTATTACAGGTACATCCTAATTACATCAAAACAAGAAGATAAAAATAGACTTTCAAAGTCTTACTTTTAAGGCACATTGGAGTGAAATATTTTGTTAGTGAATTAGAAGGCAAAGATATATATATATATACATACACACACACACATATATACACATATATATATACATATACACACACATATATATGTATGTATATATATACACACATCAATATATATATATGTATACACACACACACACACACACACACACACACACACATCAACATTATCAGACCAAGCCCTCATCACAAATATCCTCAATTCACAGTAAAGGAGTGGTCAGAAAAATTAGAAAACAAATTCCAAAGGTTGTCTTTTAGTCTTGTTGATTGTTTCCTTCGCTGTGCAGAAGCTTCTTATTTTGATGAAGTCCCAACAGTTCATATTTGCTTTTATTGCCCTTGCCTCAGGAGAGATATTTAGTAAGTTGCTACAGCCAATGTCAAAGAGATTCCTGCCTGTAATCCTCTAGGATTTTGATGGTTTTCTGTCTCACATTTAGGGAGAACATATTTGCAAATGACATAGCTGATAAAGGGTTAGTATCCACCATCTATAAAGAACTTATCAAACTCAACACCCAAAAAAGAAATAATCCAGTGAAGAAATGGGCAGAAGACATGAATGGACATTTCCCCCAAAACATACAGATGACCAACAGACACAGGAAAAGATGGTCAAAATCACGCATCATCAGGGAAATACAAATCAAAACGACGAGGTATCACCTCACACCTGTCAGAATAGCTAACATTAACCACACAGGAAACAACAGATGTTGGCGAGGATGTCGAGAAAAGTCAGAATGCAAACTAGTGCAGCCACTCTGGAAAACAGTATGGAGGGTCTTCAAAAAGTAAAAAATAGAACTATCCTACAACCCAACAATTTGCACTAGATATCTACCCAAAGGATACAAAAATACCGATTCAAAGGGATACATGCACCCCAATGTTTATAGTAGCATTACCAACAATAGCCAAATTATGGAAATAGCTCAAATGTCCACTGACTGATGAATGGATGAAGAAGTTGTGGCCTGGAATATTAATGGGACATCAAAAAGAATGAAATCTTGCCATTTGCAACAACATGGATGGAGTTAGAGTGTACTATGCTAAGCGAAAAAAGTCCATCAAAGACAAATACTATATGATTTCACGCCTATGTGGAATTTAAGAAATGAAACAGATGAGCATAGGAGGAAAAATGAGAGAGGCAAATCATAAAACAAATTCTTAACTATAGAGAACAAACTGAGGGTTGCTGGAGGGGAGGGGAGCTGGGGGGATGGGTTAAATGGATGATCAGTACTAAGGAGGGCACGTGTGATAAGCACTGGGTTTTATACGTAAATAATGAATCACTAAATTCTGCTCCTGAAACGAATATTACAATATATGTTAACTAACTGGAATTTAAATAAAAACTTGAAACTACAAAAAAAAAAAAAAAGAAAGAAAGAAAAATTCGAAAATTTAAAATGAAATGTCTCATCGGGGCGCCTGGATGGCTCAGTTGGTTAAGCATCCGACTCTTGATTTTGGCTCAGGTCATGATCTCGTGGTTCATGGAATCAAGCCCCACATCGGGTTCTGTGCTGACAGCACCGAGTCTGCTTGGGATCCTCTTTCTCTCCCTCTCCCTCTGCCCCTCCTCAGCTCATACTTGCCCTCTCTCTCTCTCTTTCTCTAAAAGTGAGTAAACTTTAAAGACAAAATGAAGCGTCTCATTAGAGCAGACTTTCTTCACCAAAACATAAACGCTTCAGCCAAGAAAGATACAAGGATGGCAAATAAGTGAAAAACATATCTGCTGAACATCATTAGTCACTAGGGAAATGTAAGTTAAAGTCACAATGAGATTGTAATACACGTTCATTAGAATGGCTAAAATTAAAAGTAAAATACAGACAATGCTAAATGATGACCAAGGTGTGGAACAACTGGAACTTTCATGCATCATTAGTGGAAATGCAGGACGGTAGACAGCCTGGAGAATAGTTTGGTAGTTTCTTATAATGTTAAATATACAATCCCCATAGGACCCAACATTCCTATTCCTGGCTATATACACTAGAGAAATAGGCACAAAAATCTGTACACAAATGTTTATAGCAGCCAAGAACCGGAAACAACCCAAATACCCTTCAGTGGATGGATGAGCGGATAAACTATAATATATATTATATTATATATATTTTATTAATTAATGGAGTATTAACCAGCAAGAATGGTGAACACTTAGCCAGATGAAGCCGTGATACATACACTGTGGATGAATGTCAAAAGCATTAGGCTGAGTGAAAGAAGCCAGCCTCAAAAGTTTACATATGGTATGAGTTCATTTATATGACACTCTCAAAAAGACAAGCCTGTAGGGGTCTAGTGTTGCCGGTAGTTACAGATGTGGTGAAGGATGATTATGAAGAGAAAACAGGAGGGGAATTTGGGGAGCTGATGGGACTGCTCTGCATCGGATGATGGTGGTGATTATATACATTTACACCTGCATTAAAATGAATAAAACTGACCCCCAAAAGAAAAAGATAGTGAACTTTACAAGAATTGTTTTTTATAAGTCCATTTCCTTATCTGTAATATAAGGGTATTAGGTTTGTTATAAGAAATAAGGTTTTTTCCTTCATTTATTTTATTTTTTGGAGAGAGAAAGCATGTATGTGAGTTGGGGAGGGGCAGAGGAAGAGGGAGAGAATATTAAGCAGGCTCCATGCAGCGCGTGACCTCACGACTGTGAAATCATGATCTCAGCCAAAACCAAGAGTCGGACACTTCACAGACTGAGCCACCCAGATGCCCTGAGAAAGAAGTCAATCTATGTAAACTATTGGAAACACTGCCTCCTAGTCATAACAGTCTACAAACATTTGCTATTATTATTTCTACCAATGTATTTCTTAGGAAAAAATACAGTGATTCTTAGGAAATATGTTTTCGATCATCAAAAGAATTGCCCATCCACTTTTCAACACTCTGAAATAGTTGGTGGATTATATAGCTCACTAATACTAACTGAGATTAAGGAATATCGCCATCGACCATTTTGCTACCTCATTCCAATTTCAGAAATTCTGCCCTGCCAACATTTCATGCCAGCCGTCTGTTGAGTAGTTATTCTAACCAGAAACCCTGACCCATCTTATACTGAGTGCTGAACACACAGAGAAAAATATGACATGGTCCCAGCAACACAAGAACTGCAGGTGTATGGAAAGAGAGGGATAAGAAACAAAAAAAACAGACAGAGGTAAGCCAAATTCTATATACGAAAACAAAATCCATCACCATCCCTCTCCAAAGTGCCATGTTCTTGTGGAGCCTTCTCAACTAACATTCTCCAAGCATCAAAGATGCTTGAAGTGAAAACCTTAGAGTAGCTGCTAACATCTCCCTTTCTTGGTCTTGGATATAAAAAATAAATGATAATCAATTTCTGGCAATTATGACAACCAACAAACCACTATCATGCTGACTCAATGTTGGGGATTTGCTTTAAGAGGCTGAAACAAAAAGACTGGGGGCGGTGGGGGTACAAGGCTGACAAATGGTAACAAGGATTAAATACGGGTGATGGTTTCACTGGGGCTCATTATGGTTACTCTTATTACATTTGGCTATATTTATAAATTTCCACAGTAAAAACTTACGGGAGAAATAAAACCTATATCTACTTTGTAAATCTTTAGTAAAAAAAGCCAAAACTATATGTATGGACCAGGAAAACATTAAAATATTAATATTGTTATCTCTACAACCTGTGGTTACTGGCAATTAAACTTTTCTCTTGTGGAACCTGGGTGGCTCGGTCGGTTGAGCGTCCAACGTCAGCTCAGGTCATGATCTCATGGTTTGTGAGTTTGAGCCTCATATCGAGCTCGCTGCTATTAGCCCACTTCTGATCCTCTGTCCCCCTCCGTGTCCCTTCCTCACTGGTGCTCTCTCTCTCAAAAATAAATAAACCTTAAAAAAAAAAAAAAAAGGAAAAATCCCTTTAATAGAGAACAGAACCTTAAAAAAAAAAAAAAACTTTTCTCCTTATACCTCAGGTATTTTCTTAATTCTCTACAATATGCCATCGTTATTTCTATAATCAGAATATGAACTATAAATTTCTAGGATTGAAGTTTTAAATATTTATTTATTTATTTTGAGAGAGAGAGAGAGAGTGAGCAGGGGAGCAGCAGAGAGAGAGGGAGAGAGAATCCCAAGCAGGCTCCACGCTGTCAGCACGAGCCCGATGTGGGACTCGATCTCATGAACTGTAAGCTCATGACCTGAGCCGAAATCAAGAGTTGGACGCTTGACCAACTGAGCCACTCAGGCACCCCCCTAAGATTTAGTCTTTTTAAATTAAAGTATAGTTGACATATTATGTTTCAGGTATACAACACAATGATTTGATAATTCTATACATTATGCAATGCTCCCCACATTAAGTGTAATTATCATTTGTTACCATACAAAATTAATACAGTATTATGGACTCTATTCTGTACTTTTTATCCTTGTGACTTATTCTATAACTGGAAGTTTGTACCTCTTAACTCCCTTCACCTATCTCACCCATCACCCCCAGCCCTCTCTCCTTTGGCCACCACCAGTTTGTTCTCTGTATTTATCGGTCTGTTATTGTTGTGTTTGGTTTTTAGATTCTAATATAAATGAAATCATACGGTATTTGTCTCTCTCTGACTTATTTCACTTAGAAATATAAATATTATTCCAAATAAAATGCCATTAAATTACAGATGACTGAAAATATCTTATCAAAAACTCAAAGTTCATTGACATAGCTTTCATGGCCCTCTACAAAAATCCAAAACATGCCTTCTCAACATGTTACTAAGCATAGTAAGAACTAAGGCAATAGGTTGAAACCTAACTCAAATCCCAGCTCAGCCTTCCTAGGTGTGTGACCTTAGGACAAACAACTTATGCCCTCTGTGTCTCCCTTTTCTCATCTACAACATGGGAATAACAGTATCCATGGGCCCCCATAGGGCTCTTGTTGGGATTGCATATGTTAATTCACATAAAATTTCTAGGATGATGTTTAACATTAAATGTTTAAATAGAATCGTTAGGAGACAGGAAGACGGTGGAAGAGCAGGAGGACACTAGGCTTGCCTGGTCCCACAAATGCAACTAGGTAACTATTAGATCAAGCTAAATACCCTAGAAATCAACCTGAAGACTGACGGAACAAACTCTACCACTAAACAGAGAGAAGGGGCTACATCCAAGAAGGTAAGAAATGCAGAGATGTAGTTTAGGGGAGAAACAGATCCTGGCTGCTGTCGAGGGGAGGGTGCCGCGATCGTGGAGAAGGGAGCGAGAAAGAGAGGAACACACCAGGGACACCCGAGGAGAATGTTTCTCCATTGTCAATGGCTTGGAAAGTGAGAGGGGCTGAATTTTGTGCATTCTTACAACTGTGCGGGGCTTAAAGCCTAGAGGTTTTTTGGGTTTTTTTTTTTTTTTGCTTTTTGTTTTTTGGGTTTTTTCCCTGCATGGCATTTTTTAATTGCACAGGTAGTTTTAAATAAATGGAGGAAACACCTTCCAAAAATTACACTAGCAGGGAAATATTCTGCCAAGCACTTACATAGTACATTTCCACAGTTTTACATAAGATTCTTGATATTCACTTTCACTGTACACGAGGGAAAGGAGCCCCCTCAGGTAGGTGTTCTCTCTGCTTTCAGAAACAAACTAAAGGACCTAAATTGGAGGCAAGCCTGGGATGCCAAGAAGGGGGAAAAGAAATGATAGTGGGCCATTCATAAATTCCATGTCCAAGCCACTTGTTCAATGGCCCTTACATAATTTTAGGGCCAACTACTGCCCTTATGATAAAGTTGCGATCTGAAAAGCTGTAATTCTGGATTATAGTAATATATCTCAGTACCTTGCTAGATGATAAAGACAATACTTAGGCTCACCTGTAAGGTTTGAATAGACAAATACTTTAGAGGAATTCCCTAGGACTTTACAGTCTCCACTTTGAAAGCCTGGAGCTTTAAAAGTCAGGGGGCTCGGCTGAGATAGAGCCCAGAAGGCTCTTGAAGAGAAGCTGTTCTTGAAGAGAAAGACAGGCAAACAACCGACGGGAATGCAGCGCGAAAGCAGCAATCTGAAGAGCAGCTGGGGCACACAGTTGGGAGATTATCTGCTGTTCTCAGAGCATGTCCCCGAGAGGCAGCATTCACAGAGACACCTCCCCAGGATAAAGGAGGTGGCCCGGCACCATTTCCCTCTCCCATCCCTCAGCATGAGCACAGAGCCACCTGCAGAAAGCAGTACAGCACAGACCCTGGCTGCCTAACCTGCCTGCACCAAGCCCCGCCCTGCTGTGCTCCAGTGGAACTGCCTTTTCAGTCTCGGCACAGCGGGCCCCTCCCCCAGAAGACCAACACAAACCCCTGCCCACACCATGTCTCCAGACCAGAGAGTTTTACAGGGCCTCAGTTCCAGTGGAGATGGTGCAGAGACTCATTTCACAAGCAGACCAGAGCACACCTATTTAAAACGCACCAAATTTAGGCCAGGGACCAATCACTGCCCACAGTAGGCAAAGAGAGCCTCTGCAGGCAAGGAGAACCTCTGCAGACAACTGGCCTGAAGGACAGAGCAACCAGAACACAACAGCAGAGTGCATCCAGCACACACTGTAGACAGCCTGAAGTGCCAGGCCCTGGGAAATACATGGCTTCTTTTTCACAAGGTCATTACTTTCAAGAGCAAAGACATAACTAGCTGCTCTAACACAGAGAGGCAGGCAGAGACTCAGACAAAATGAGAAGATAGAAGAATGTATCCCAAATGAAAGAAAAGACAAGTTCACGGCTAGAGATCTAAGTGAAACAGGCATCACTAACATACCTGATAGAGAATTTAAAGCAACAATCATAAGGCTACTCAGCGGACTAGAGAAAGAGTGGAGACGTTAGTGGAACCCTTAACACAGTGATAAAAGAGTTAAAAAAGAGATGAAGAGTGCAATAAATAAGATTAGAAACACGCTTGATGCAATGACCAACAGGCTGGAAGAAGTATAAGAACAAATTAATAACCCAGAAGACAAAGGAATGGAAAACAATAAAGCTATATAAAACAGAGAAAGAATTATGCAAAACAAAACTTAGGGAACTCACTGATTCTATCAAACGTAAGATTTGTATCACTGGAGTCCCAGAAGAAGAAGATAGTGAAGGGAGCAGAAAACTTATTTGAAGAAATAATAGCTGGAACTTCCCAAATCTGGGAAAGGAAACAGACATCCAGATCCAGGAGGCACAAGAACCCCCAACAAAATCAACAAAAGCAGGCCAACACCAAGACATATTGTAGTTAAATTTATAAAATACAGTGACAAAGAAAAAAATCTTAAAACAGCAACACAAAAGAAGTCAGTAACTTACAAGGGAAAACCCATAAGGCTAGCAGGAGATTTCTCAATAGCAACTACAGGCCAGAAGGGGGTGGCATGATATTTTCAAAATGCTCAATTCAAAAATTCTGCTGCCAAATATACTCTATCTAGCAAGGCTATCATTCAGAATAGAATGAGAAAGAACGAGTTTCCCAGACAAACCAAAGGAGTTCACGAGGACTAAACCAATCCTGCAAGAAATATTAAAGGGGACTCTGAATGGAAAGGAGAGACCAAAAGTGAAAGTATGAAGGCAAGAAAAACAAAAGCAGTAAAAATGAATATTTATGTAAAAACTCAGTCAAGGAACTCTCTCTCTCTTTCACACACACACACACAAATATAAAATATGATGACAAATATAAAAATGTGGGGAGGAAAGGAGAAAAGAATAGGTTCAAACTTAAATGACCATCAAGTTAATATAGATTGCTATATGCAGAAGAGGTTATATACCAACCTAACAGTGACCATATTATCAAAAACCACTGATAAATATGCAAAGAATAAAGAGAAAGAAATCCAAATATATCACTAAGGAAAATAAGCAAAACATGAAAGAGAAAAAGACAAGAAAGGATCAGAGAAAACATAAAACAAGTAATAAAATGGCAATAAATACATATCTATTGTAATTACTTTGAATGTAAATGGACTAAACGCTCCAATCAAAAAACATAGGGTGTCAGAATAGGGGGGAAAAAAAAGACCCTCTACATATGCTGCCTACAAGAGATTCATTTTAGACCTAACAACACCTGTAGATTGAAAGTGAGGGGATGGAGAAACATTTACCATGCAAATAGATGTCAAAAGAAAGCAAAAGTAGCAATACGTACATCAGACAAACTGACTTTAACACAAAGACTGTAACAAGAGACAAAGAAGGGCCCTTTAATAAAGGGAACAATCCAGTAAGAAGATATAACAATTGTAAATATTTATGCCCCAACATGGAAGCTCCCAAATATATAAAACAATTAATAACAAACATAAAGGAATTAATTGATAATAATACAATAGTTGGGGACTTTAACAGCCCACTTACATCAATGCACAGATCATCTAAGCAAAAATCAACAAGGAAACAATGGCTTTGAATGACACACTGGACCAGATGGGCTTAACGGATATTATCCAAACATTCCATCCTAAAACAGCAGAATACACATTCTTTACAAGTGCACACATAATGTTCTCCTGACTAGATCACATATTAGGTCACAAATCAGCCCTCAACAAATATAAAAAGACAGATCATACCACGCATAGTTTCTGACACAACACTATGAAACTTGAAGTCAATCACAAGAAAAAATCTGGAAAGACCACAAGTACATATAGGTTAAATAACATGCTACTTAACAATGAAAGGGTCAACAAGGAAATAAAGAAGAAGTTAAAAAAAAAAAATCCACGGAAACAAATGAAAATGAAAACACGACAGTTCAAAACTTCTGGGATGCAACAAAAGTGGTCGTAAGGGGGAAGTATATAGCAATAGAGGCCTATATCAAGAAGAAAGGAAAAAAAAAGAGAAAAATCTCAAATAAACAATCTAACCTTACATCTAAAGGAGCTAGAAAAAGAACAACAAACGAAGCCTAAAGCTAGCAGAAAGAACAAAGATTAAAGCAGAAATAAATGATATAGAAACTAAAAACAAAAAACAAAACAAAACAAAAAAACCAATAGAACAAATCAATGAAACCAGGAGCTAGTTCTTTGAAAAAATAAAATTGAATAAACCTCCAGCCAGACTTATCAAAAAGGAAAGGGAAAGGACCCAAATAAATAAAATCACAAATGAGAGAGGAGAAATATCAACCAATACCACAGAAATACAAACAATTATAAGAGAATATTATGACAAAGTATATGCCAACAAACTGGACAATCGGGAAGTAATGGATAAATTCCTAGAAACATATAAACTACCAAAACTGAAACAGGAAGAAATAAAAACTTGAACACACCAATAACCAGCAAAGAAATTAAATCAGCAATCAAAAATCTCCCCACAAACAAAAGTCCAGGGCCAGATGGCTTCACAGGGGAATCCTACCATACATTTAAATTTTTTTTTTTTAACGTTTATTTATTTTTGAGACAGAGAGAGACAGAGCATGAACAGGGGAGGGGCAGAGAGAGAGGGAGACACAGAATCCGAAACAGGCTCCAGGCTCTGAGTTGTCAGCACAGAGCCTGACGCGGGGCTCGAACCCACGGACCGTGAGATCATGACCCGAGCCGAAGTCGGACGCTTAACCGACCAAGCCACCCAGGCGCCCCATTAAAGAAGAGGTAATATCTATTCTTCTCAAACTATTTCAAAAAATTAAAAAGGAAGGGAAACTTCCAAATTCATTCTATGAGAACAACATTACCCTATACCAAAACCAGACAAAAGGCTCCACTAAAAAAGAAAACTACATCCCTGATGAACATGGATGTGAAAATTCTCAATAAAACACTAGCAAATCGGATCCAATAGTACATTAAAAGAATCATTCACCATAATCAAGTGGAGTTTATTCCTGGGCTCCAAGGGTGATTCAATAGTCACAAATCAATGTGATATACCGCATTAATACAAGAAAAGATAAGAACCATACGACCCTTTCAATAGATGCAGAAAAAGCATTTGACAAAGTACAATATCCATTCTTAATTTTTAAAAAAAACCTGAAAAAAATAGGTTTAGAGGGAACACCTCAATATAATAAAGGGCATATACAAAAAGCCCACAGCTAATATCATCCTCAATGAGGAAAAGTTGAGAGCTTTCCCCCTATGGTCAGGAACAAGACAGGGATGTCCACTCTCACCATTGTTACTTAACATAGTACTGGAAGTCCTAACCTAAACAATCAGACAACAAAAAGAAATAAAAGGCATCCAAATCGGCAAGGAAGAAGTCAAACTTTCACTATTTGCAGATGACACGATACTATTTTTACTATTTGCAGATGACACGATACTCTATATAGGAAATCCAAAAAAAAAATCCACCAAAAAACTGCTACAACTGATAAACAAATTCAGTAAAGTCACCGGATTCAAAAAAACAGAATCTGCTGCATTCTATACGCCAATAATGAAGCAGCGGGAATCAATCTCATTTACAAGTGCACCAAAAATAATAAGATACCTAGGAATAAACATAACCAAAGAGGTGAAAGACCTGTACTCTGAAAACTAGAAAACACTGATGAAAGAAATTGATGAGGACACAAAGAAATGGAAAGACTTTCCATGCTCATAGGTTGGAAGAACAAATACTGTTAAAATGTCAATACTACCCAAAGCAATCTACACATTTAAGGCAATCCCTAGCAAAACACCACCAACATTTTTCACAGAGCTAGAACAAACAATCCTAAAATGTATATGGAACCACAAAAGACGCTGAGTAGACAAAGCAACCTTGAAAAAGAAAAGCAAAGATGGAAGCATCAGAATTCCAGACTTCAAGTTAAATTACAAAGCTGCAGTAATCAAAACAGTATGGTACTGGCAGAAAAACAGACACCAAGATCAATGGAACAGAACAGAAAACCCAAAAATGGACCCACAATTATAGGGTCAATTAACCTTAGGCAAAGCAGGAAAGCATATCCAATGGGAAAAAAATGATCTTTTCAACAAATCGTGTTGGGAAAACTGGACAGCAACATGCAAAAGAATGAAACTGAACCACTTTCTTACATCATACGCAGAAACAAATCCAAAACGGATGAAAGACCTAAATGTGAGAGAGGAAAGCATCAAAATCCTAGAGGAGAACACAGGCAGTAACCTCTTTGACAGTGGCTGTAGCGACTTCTTTCTAGACAGGTCTCCTAAGGTAAAGGAAACAAAAGCAAAAAATAAACTACTGGGATTACATCAAAATAAAAAGCTCTGCGCAGCAAAGAAAACAATCAACAAAACTAAAAGGCAGCCTATAGAATGGTAGAAGATATTTGCAAATTATGTATCTGATAAAGGGTTAATATCCAAAATAAATGAAGAACTTCTACAAATCAACCCCCAACAACAAATAATGCAGTTAAGAGATGGGTCGAAGACATGAGCATACAAGTCTCCAAATAAGGCAGTCAGATGGCCAACAGACACACGGAAAGAGGCTCAACAACACTTATCATCAGGGAAATGCAAATCAAAACCACAATGAGATACCACCTCCCATCTATCAAAATGGCTAAAATCAACGGCAGAAGAAACAACAATTGTTGGCGAAGATATGAAGAAAAGGGAACCCCCTTACACTGCTGGTGGGAATACAGACTGGTGCATCCAAGGTACAAAATGTAAGGAGGTTCCTCAAAAAGTTCTAAATAGAACTACCCCACGATCCAGCAATTGCACGTCTACGTATTTACCCAAAGGATATAAAAATACTGATTCGAAGGGATACATGCACCCCGATGTTTACAGTACCATTATCTACAACAACCAAATCATGGAAACCCCTCGACTGATGAATGGATAAGGAAGATGCAGTATATGTACACACGATGGAATATTACTCAACCATAAAAAAGGAATAAAATCTTGCCATTTGCAACGACATGAGTGCAGTTAGAGTCTTACGCTAAGTGAAGCAAGTTAGTCACAGAAAGGCAAATACCATGTTACTTCACTCCTGTGTGGAGTTTAAGACACAAGCAAAGGAAAAGAGAGAGGCAAACCAAGAAACAGACTCTCAACTATAGAGAACAAACTGATGGTTACTAGAATGGAGGTAGTGGAGGGATGGGTAATAAGAGGTGGGGATTAAGGAGGGCACTTGTGTTTTTTTAACCCTTCCTTCCTCCCTCCCTCCCTTTCTTTTTTTTTGGGGGGGGGGAGGGGGAGCAGAGAGACAGAGAGAGAGAGACAGACAGAGAGAGTGAGAATCTCAAGCAGGCTCCAAGCACAGCTCAGAGCCCGAGACAGGCTGGATCCCACCACCCTGGGATCATGACCTGAGGGGCAACCAAGAGTCAGACGCTCAACCGACAGAACCACCAAGCCGCCCCCAAGGAGGGCACTTGTGATGACCATCAGGTGTTGGATGTCAAATCACTATATTGTACACCTGAAACTAGTATTACACTGTATGTTAACGAACTGGAATATAAATAACAACTTTTTAAAAAGTAAGTACAACCCTTATTACTCGTGCCCAAGTACTCCCCCATCCCTTCCTGTATTTAAACAAAAGTCAGGGCATGTTCCTGGTAGAATTTGCAGATGCGTAAAGGAAACATCTTCTCCCCTGAGAGGAGATAACCTAAGAGGAAGAAAGATGCTAAGTCCTACTCAGGTGAGGCTCTTCTTCCAGGAGCCAAAGCGTCATTCCCCCCTCCCAGCAGCCTTTTTCAACGATGTCCAGGCTGGGGAAGGAAAGGAGGCTCAGAGAAATCACCACTTCATCAGAACTCCCATGTACATTACAGTGGACAGTGCAGACAACATCCGGGAATAACCCCTACAAAAACCTACATTTAGATAAAAAAAAAAAAAATTAGGAATCTGGGTGCAGCTTCGCTTTCTTCAGGAATCTGAGAAAGGCCAGGAGCCGGAACTCTGACCCCCATCCCAGGTTCACAGAAGCTTTCAGGGGACTGAGAAATTAAAAGGTACTGCTAACAGGGGCCTTTTTTTTTTTTTTTTTTAAACCCCAAGCCAAGCTCTAAGTCCTTCACTTCTCCATCCTCCCTTAACTCGCAAAATAACTCTATTAGGTAGACGCTAATATCCACTTGAAGAAGAGGAAAGAGAGGCAGAGACGCACAGAAATTCTCCGAATATGCCACCGCTGGGATGCGGCAGCATTGGCTGGTGGTCGGGGAAAGGGCGGGGAGGCGCACAGCCAGGAGGAGACCCTCACGCCCGGCGAGGTGGGAGCCCGGCCCGGCCCCGAGCCGGGGATGCGCCCACCGCCCCGCAATCCACAGAGCTCATTCAAAGGGAACACCAACCCCGCCCTTGGCCGCAGGCGGCTTCTCTTCCCCAGCGTCCAGAGCCTGGTCACCGTGGGCCAAGGCAATGGGAAGCCAGGTCAGTGCGGCCGCGAGGAGGGCCCCCGGGGAGGCAGGGGCTCACCTTTCGCGGAGGAACGAAGGCCGCGGCCTCGCGTACCTGGAGCGGAAGCGACTCTGCCTACAGAAACCCCCCCACCTGGACTACGCTTCCCAGAATTCCCGGCGGGAGCAGGGACGCCGCCTTGGCCGCCTGCGGCGGAAGTTATCCAGCCTCACTGAGTTCCGGGACTACACTTCCCAGAATTCCCAGGCCACCTCGTCGCCTTCCTAGGGTGGAAGTGTCGGCTGTCCCAGCGAGAGGCTGGATTGTATTTCGGAGCCTGCGGGTCGGAGCGAGTTCCGTAACCCCGAAATGCTGCCACAGGTACAGAACTCCTTGATGTACTTCTGTATTATCTCCAGCCAACCATGCAAGCGAGGCGTCTTTCGGGAGCGTGATGCGTCTGACCTTGTGCATCGGTGGACTGCAAATCCCGGAACCTCCTGCGGAGTGGCCTTTCCTCAAGGCTCTCCTCTCTCTTTGGGATAGTCAGTATTTGGACAGGCGGTATTCTCTTTTGGATAGTCAGTACGAATTAATTCTATACCGTTAGTGGAGCTTGGCCGCCCCCTCCCCCGTCGTTTTCTTGAAAAATTTTTTTCTTTCAAACTAAGTGACAAAAACTAAGAAAAAACTCAACCAAAGCAAACTATGGAGCTATTCTAAGAAGCTACCTCCTAGAGACCAGTGAACTGGAGAAAGAGTAGAGGGGAGGGGATTATGGAAAGGAAGGGATGGCGGGCTGGGGGTGGGGAGCGGAATGCAGATACTAAAAGGACATTGTGCTGACCTATACAGAGTATTGAATTTGACAAATAGAGTCTCAGCCTTACTTTGACTGGATTGCCTTTTTTAGTCTATATGGGCGTGCATGCGTCTAGAACCGACAGTGCTACCTACCCTGAAGTGTTCATCGCAAGATCCACAAGAATGGACGTGGATGCCAAGAATCGACAAGAAGCAGATGCAACCATTGATTGATCAGGCCATAAAGCAGAAGCAACAAATGTTTTCCACATTTCCTTGGCTTTAATTGCTGATTATGAAACGTGAGTCATAAGGCAAATGGGAGGAGCTATACTGACAGAGACAAACGTTGGAAACCTTTATAAAATCTTGAAGTATTTTTCTTCTTTAAGCTTCTAGTATCACATCACTGATCTTCTCCCTGCTCTAGACATAAAAACTTTTAAGTTGTCTTATGGAGGACGTGATTCAGGGAGGACAGGAGATGAAATAATGGCTTAATCCAGAAAAATCTGCAAAGAGGGAAAAGAGAAGAAAAAGTTTGGTTGCTCAGGTTTCTCCTGGGGAATAAATATATTATCGTTTTCCTTTATGCTGGAATATTAATTGTATTCAAGGCTATGTCACTTGAGCCTCTTATAATCTAGAACAGCTCCCCTTCTTTTTTGTGTGCCCTTGACCTGCTGAAATAAGTAACTCGGTTGGCATGTAGGATTGCTCACATTCTGGATTTGTCTAATGACTCTTCTGTCATGTGTTGTCCTGATGCCAACGTTTTCTGTAAAGTATAAGTTAAGGCCTAGATTTTTGGCACTAATAAGTACAGTGTGGTGCTGAAAAACAGCTGAATGAGGTCAAATACGATGTCCGACTGAAACTATCTCAAATGTTGGGCAAGTACTGTCACTGAGGAGTGAAGGAAAAACGACAGGACAGGTGTAGATACCAAATGAAGACACCTTTTACAATCTGTATAAGCAAGAAAGAGAGTTTTGTTTAAGCCCAAGTTAGGACAGCTGCCCGGGAAACACTCTTCACAGGGAAGAATGTGTTCTGGAGAATGAACAGTTTTCAAAGGATCGTATACCTTTTTTTACATCTTATAAAAGCTCAACAGGTTATAGATTAACATGTATGCAGGGGTCACAAGTTTTAACATCAAGGAACGCAGGGAGAAGGAGCACTGCTGGCTATCTTAAGGACAAGGTGGTTTTCCGTTACGCTACTCATTTACAGAGCAGGTGCACAATGTATGCTTGGCGGGCCGTAAATCAGGCTTTTGGTTTAGACAAAGTTTATGTACAATCAGGCTGACTTCGATAGAAATCTAAAATGGCTTCCCTTATATCTCAGGCCTTTAGAGAGTTTTTTTTTTTTTCTCTCATCACGTCCGTTATGTGAAAATGGTCCGTGGTTCAAAAGGACCAGAATCGATGTAAGAAGTCATGCAGGGTACCGAATTAACAACACAGGAAACAACAGGTGTTGGTGAGGATGCGGAGAGAGGAACCCTCTTACAATGTGGGTGGGAATGTAAACTGGTGCAGCCACTCTGGAAAACAGTATGGAGGTTCCTAAAAAAAAGTTAGAAATAGAACTACCCTGTAATCCAGCAATTGCCCTACTAGGTGTTTACCCAAAGGATACAAAAATACCGATTCAAAGGGATACATACACCCCAATATTTATAGCAGCACTATCAACAACAGACAAGTTATGCAAAGAGCTCAAATGTCCATCAACTGTGGAGTGGATAAAGAAGTTGTGGCATATACATACAATGGAATATAACTCAGCCATCAAAAAGAATGAAATCTTGCCATTTGTAATAACGTGGAGCTAGAGTGTATTATGCTAAGCAAAATAAGCCAGTCAGAGAAAGACAGATACTATATGATTTCACTCATACGTGGAATTTAAGAAACAGAACAGATGAACATGGGAAAAGAGAAAGGCAAACCGTAAAACAGATTCTTAACTATAGACAACAAACTGATGGCTACTAAAGGGGAGGTAGGTGGGGGATGGGTTAAATGGGTGATGGGTATTAAGGAGGGCACTTGTGATGAGCACTGGGTGTTGTATGTAAGTGATTAATCACTAAATCCTATACCTGAAGCTAATATTACACTGTATGTTAACTAACGTGTTTTTTTTTTAAACATTTATTTTTGAGACAGAGAGAGACAGAGCATGAACGGGGGAGGGTCAGAGAGAGAGGGAGACACAGAATCTGAAACAGGCTCCAGGCTCCAAGCTGTCAGCACAGAGCCCGATGCAGGGCTCAAACTCATAGACCGCGAGATCATGACCTGAGCCGAAGTCGAACGCTTAACCGACTGAGCCACCCAGGCGCCCCAACTAACCGGCGTTTAAATAAAAACTTGGAAGATTAAAAAAAGAAATATTACCATGTAATTCCTAATTTAACAACCCCTCCCAAAAGACAATGTTTTAAAATATACCTAATAGTTTGTATATTAAGGAGGATCAATCTGATAATAGGTGAATTTTCTGGATAAAATGACAGGGAAATTTTAAAATGCAATAGACAAATTTTTAATATACTTCCACTCCCTGTAATAATAAAACAGGTCATTTGAATAAATTTCTGGCAGATGATGGGTAGATAACATTTTTTTATTGAATTTTTTTTAACGTTCATTTATTATTGAGAGACAGACACAGAGCGTGAGCAGGGGAGGGGCAAGAGAGGGGGAGACAGACTCTTAAGCAGGGTCCAGGCTCTGAGCTGTCAGCACAGAGCCCAACGCGGGGCTCGAACCCACGGACCATGAGATCATGACCCGAGCCAAAGTCGGACGCTCAACCGACTGAGCCAACCAGGCGCCCCTAGATACATTTTTAAAGCTGTCAAGAGGCATCGAAAGACAAGATGATGGAGAATTTGTGGGCTAAAATTCAGAGAAAGTGAGGGAGTCATGCGCTTGTGGTGACTTTTCTCGTGGGGTGATAGCTGAAAAGCCTGGAAGGTCCGCAGCATTTTTGACACCCATTTGAGGGTAAGGGGAACAAAAGGTTCTGGCAAACGCTCCAAAATACACATCTTTTCAAGCACACATAAAATATTTACAAAAAGGGATCACATGACGGGCCCTAAAGGAATAGCAACAAATTTCACAATGCTGAGATAACACCGGATGTGCTTTCTGAATGTAATGAACTTCAGCCAGAACTCAGTAACAAGAAAAGATGATTTTAAAACTCCCATGTGTGTTCTAATATAGTACTGTCCCTCAGCTCCCAAACCACCCTTCTTTACCCTGGTTTATGGCGCTGGGATGGAGGCTTTGCAGCCTATCCTTCTGCTTTGACATCTGGTTCCGTGTTAGTCTCTGCCGACAGAAGGAGACTGCAAGGCTGGAGAAGGAAGAGACTTGCTACTTCCTCTGGGCTTCCAGAAACAGCACTGCCTTCTGGTAGCAGCTGCTCGCTCTAATTTGCACCTTTTCCAACACCTGAAAACCAGTTTCATGGCTCCTCGCAGACACTATCAAACAGCCTCTCACATCCTGCTCCTCAGATGTCTAAGTCCTAGAACTGCAGCACTCTTCCTCTGACTGAGCTCGGGAACCAGAGCCAGCTAACACTCCTCCCACCTTGGCGGTTTGAGTTTCAAGATATCAGGACCTTCCTCCAAGCTTGTCAGTTTTAATAATCCCTGCCTCTTCACTTTGTTACCCCAGACCTGGGGGTCGTTGCTGATTGCTGTGCTTGTTACCCGCACCACGCCTTAGAATCCTCTGTTCTTGGGGCGCCCGGGTGGCTCAGTCGGTTGAGCGTCCAACTTCGGCTCAGGTCATGATCTCGCGGTCTGTGGGTTAAAGCCCTGTGTTGGGCTCTGTGCTGACAGCTCGGAGCCTGGAACCTGCTTCAGATTCTGTGTCTCCCTCTCTCTCTCTCTGTCCCTAACCCACTCGCATTCTGTCTCTGTCTCTCTCAAAAATAAACATCTAAAAAAAATTTTTTAGATGAGAACAGATACATAAAATAGAAGACAAACATAGTACAAGAGGACTAAAAAGGTTATTCTTTGAAATGAGAACAAAAACATTGACAAATCCATGTGAAGATTTATTATTAAAACAGTTAGAAATCACAAATTACCAAGGAAATGAATGAAAAAGGAAACATCACTATACATTCTTATGGACATGAAGGGATACTCTGGGGAACTTAATGCCAATGAAACTGAGAACTTAAGTGAATAAATTTCTACAGAATTTAAAACACACACCAAAACAGACACAAGAAGTTATCACAACTCTGAATAGAACTAGTACTTGAAATGGAATTTATTAAAAATCCACAAAGGAATTCTCTAGTCTGAGACAGTGTCATCAGTGAACTCTATCAAACATTTAAGGAAGAACCCATGCTTATCTTAGAATACAATGGACTATCACTCAGCAATCAAAAAGAATGAAATCTTTTTTTTTTTTTGCAACAATGTGGATGGAATTTTGCCATTTGCAACAATGTGGACGGAACTAGACTGTATTATGCTCAGTGAAATAAGTCAATCAGAGAAAGACAAATATCATATGATTTCATTCATATGTGGAATTTAAGAAACAAAACAGATGAACATAGGGAAAGAGAAGGAAAAATAAGATGAAAACAGAGAGGGAGGCAAAGCACAAGAGACTCATATATAGACAACAAACTGAGGGTTAATGGAGGGGTGGGATGGGCTAAATGGGTGATGGGCATTAAGGAAGGCACTTGGGATGAGCACTGGGTGTTACATGTAAGTGATGAATCACTAAATTCTACTTCTGAAACCAATACTACACTGTATGTTAACGAACTTGGGTCTAAATTTAAAAAGAAAAAAGAAAAAAAAAAGAATTCTTCCTGAGAGTAACAAAATAGGAAACACTTTCAACTAATTCCCAACCAACACTGATCAAAATCTGTTGCAGTCTTTATTAGAATGGAAAATGGTAGGCCTACCTCATCATAAACACACATGTAAAAATTCTATGCCATAACTTATTCAACAGTTTATAAAAAGATAACACATCATACCTAGCAGACTTACCAGGAATGCAAAAAACAGAGAGGTTGATAAATTAATCATCCATTCATGATGAGAAAATTTAGGAAACTGGCAATAAATTACAGCAAACATGGAAAGCAATGTTTCATAAGAGTTGAAAACATTTGCTATGAGACTGGGAATAAGATGATTCTTACCGTAACCACTTCTACTAAATGTTGCTTTTGCCCCTTTATTCTTCAATCTTGCCAGCTTGTCTGATTAACTTTGATAATTTATACTATATCCTTTGGATTTCTATGCACAAGAGCACATGTTGACTTCAGGCTTGCAACAAAGGTGGCACTGCAGAGCTGTGGTAACGAGGAAGGTATTCCATACATGGTGCTGAGTTAAACTGGGTGGTGTCAAGGGGGGAATAATGATCCCTACCTCAAGCAACAAGCAAAAATCTCATGCTGGTGGACTATAGAGCCAAATTTGAAGTATTTCTTATGAAACTTCCAATCTACTCAAGATATACACCCATAAGTACTGTGTGTGTGTGTTTACCAAAAAGACATGTACACGAATTTTCATTGCAGTATCATCCATAATAGTGATATGCTAGAAATACTCCAAATGTTTATCCATGATAGAATGAATAAATTTTTTCACAACGGAGCAGGACACAGCAAGGATACTGAACAAACTTTAGCTATATGCGACACCATGGGTGAATCTCATAAATATGATGTTGAACAAAAGAGCTAGGCAGAAAATAGGAGGTGTGGTATGATTCCGTTTATACAAAATTCATAAGACAGTCAAAATTGAACTATACTATTCAGGATGGACACTTTTGTAGTAAAAACATAAAGAAAGTCAAAGGAGTCTATCAAAATTGGGTAATTGGTTACTTATGATAGAGAAGGAAGCATCACGGTGCTGTGGGTAAGAGTGGAGCTTCTTCTGGGGTGCTTCATTTCTTGGTGTGAGTGGTGATTATGTAGCTGTCCATTTTCTGTTTATACTTTCACATGCATATTTATGATTGGGGCATTATTCTGAATATGAGTGATTTTTTGCATGCATAAAAATCGATATATGGATGTATGGTACATCCGTACAATGGAGCATTATTCAGCAATAAAAAAATTAACTATCAAGTTATAAAAAGACACGGAATAACATTAAATGCACATTGCTAAGTGAAAGAAGCCAGTTTGAAAGAACTATATACCATAGAATTCCAACTGTAGAGACAGTAAAAATACCAGTAGTTGCCAGGGGCTTAGGGGAAGGGAGGGCTAATCAGTTGAACAGAGTGCTATTTTTGAGGCAATGAAACTATTCTGTATGATACTGTATGGTGGATACAGGACATAATGCATTTTTTAAAAAAATTTTTAAACGTATTTATTTTTGAGAGAGAGACAGAGCATGAGCGGGGGAAGGGCAGAGAGAGAGGGAGACACAGAATCCAAAGCAGGCTCAAAGCTCTGAGCTGTCGGCACAGAGCCCAACGTGGGGCTCGAATTCACAAACCGTGAGATCGTGACCTGAGACGAAGTTGGACGCTTCACCAACTGAGCTACCCAGGCGCCTCTGACATTATGCAATTTTCAAACCCAGAGAACTGTACAACACGAAGAGTGAACTCTAACGTAAACCGCGAACTTTAGTTAATAATAATATATCAATATTGGCTCATCAACTGTAACAAACATGCCACACTAATGCAAGATGTCAGTAATAGGAAAAGCTGTGTTTGAGGGGGGAGGCAGGTATATGGTAAATCTCTGTACTTTCTCCAAAATTTTTCTGTAAACCTAAAACTGCTCTAAAAAATAAAGTATTTTTTTAATCAGATCGGCTTCAAAGGAAAATGAATATATGGCAGAAAAGAACGTTTCATAAACTTGTTTTCAGAACTCAAAGGAAAAGCCTGAAGATAATGAGAATGTCTATAATGAATACAAACACATCAGTTAGGTGTATCTTAGAAACTAATTAGAAAAAAAGAGGATTACAGAAGGAAGCAGATTGTAGTAAGTAAACAATCAAGAGAGGATGAACAAAATTTCTCCATGTGAGCAATATTAAATAATGTAACGAACAGAAATAGGAGAAGGGGGGGGGGCGCCTGGGTGGCTTGGTCGGTTGGGTGGCCGACTTCGGCTCAGGTCATGATCTCTTGGTCTGTGAGTTCGAGCCCCGCGTCAGGCTCTGGGCTGACAGCTCAGAGCCTGGAGCCTGTTTTGGATTCTGTGTCTCCCTCTCCCTCTGCCCCTCCCCTGTTCATGCTCTGTCTCTCTCTGTCTCAAAGATAAATAAACATTAAAAAAAAATTTTTTTAAGACATAGGAGGGGCGCCTGGGTGGCGCAGTCGGTTAAGCGTCCGACTTCAGCCAGGTCACGATCTCGCGGTCCGTGAGTTCGAGCCCCGCGTCAGGCTCTGGGCTGATGGCTCAGAGCCTGGAGCCTGTTTCTGATTCTGTGTCTCCCTCTCTCTGCCCCTCCCCCATTCATGCTCTGTCTCTCTCTGTCCCAAAAATAAATAAACGTTGAAAAAAAATTAAAAAAAAAAAAGACATAGGAGAAGGGGAGGAGGGAGAGGAAGAGGGAGAAGAGGCGGAGGGGAGTGTGGAGAAGCACTTGTGAACATTTGAGATATTTTTGAAACACAAAGTAAAGCTAAAAATCAAGTCAGTTTCAAAGGAATGAAACATAAGGCATGCATTTGAATTCTTTTCTGCAACATTAAAAGCACTCAAAAAATATAATGATATCTACAGGATTTTGACATGAAAAGATTGTGTTCTTTCTATGGTCAGAAAATGTACTGTCCATGTGCAATATACTTGGCACACAAAATTCAGGTGTGATTCACTTCCAGACTCTTCCTGGAAAATTATAGGTCTCTGGCAATAATGTGGACAGAATTTCCACAGACCCTATTCCTATTTTAATTACATAGAAATGCTGAACAAAATGTAAAACTAAAAATAACATTTACTTATTCAATTATATCCCCTACCACTCACATTCTCATTCTCTCCTGCCCCACTGGTAGTCATGCTGTGTTCAATGTGCACCTTTTATGTGTATGTGTTTCTGTCAAATTGTGTGGGATTGTGTGTGTGTGTGTGAGTGTGTATATATATGTGTGTGTGTGTGTGTGTGTGTTATATATAAAACAAAAATTACTCATAACTTTTCTTTAAAAAAAAAGTTTTAATGTTTATTTTTGAGAGAGAGAGAGAGACAGAGACAGAGCATGAGCAGGGGAGGGGCAGAGAGAGAGGGAGACACAGAATCTGAAGCAGGCTCCAGGCTCCGAGCTGTCAGCACAGAGCCCAACGCGAGGCTCGAACTCACAAACTGTGAGGTCATGACCTGAACCCAAGTTGGACAGTTAACCAACTGAGCCACCCAGGTGCCCCATACTCATAACTTTTCAAAGCTATGTTCCCCCAATATTTTTACATTAAAAAAATTGTAATGTTTATGCATTTTGAGAGAGAGAGAGCGAGCAGGGGAGGGGCACAGAGAAAGGGAGAGAAAGAATGCTAACTCACCAGCTGTGAGCTGAGATCAAGAGTCGGATGCTTAACCAACTGAGCCACCCTGGTGCCCCTTTAATGTGGAGAAGAGTTGGAAGAATTATAGTGTTCACCCATACACTCACAGCCTAGGTTCTAAAATCAGCAATATTTATTCCTTAGCTCTCCACCCAGATATCCTACCTATCACTTATGTATCCAATTCAGAGTCCTATTAAGATACAAGACATTAACATCACCCCAGAAAATTCCCTCGAGAGACTTCCCAGTCAATATCTACCCCTTTCCCCAGTAGCAACCACTGTTTTGATATTTTTTTCACCATAGATTAATTTTAGAATGTCAATTATATGGAATCATACAGTAGTACTCCTTTGCATTACAATTATTTGAGCATGGTGTTTTTCAAATCCATTCATGTTGATGCACGTAACAGTCATTTGATCCTTTTATTAGAGTGATGTTCTATTGCATGAATACATCAGAGTGGGTGGATATCTGTTAATATTTTTTTTAGCTATTATGAATAAGGCTTTCACAGTTTCTCTTCATTATAAGATACTCCTGAAGCTCAAGAGAAAAAAAATCCAGGAGTGCCTGGGTGGCTTCATCAGTTTAGTGTCTGAGTTCAGCTCAGGTCATGATCTCCCAGTTTCCGGATTTGAGCCCTTCATCAGGCTCTGTGCTGACAGCTCAGAGCCTGGAGCCTGCTTTGGAGTCTGTGTTTCCCTTTCTCTCTCTCTCTCTCTGCCCCTCCCTGCTCGTGCTCGCTCTCTCTCTCTCTCTCTCTCTCTCAAAAATAAATAAATAAACATTAAAAAAAATTTTTAAACAGAAAAAAATCCAGAGAACGATTTGTAAATGTCTCTGCAAGCACACTTAGCCAGGGAAAGGGCAGTTTAGACTTACCAGATTAGTTTTTTAAAACAATAAAGTCCATTGTAATATCTCCTGCCCCCCTGGAGATTTCTGAATTCAAATGATAAATCTGTGTCAATTAGATATTTAACAACGGTGATGATACAGAACATCCAAACATTTCAGGTATATAAAAGAACTAAATTTTAAAAAAGAAAAGTGGGGGGTGGGGAGGAAGCGAGTACTTTAAGATCACGATTCACATACTTGGTCTCAGAATCACCCAAAGAGCTAAGAAAGAAGAGAGGTCCAGTCTCCTGAAACTATTACAGGGTTTGGATTTTTTTTTAATACTTCTACCAAATTTCCCAGGTAATTCTAACACCTAATTTTGAGAACTACTGCCTTAAAAATATTATGATATTCTCTAAGTTTCCTAATATAACTGATTGAATTTCCCACACACTACAATTATACTGTACTCTGTAACATAGAAGGCACATAGGGTGTGCTAGGAACGATTCCAAGCACTTTTCATATAATCTCATTTAAGCCTCATGACCGCTTAATGTGATATGGCAGCAGAGTATCGCCCAAGATCATAAGGAATCATGGAATCGTGCTTCGGAGGTTTAACCCTGGCCCAGCCACTTATTGGCCTATTATCACCCATCTGTAAAATGAGGATAATCATAGGGTTGTTCTGAGAAAGAAGTAAGTTAACACAAGAAAATTGGAAATACTGTCTGAGTCCTCAGGAACTCTCCATAAATATTGGCTGTTATCAGCCCCACCATAATCACGGTGGGATAAAAAGAGAACTCAAGGAGGTGGCAGAGTTGCAGAGAAAACAGAATACAGGAGATCCGCTACTCGCTGAGCAATCTCTATAAACCTGGAAAGCTCACTCAAATGGGGGCCAAACCCACCTTCCGCTACTGCCTACAGATTCCTCTTCCAGAAGGGCAAAGACGTGTTTGTCGCAGCTGACCCCCCCCCCCCCCCCGCCAAGAGAAAAGGCATCGCCGTCAATGCGGGCTCAACTCCCTCAGAGGAGACCCTACCACAGCCGCACTTACCTGGAGCGGAAGCGACTGCCCGCAGCGCTCCCAGAATTCCCAAGGAGACTCTGGTTACAGCCACGCCCTTCTGTAAACGGAAGTTCCCGACTGCCTCGCGCTCTTACACTGACCTTTCCAGAACCGTGGGAAGAACTTTGTCTTCCTGGGCAGGAAGGTTGGCCACGTCTTAGAACGTGGCTTATGTTTCACATTCCGGAGCAGTATGCGAGCTTCTTAGTCCTGTCCTTGAAAAAAATGCCTTTTATAATGAATTTGGAAGAGTTCCCTGATCTTCTGTTTCTTTTTGTGCAAGTCTGAGTAGGGTAAGTATTAATGCTTTAAATGTTTGGTATACTTCACCAGTGAAGCCATCTACTCCTGGATTTTTGTTTGCTGGGAGAGTTTTGATTCCCGATTCAATCTCCTTTACTAGCAATTGGGCTGTTCATATTTTCTATTTCCTCATGATTTAGTCTTGGTAGGTTATGTGTTTCTAGAGATTTATCTATTTCTTCTAAGTTGTCAAGTTTGTTGGCATATAATTGTTCATAGTAGTTTCTTACGATCCTTCGTATGTCTGTGGTATCAGTTATAACCTCTCCTCTTTCATTTCTGATTTTATTTCAGTCCTCCCTCTTTTAGCTAAAGGTTTGTTGATTTTGTTTATCCCTTTTCAAAGAACCAGCTCTTAGTTTCATTGATTTTCCCCCCATGTGTCTTTTTAGTATCCATTTCATTTATCTCTGATGTTTGTCATTTCCTTCCTTTTACTAACTTTGGGCTTTGTCCTTCTTTTTACAGTTCCTTGAGGTGTAAAATCGGGTTATTTATTTGAGATTTTTCTTGTCTCTTAATGTGGGCACTTACTGCTATGAAATTCCCTCTTAGAACTTCCTTTGCTGTGTCCCATAAGTTTTGGTATGTTGTACTCCCATTTTGACTTTTCTCAAGGTATTTTTTGTAATTTTATTTTCTAAATTTACATCCAAATTAGTTGGCATATAGTGCAACAATGATTTCAGGAGTAGCTTCCTTAATGCCCCTTACCCATTTAGCCCATCCCCCCTTCCACAACCCTTCCAGTAACCCTCTGTTTGTTCTCCATACTTAAGAGTCTCTTATGTCTTGTCCCTCTCCCTGTTTTTATATTATTTTTGTTTCCATTCCCTTATGTTCATCTGTTCTGTGTCTTAAAGTCATCATATGAGTGAAGTCACATGGTATTTGTCTTTCTCTGACTAATTTTGCTCAGCATAATATCCTCTAGTTCCATCCATGAAGTTGCAAATGGCAAGATTTCATTCTTTTTGATTGCCAAGTGATACTTCATTATATATTATATATATATATATATATATATATATATATATATATATATATATAATCTTCTTTATCCATTCATCCATCAATGGACATTGGGCTCTTTCCATACTTTGGCTATTGTTGATAGTGCAGCTATAAACATTGGGTTGTGTGTGCCCCTTCAAAACAGCATACCTTTATCCCTTGGATAAATACCTAGTAGTGCAATTGCTGGGTCATAGGGTAGTTCTATTTTTAATTTTTTGAGGAACCCCCATACTGTTTTCCAGAGTGGCTGCACCAGCTTGCATTCCCACCAGCAATGAAAAAGAGATCCTCTTTCTCCACATCCTCGCCAACATCTGTTGTTGCCTGAGTTGTTAATCAGGGTATTTCCTTATTTCTTCTTTGAGCCATTGGTTCAACATTTTACACTTTTTAAACATATAAGATCTGTACATTTCAGTCCTTTACCAACAAACACATATATCCTTCAATACCAAAGTAAGAAGTAGCCATTTTACCTCATGCCCAAACTTTGAGGAATTCTAATTTGTGTGCCACTGGCCTTAAGAACAATTACATTTTTTCATGTAATAAACAAATTTTATTAGAAGAATACAAGTATTTTACAAAATCCAAGAAACTAAATTAACAAACATACTTTAAAGGCAAAGAAATGAGAGATGGTCAGGAAAACATAACAGGAGGTCTGTTAAATACATTATCTGCAAATACATACATACATACATACATACATGGAATTAAGGAGACTAGCAGAAAATCACTCAGTTCCATGGCTTATTTTCAAAATCCAAAATTAGTAGGACAAAGACTGTGAGTGGCTCAACCAGGGTAAGGTGAAAAGTACAAAACCAAGTAGCTATGGGCCAGAGGACTCAGTCACAAACACAAGATCTCAGAAAACAAGTGCCTGTCAGACAGACCAATCAGCCTGAAACTACTACCTTCCACCCTATAGTATGCAAATACTATAGTACATATGTTTTGACATATCGTCATAGGTAAAATTTCAGAATCCTTATGTAACCACAAATGCACATACTGTACACAAAGTAAACAACCCAAAATCCAAGCCAAAACCAGTCCCCGAAGAACAAATTCCTTCATATCAATAAATTACTGATGTCATAGGGCTGTTTGTCGAGTTAAAATCAACCAGGTGAAATTAATGTCTCCTGTAAAGCTGCTGTGATTCTTTGAGATTCAGAAACCTATAGACTAAAGGTTAAACAGTGCAAATATAAAACATTATATGCAAATTAAAGAATCAAGAAAAATCCATTTCCCTATTAGAAACATTCTTCCCTTTGAGTTTTAAAATCTAAAAGCATATGAGGACAGTAATCTCAGAATAGAGGAGAACTTCCTCAGCTTGAAAGAGTATCTACAAAAAAAAACCCTACAGCTAACATCATACTTCATGGGGAGAATCTAGAAATTTTCTCACTAAGATCAGGAACGGGGCAAAGGTGTTACCATTCAACACTTTTCAACATCATACTAGAAGTTCTAGCTAATGCGTTAAGATAAGAAAAGGAAATTAAAGGTATACAGATTGGGAAGGAAGAAATAAAACTGCCATTTTTCACAGATGACATGATCATCTATGTAGAAAGTCAAAAAGAATGGACAAAAACATTCCCAGAACTAATAAGTCATTATTGCAAGGTTGCAGGATACAAAGTTAATACAAAGGTCAATCACTTTCCTATATACTAACAATGAAGAAGTAGAATTTGAAATTAAAACATAATACCATTAGCAATCCCCAAGGTGAAATACTTAGTTATAAATCTTAGTTATAACTACAGTTATAACAAAATGTTTATAAGATCTATATGAAGAAAACTACTCTGATGAACGAAATTAAATAATAACTAAATGAACAGAAAGATATTCCATGTTCATCGATAGGAAGACTCAATATTGTCAAGATGTCAGTTACTCCCTGTTTCATCTATAGATACAATGCAGTCACAATAAAACTCCCAGCAAGTTATTTTGTGAATATTGAAAAACTGATTCTAAAGTTTATATGGAGAGGAATAGACCCAGAATAGCCAACACAATACTGAAGAATAAAAAAGTTGTAGTATTGACACCATTTGACTTCAAGACTTACTATGCCACAGCATAGTTACAGTGATAAAGACAGTGGAGGTGTTGATGAAAGAATAGACAAACAGATCAATATAACAGGAGAGAGAGCCAGAAATAGACTAAAATAAAAACAACCAACTGACCTTTGACAGGGAAGCAAAGGCATAACAGTGCATCAGAGATAGTCTTTTCAACAAATGGTTCTGGAACTAGATGTCCTACTGCAAAAGAACGAGAAGGAGAAGGAGGAAGAGGAGGAGGAGGGGGAGGGGACGCAGGGGAGGAGGAGGAGGAGGGGGAGAAAACAAAAAGAAAAAGGAGTCTAGATCCAGACCTTAGATCCTTCATATAAATTAACCCAAAATGTATCAAAGACTTAACTGTAAAATTCAAACGTAAAACTCCTAGAAAATAATATAGAGGAAAATCTAGATGATCTTGAAGATGGCTGTGGCTTTGTAGATCAACATTAAAGAAATAGTTGATAAACTGGACTTCGTTAAAATTAAAAACTCCTGCTTTGTGAAAGACAATCTCAAGACAATGGGAAGATAAGCCACAGACTGGGAGAAAATATTTGCAAAAGAAAGATAAAGGACCTTTATCCAAAATACACAAAGAACGCTCAACACTCAACAAGAAAACAAACAATCCAATTTAAAAATAGGTCAAAGACTTTGACACCTCACCAAAGAAGTTATACAGATGGCAAATAAGCATATGAATAGATACTCTACATAATTTGTCACCAGGGGAATGTAAAGCAAAAGATTATCTTCTCGTTTTTTCTAATCAAAATCCCATCAATAACTTTAAAAAAACAAAAAACAAAAAAAACTGGTATATCCACAGTACTAGTCAACATTAAAAAGAAATAAACTAGAAGAAATTACTAGATTTATGCAATAAGGATGAATTTCACACGCATTATGCTAAGTGTAAGAATTAAGACAAAAATGTACATTTTATGATTATACTTATATGGCATACTGCAAAAGAAAAAAAAAAACTATATGGAAAAAAATTGGATCTATGGTTGCCAAGGGCTGGGGGTAGGTTAAGTGGACTGATGATGTTGTGGCACCAGGGGTCTGTTTCTGTTGGGCAAAGGTTTTCTTTCTAAATAGGACAATTAACTGTCTGGATTTGAATTTGTCTTATCAGTCCACTGTGCTTACTCCAATTATACAATATATAGACTACTGACCGCTGCCAGGCAGTCCATCTAATAACTCATACTTGGGTTGTCCTTGCATTTTTTATTCATATGCAAATCTATTGTACTGCTTCTTAATAAACTTGAGAAAATAATATGTGTTCAGTGAACCCTAATGAGATCCACGGATTTTCCCAGTCTCCCCGTCATTCAGACACAGGGATCTTAAAGAAAGCTGAAAAGGCCTGTTATAGATTCCACTCTAGTATCAGCTTGGAGACCACAGGCTGTGCAGTCAATGTGTTGAACTACAAGTTGTGAAATATGGTTTAAGCCAGGAAAAAGTATCTATTCTTCTCCTCTAGGGCCCTGAATAGATGAATCTGGGAATTTTGGGTTAGAGATAAGCATGGAACCTCCCATGCTTACAGATGAGTGCTCCTCATTCATGTGTTTTTATTAAAAGATTTTATTTAGAACAGCAAAATTAAGGAACATATAGGCATTTCTCACATACCCCCTATCCCAACACGTGCACAGCCTCTGTCATTATCAACATTCCACACCAAAGTGGTACATTTGTAACAACTGATGAGCCTACACTGACACATAATCACTCAAAGGCCATAGTTTACAATAGGGTTTACCCTTGGTGCTGCATATTCTATAGGTTTGGACAAATGCATAAAAACATGTATCTATCATTACAGTATCACACAGAGTATTTTCACTGCCCTAAATCCTCTGTGTTCTGCCAATTCATCCCTCCCCTCACCGACCCCTGGCAACCGCAGAACTTACTACTGTGTCCATGGTTAGGCCTTTTCCAGAATGTACAATTGGAATCATAGTATACTGTAGCCTTTTCAGCTTGGCTTCTTTCACTTAGTTTTTAAGTTTCCTTAGCATTTAAGTTTCCTCTATGTATTTTCATGACTTTACAGCTCATTTCTTTTTATTGCTGAATCATACCCCATCATCTAGATGCATCACAGTTTATTTATCCATTTACCTACTAAAAAACATCTTGGTTGCTTCCAAGCTTTGGCTATTATGAATAAAACTGCTACAACCATCTGTGTGCAGGTTTTTATGTGGATATAAGTTCAACCCATCTGAGTAAATATCAAGGAACACAACTGCTAGATCATTGGGTAAAAGTATATTTGATTTTGTAAGAAACTACCAAACTGTCTTCCAAAGTAGCTGTGTGGTTTTGCATTCCCCCCAGCAATGAATGAGAGTTGCTGTTGCTCTATATCCTCCCTAGCATTTGGTGTTGTCCTTGTTGTAGATTTTGGCCATTCTAATAGGTGTGTAGTAGCATTTCATTGTTTTAATTTTCATTTTTCTGATCACAATGATCTGGAGCCTATTTTCGTATACACATACATTCAAAATACATTTGTCCAAAAACGCATAGCATGTATAATACCAAGAGTAAGCTCTATTGTAAATTATGGACTTCAGGTGATTATGATGTGTCAGTGTAGTTCATTTAGGTCAGTGATCCATCTTGAGTTAATTTTTGTGAAGGGCATAGAAACTAACCTTTTAAAAAAGACACAGAGTTTGGGGAAAGGGAAAAAAGACATAATGCAAATTCTTTAAGCTACCCGTGAGAAGGGAGAGGTATATTCTGCCTTTAAAAATTCTCCTCCCAGGTAGTTTTACCTTAATCTTTCACATCTCTCAGGGCTCTGCTCAAATGTCACCTCATCAGTGACAGCATACCACTCAATATAATTTAGCTAATCTCTTCCAACCCACCCTCAACCCTGGCAATCTTCATCCCCTTACCCTGATTAGTTTTTCTACATAGGCTTTATTACTACCTGACTTACTATATGTACATATATACATATACATGTATATATACATATGTTTTTAATCTTTATTTATTTTGAGATAGAGCATGAGTGGGGGAGGGGCACAGAATCCAAAACAGGCTCCAGACTCTGAACTGTCAGCACAGAGCCTGACACGGGGCTCAAACCCATGAGCCATGAGATCATGACCTGAGCCAAAGTTGAATGCTTAACTGACTGAGTCACCCAGGCACCCCTACATTTTTGTTTTCGTAGGTCTTTTCCAACTGAAATGAAATATTCCTAAGTACAAGTACTCATATTCCCTTTTCCCAGAAAAGTACTTGTCAGATAGCAGGTGCTTTGTAATGAGGTGTTAAATAAATGTGTCCACTTAATTTTTCTGTGAGAACTTGGACTAAGTCACAGAAGTAAAAAAGATCTTTTCAAGTAATGTATTCATAAAAGGAAAAATTTCATGTCAGTTCTTCTAGAGTTAAAGGCTATCAGGCAAAGCTACACTAAGGTGGAATGCAGTAATGAAAAATAAAAGCTGAGGTAAAAAGAAGGTGTAAGACACAAGTTCAGCAATGGCACTGATAGGTTGGTTCTTTCTGTAGTTCTTATACAGCCTCCCTAGATGTATTAAAATATTCATTTTCCAAGAAGCTCATTTGAGCCCCAGTGTCTAGAGTTTTTATTGGAGTTTCATTTTGTGGGCATGACTCATCAAATCATTAGCCATGATGGGGCTGGTATCACCTGCTTCTAAACCCCAACCGTTGTATGGTTAGTTTTTCTGGTGACCAGCCCCCATCCTGATCATCTCACACCTGATCCAACTGTGTGATCCAACTGGCTCATCCTGAGTAACAAGATACTCCTATCAGTTGGGAAAATCCAAGAATTTAGAAGTTACCCCTCAGGAATCCAGAAAAAACACCAGACAAATTATTTACAGATAGGCATTCATCAGAAGATTAAAAAAACAAACAAACGAACCCTACCACAATTCTACAACATACATCAAAACGGTTTTCTGAAAGGGCCAGATAGTATTTCAGACTTGAAGACTATACAAATCTACTCTGTTCTGCCACCACCGTGCAAAAATAGATGATATGTAAACAGATGGGTGTGGCTGTGTTACAACAACAGAAATTTATTTACAAAAAACAGGACCATAGTTTGCCAACACTGATAGAATATCTATTAATCACATTGGCTTATTCATAATCTCAAAGTCTAAGGGATGCCTATCCACTACTTTATTCACACTCAACAATCATTGGCTGAATACTTCCATGTGCCAGGCCTGTCCTAGTCACCAGAGATACAGTAATAAACAAGACACAAGCTTCCTCCTCACATGAAAATTACATTAAAGCAGAGAGAGAGGTGATAAAACAAATTCATGGTCATGGTTTTGAATACTCAACAGTGGTAGGATACTCATACTCCCAAAAATGATCTACAGGTTCAGTGCAATCCCAATCAAAGTCCTAATAGGCGTTTTCATAAAAATTAACAAGCTAATTCTAAAATTCACAATCTTAAAAAAATAAAATCCACAATCTTAAAAAGAACCAACTTGGGATACTTATATGATCTGATCTCAAGATTTACTGTTAAACTACAATAATCATGAGAATGTGGAATTGACAAAGGATAGATATAGGCCAAAGGAGTAAAACAGTCCATGTATGTATGTCAACTAAGGTTTTTCTGCAAATGTGCTAAGGTAATTCAATTGGGAAAGGATAGTCTTCAGCAAAAGGAATTTGAACAGCTGGATATCCATGTGGGAACAAAAGAAGAAACTTGATCCTTAGTGCAAGCTATATACAAAAATTAACTCAAAATATATCATAGACTCAAACTTAAAAAGCTGAAATTACATAACTTCTAGAGGAAAACACAGGAGAAAATTTTGTGATTTTAGGATGGG